>NC_045476.1:30435043-30735043 GCF_009650955.1 Corvus moneduloides | reverse complement strand
GACTTACAGGGATGCTGTGATCCTTAAACTTATTTGTTCTGCTGGATCTAATGCTGCATTTTTGTCATTCTTACCATCCCTTCTCAGGTGAGATTGTGGGAGAAGTAGTACATTAAGTACCTAGTTTAGTGTTTTCATGTGAAGCAAATTTATGGTGTGGGGTGAAAGGGCCTTTGGTATGGAAAAGAAAACAACCTTGGGAAACAGTGCTATAGAACATGTAGGATAAAATGGCTCTGCTACAAATGTCAGCTTTTCAACTGAAGCTAGTAGCTTCTCAATCACTATGTCATTGTGAAGGATATATATTACAATGGGTGCAGGTTTTAGTTCCAGCTTTAAGATAATGCTTATACCCTCCGGAAGATAAATTGAGTGAAGATAACCTTATTCTGTTTTTTGGGAAAAAAAATATATTTTTTTTTTTCCTAGCTGATCCAGCTTTGCCACACCATAGCAAGACTAAACACAAGTGTGATTCCTTTTGTCTTTTCCAATTTGCTGTTGCAATCACTGTGGTGCTGTACTGGTATTACTGAACTATCCCTTCTATGTAGCAGTAGGATCATTTGTGATGATGGCAGTCACAAAGGACATTACTGCTACAGAAGCACTGATCTATTCTTAAAAATACCACTTTTTAACACCATTTGATTTGAAGCATCTGCATTATCTGTCCAGGGGTCTTTCCTGGTGAAAGGAGAGGCAGAGGCACCTCCAGAAAGATGACTCAGAGTGCTGACACTAACATACTGACCCAACTCACCCTGTTGAGTAGTCTCCTATCTTGTCCTTCTGATTGCTGTGCAGAGATTTTTAGGATCAGTTAGGCAGGATGAATCAGGGTCAGCATGTGTATTTGAACCTTTATTCCCCTTGATACTTGTAAGCCCAGGGTTTTTTTTTCCTGCTTGCCTTCCATTTGACACATAGAGGCTTGCCAGGATCATCCATTTTTTACATTCCCTGCATGCCCTCAGCCTGGCTTTTGACAATACAGCTCTTCCTCACACAGGGCCACCCTTTCATTCACATTATGCTTCATAAATAGTTAATATCTGGATGTTTCAGGCTTCTCCTTGGAGAACCTTGCATTCACTCTCCAAGAATTTACTCACAAATTGGTATCATGCTTGAGCAATCAGTGGATGCTTACACCAGAGGTGGCTGTGATTTCTGCTTAAGGTCAGATCCTCACATCTTAATTGATAACCAGAGAAGATGGTGGGATTCGTATTTAAGTGGACTTCTCAGGAATGTAGGCAGCTTTTCAACTAGCTAGTAGCTTCTCAATCACTATGTCATTGTGAAGCGTGTTTATTGCAATGGGTGTGAGTTTTAATGCCAGCTTTAAAATAATGCTTACACCCTCCATAAAGAAGCACAGTCTTGCTTCCAAAAATGAACATATTTCCCACAGGGAAATCATGAGTGAACTAATTGGGCTTTTATTGTTATCTTGTTGCAGTATATGCAACCATAATTTGTGCAACCATAATTATTCACAAATTCATGTCTACCTTACCTCCATGATGAAGGAAGTGTGTGTAGATTATTTATGCACCTGGATTAACTCAGTAAAATATTAAATGAGCTTGTCTGATGCTGATAGATGATGGTCATTTTACACAAGAACATGGTGCTGGTGATTATGAAAGACAGGCTGGTTGGGGTAAAGGCTGATCGTGCACAAAGAGTGCTGTGAGTTAACAGATCAAATTTACACTTCAGTTCCCTGTTGCAGCAGTGCTGCAATTTTGGCAGATGCTTGGGTGACTTCAGCAGCTTGTGAGTGGGAACACTGGCAAGTCAGAACGTCTGCAAGTGTTTAACGTAGCACTTCGTATTCCTGCATTTGTAAAAAATATTTAGGTAAAGGGTATACTCTGGATAGTGCAAACTCTTTTCCATGAATCCACATATAATAAGGAGTGCAGTAACTACCTAGAAAATTTCTAACTTTAAACAATTTGTCTGCTTACTAAGTCCGTGGTGCTTGAGATACCCAGTATTAAAAAAATATGTATTTCAATGGGTAGAAATGTACAGTTTTCATCTGTGTGTTCTCTTAGGTCCATATTGTGGCAGGGTGGCATAAGGCTTTCCATACATTAGTAATCCTTATATCCACTTGTGGAATATTCTTTTTTTGAGAAGCTTTCTAAAGTGCTTCTTCCTTGGGTCCAAGTAATTTCTATTACTAAGCAACTTATAACCATGTAAAATTTCTACGTATATATATTTAAATCATCAACAAATAAGAAAATAGGTAAAACCCACACCTAGAACCACAAGATACTCCCCTTTAAATGATGTTAAATTTCTCTGACCTGAAATGTAGATACTTGTATTTAGATACTTGTGTTTTGGCTAGTGGTTGCTTAATGCCAAAAATAAATTTAGGTTCTGAAAAGCCACTAGGCAATACATTAAGATTCTTAATAACTTCAAATAAAAGTTGCAATCTGGGACAGGCTAATGGTAACTGAAATCAAGCAAATGAGCAGGCCGTTAAGGAACCTAGCTTGTTTATTTACAGATACAGGACTTTTTCCTTAATTGAGCATTGTTAGTGAATGCCAGTGCAAAATAAGAAGGAAGTCTGGCAACATGGGTATTTTTTGAATAGTGGATAACACTCTTTGATATATGTCTGTTAAAGAAAATAAAATACGATATCCCCACAAACTTGGCTGTCCAGAAACATTGCAGTTAGGGTGAAGAGTAAAGCATTGGATTGTTCTGGCCATAGGTCAGTGCAAAACATTACCTACAGCCTGCCCTTGACCACACCACAGTTCATCCTTTCACTTAAGCTATGCTGTTGCTCCCCAAGACTAGTCCAGATGCAGAAGCCAAGGTGCAGTGTGCCTATGTGTGGGAAGGATGCTGCAGTTCTTTGTGCCAACTCCTGTTAACTTCTGAGAATTAATAGAATAGCCTGTTCCTTCTACATCCATGTAAAGATTCTTACATCATGTAAGAGATATGTGATTATGCTGTTTTTCTTTCAAAACAAGTTTTGGATTGATTGGTTGATTTATATTTATGTTGAGAGAGGGATAGAAGTATGAAAATAATAAGGTGCACTAGGCTTTGTGAATATAGGTAGCAGGTTGAAAGAGAGAGACTGGTGTTACCACTAGTTTCTCACCTAGTGTCTCACTGAAATTATAGCAGAAGTTTTCAGCTGGACACCAGAAAACCCACCTTGTATAAAACACTGATTGTCAGCTACAGAAAAGAGATTTTAGAAGTTTTATTCCTTAGGAGAACTACCAGCACTGCATGGTTGCCATTTTCCTTCCTCACTCTCCTCTGTAGCAGTTAACAACCAGCCCATCCTTTTTTTGTTGTTTTTCTCAAATGTGATACATGTTCACACCAATATTGATGAACATAAATAAAACAGAGCTGTGATGGCTGACCCTCCTTTAAAAAGATGGGATGAAAATCAATGTGTTCTAAGTGCAAGTGGATAGAGAGAGTGAAGTATTGTAATGAAGTTTTGTGTAACCTGACTAATGGCAACAAAAACCCATAACAATTATGTGCATGTTCTCTTTAGAAGAAAAAGAAGGCAGAGGTTTCTGTTCCTGAGATGAAGTGGAAAGCTCCCTAAAAGAACACTGATCTATCTTTTAGGTTTTTTTATGGTCTCTGATCTCATTAGTTGTTGCTGGAAATAATTAAAACCCATAGCAGAAGATCATAATGGAAGTTAGGACAAAATAATATAATGGAGTACAATAATGTAGGCTTTTAGATATTGTTGCATAGTATTGTACATTATCTGATTGATTCTTCTCCACTCTACAAAAGGCTTCCTTAGCAAAACCAAACCTTGTAGTGCAAAAAAAGAGAAAGTGATGCTATCCCTGATTACTTGCTCCTTTTCTTTCTAATTCTGTGAGGAAAAGTAAAAATTAAAGTTAGGGCACAGAGAATGGAGGGCTGACACCAATCCTAGCTTAGGAAATACCCTGATGTGGTGTGCACTGTTGTGCTCCTGTAGTTTAACTAAAACTGAGTATGCTCTTCACAGGAGGGAAGTTCGCTTTTTCTTTTTTTTTTTTGACTAAAGAAGTTTATTAATTCATGTGAAATCTTTAAGTGCTTTGTTTTAATTTCTACTACTAGTGAACTACAAGCATAGTAGAAAGTATGGGATGTGGTTGGTCTCTGTCTCAGTCTTTTGTGCTCGCATTCATTCTGTGGGTTGCATTTCTTGGGGGGGATCTAAGCGAGATTCCACAGTTCTTTGGGGTTTGAATGTGCAAGAGAAGAATGCTTGTGTGGTACCTCAAGATTTATTAATTGCCAGTATATATAAAAATAAAGTCAACAATATGATTCTGTGCATAGCAGAGAATTGCTCCTTTGGTGGTCATTTGATGGACAGGCCCTTAAAATTTGCTATTGCCTACTGGAGCGTCTCACCTGAAAATTTTATACCTCCTCTTGCCTCATTTTCACTGTCCTTTATTATTTTAAATGTGTTCTAGCACTTTCATTCAGTGGCTGAATTTGGCAGAAGCTGTACGAATGTGCCATCAGATAATACGCTGCACTCACAAAAACAAGTGGTTGTGCTCCCTTGGACCCCTCAGAACTACAGAGCAAGAGAGAATGGTACTCTGCCTGGTTTTCCTGATGTTGTTGCTTTGAATGAAAAAGGCTTTGTGTGTTCTTGTATATCAAACCACACGTAACAAAACCAAGAAGTAGCAGGAAATCACTCTTCTAATTCACTGTGCTTCTAAAATGCCATCCTTTCAAGTTGTAAGTCTCAAGCAAGGCAGTGAATGAGTAGATATTACCTGGGATGATTTTTGAAGACTCAAGTGCAGATCAGTGAGGGAAGTGACTTCTGGAGTTGAGTGCTTTGCATTGCTAATGTTGTGTACCTCTCTTTGCTCTGACCTTGCTGGCAGCCAAACCCAGAAGGAGCTCTTAACTTTCCTTCTCCTCCTTCAGTCCCCATTGTGAGTCTTCTCTACTTAGAATTCTTACAGATTTTACTCTCGTTGAGAATCTGTTGAAGGCAGCTACAGCTGGAAATTTAACCTCTAAAGGATTCTCTATTCCTATGGGGCTGGCAAAGCTGTGCTTCACCAACAGGTATCATGCACCTGTATGTGTGCAGCAATAAGGCTGTCACTCCTGAGGGAGTTTTTCTTCTTTAAGAAGACTCAGAAGATAATAATCCCTTTAATGTGTCCACCTTTTCCTGACAGAGTGGTGTAAGCCAAACAGCAGTGAGGCTGGACTTAAACATTGAGTAGCTAATATCATGACTGAAAGAGCATCATATTAGCCTAATAGTTCTCAAAAAAGTGGTACATCCCACTGAGTACTAGAAATGTTACTGAACCATTCAGGAAAACATCTGCTTATAGTGACTGTATATATGGTGTTAAGAAAGGAACATGTTAGTAGATGTAGGCTTTGTGGAAAGTTCTTTTCAGACTCACTGAATAACATCCATAAAATTGCAACTTTGTAGTATAGTAATTTTATCAATTTTATGAAGATATTATCACAGCTTTCAGACTCAAAACCATAGGAAAACTTCCAGTTGAGATTATTTTTTTCTTGCGCTAAGACTCATCTACAGCTCTTTGCCTGGTGACAAGAGGATTTGAAAGTGGGGTACAAATCAGTCAAATACCCGTCTTCTCTGGCAATGTAGAAGAGACCTTAGAGCAGTGAGTAGGATGTTTGTGAAAATGCATCTGCTTTTCCAATATCTTGGTTTGGCTTACGTACATTTTATGTATGTAAGTGAATACTGAATGTATGTTTTCAGTGTTATCACTGAATAGACCAAGACTCACAAGAATGACAAAACCTAATCTGCAATGAATAAACTCTTCTGAAGTAAATATATGGGTTGAAGGAGATAAATGGGGGGGGAAGGAAGTTGTTGTATATCTACTAAACATGCCAAAGTGTATTACTGCAAGAATGACTCATGCTGTTTCTTCCTGCTTATTCTAGTAACTGAAGCAGCCAGCAGAACATCATCTTTGTTGTTTTGACCTTAATTAATTTGATTTCTTGGTAGCAGTGCAAAACATCTTAATAGTTGTTCACTAATGTTACTGAGTGTCGAGGGCTCTTAGTGTTCCTAAAAAAATAACACAACCTAGACCTCAGAAATGAATGCTTAATATGCGCAATATCAGAACGTGCATTCATACATAAATTAAACACATTTTTTGGCAAAAGTGGGACTACAGTCTGTCTACTGACTGGGCATGAAGCTCACCACTTCTGTCTGGTCTTATCTACCATAACTTTTGGTGGGCCATCTACATAAAATTGAGTAGGAAATACAAATGCCACTTATTTCAGTAACACTGAGTTCTCTGGGTTTTCTGTGGCTGAAGGAGGTGATTTATGCCTTTGTGATTTAAGGAGGCTAAATATCTTGTCAGGACAGTGGTTGTTTGTGTACATAGTGCATATTAAAGTTCATGGGAGTTTCCAAATTCATTTTCAGCACATAAATTGATGGAGTGAGTTGTAGAGTGTGCTTCCACTTATGTTGTAATCTTCATGAAAACATATTAATGGCTGTACAAAAGGACTAAATTCCAGCTAGCTATATAAAAAGCCAATGTTAAATCAGTGAGTATGAGATTTAATAGAAATGTACTAAGTGACTCAGTCAATCTGATTTGTGTAGGAAGCAAGTTTAATGGAACTTGTGTAAAAAAATTCTGGCTCCCAGATGTGGTGTTAAGTCAAATAGTCAATTCTGCAGGAAATGCAAAATAGAAGAAAAGGAGTGAGAGTATTTTAAATGTTTCTCATGTGACAAAAGGCAACTGTGCAGGTTCTCATTGTAATAGCAGCAGAAGACTACAGACATCGTCATCCCACTCCCACTTACAACTTAAGTATATAGCCAGACTGAATTGGTTACCTGATTCCTTACTGGTAACACCCACATTCAGTTTATGAATGGCATAAAAAATAGTAACATCAGGAAATATGAGCATCCATGGGAATACTATGCAGTATAGCTGACAACAGCAAACAAAAATGAGAGCCTTTCTCTTCTAGAGTGAGTGTCCAAGTTTTCAGCTAGATACTACGTAAGTAAGTAAATCTCAGCCAGTTATGTAATAAAATATGTGCAGTGATATAAGGAATAATCAAATCAATTCAAACCTCCTAATTTATGCCAAGCATTAAATTTTAATTATAATTACATATAAAATTCATAGTATAAATAGCATGGCACAATTAAAGCAAACATTTCTATTGAGACAAAGACAGTGCATTTCTTTGTTAATGTTTATTTCAAGTATTAGATCTAGATTCTGTAATTCTGATTGATTGAACGCTTTAATTGTAAACTGTCTTGCCTTTGCTTATATTTTCCATAATTCTCTCAGAGGAATTTCAAGGGTCTTTTGTGGTTGCATGATGATATAAAACAAGATTTGTTCATAAGCATTCAGTGGTATTGGAAATATATGCAGGGCGAACAACAAAAAGGCACATTCCCCCTTATCTCCAACTGGCAATGTTCTAGGAATGCAAGGAGAGTTCAAATTTGGCAGTGCCGAGAAGACGTTTCAGAACATACAGAGAACAAGTGTTTGGCTTTGGTGGTGAGCGCTGTGCTTTAGCTGAGATGTATTTCAGAGAAGTTTTATGTTTTTTACAGGCACAGTAATCAATCTGTCAAGTGCTTTCAATGAAGAGTTGATTCCAATGGAACCTGCAGTTCCATAAGAGTGAAAATGACTGGCAATTTTTTAGTTGAAACTGTACATAGGTTTGAAATGTGGGAGCATATTGGAATAACTTCCCTTCAGCCTAATGCCAAGAATACACAAGGAGATACTCAGTTTTTGGAGTTGATTTTGCCATTTGTCTTTTGGGTACAAGTGTTGCCAACATGTGTAGGCTGGTTGACAAGAAGCAGGACTCTGTGGTTACAGATGTTGGCACTGGATGTGTAACGTGGTGTAAAATCTCTGGTTTTTTCTAAGATCTGACTGGATGTATGATACTGAGGGAACCTAAAACTTGGTTTGTTCTTTAATATCTTTTGAGGGACTATCAAAATGGGTATAAAATTATCAGAGGAGATGGGGTAAAGGGTGGAAAACATCAGCAGTGAAATCAGGAAAGTTATGAAAACTGTCTCTAAGGCATCTCTGATACACAAAAACATGCCTGTCTTTGAGGATTTGGATGTTTTTCTTGCAGTACTCAGGGCAAAAGCAGAACTTGCGGGTTCCTGCTAGTACACACAGCACCTCACACTCTTCTCTTCAACAGTTTCTATCCTCAGGGTCAAACATGGAAGAAACACTCATCTGGAAAAACTTGCATCTTAAAGGCTTCCTGTCCTTAGATGCAGAGAAACATGCTAATGGTAGGAGCAGATGGCTGTCTGCAGGAAAAAAAAAAAAATGGGTCTGAGATTAAAATGGGAACCTGGGGAAATTCACTCAGTGTGTAGAGCAGCCGGAGCAAACAGCCTGCATTTGCCTTTTTAAGCATCCACAGACCATCCACCGCAAAGTGCCTTGAGAGCTTGAAATGCTGTAATGTTAGTGTGAGGTTGAATATGTACATGATTAGCATTTATTGGTATCAGTAGTTAACTGTAACGGCTGAATCTCTAGTTGGCATCTTGTCTTGTGGTATCCAGCTCACATATATGTTGTTCCTAAGTTGTCAGCTTCTGCATTAGTTGTCTTACTGGCTGTCATGTGGTCTGTTGAAGAGAAAAATCTCTTTGGGGAGTAAACATGCTCACTTGTCATGGTGGGTCAGGACACACTTCAAGAATGACCACTGCCATTGGATGTAAAAGCATATATAGCCTGTTGGCAGCCTTTTCTTCAATTTATTTATTTTCTTTCCCTGCTACTGAGAATCTTTGAATGATGGTGCCTGCTATGAAGGTTTGAGTGATAACTCTTTTTCACAGCTACTCCCCCTGTGTATCTGTCCCTGAATTTCTGCAGCTGAAAGAACTAAGGATAGTAAAGCATATGCCAAAGTGCAAGTCCCATGGAGAATATTTTCTTCATGCTTTTATATATGTCTCTTACCATGTAACCCCATTTTTCTGTCTGGACATGGCATAAAAAGTGATAGTGCAGTATCTTGTTTTCCAATTATGAGCAATAGGAGGACTGACTACCCTGTTTCTCTGCAAGAGCTTCTTCAGCTCTGGATGCCAGCTCTGTCTTCCTCCTCTTCTCCTTTCCCCTTGCTCAAAATCCGTGTCATTCAGCATGGGGAAGAGAAGGCTTCAGGGAGACCTCATTGCAGCCTTCCAGTACGTTACAGGGGCGTAAAAAAAAGGAGGGAGAGGGACTTTTCATGAGGGCAGATAGTGACGGGATAAGGGGCAGTGGTTTTAAATGAAAGAAGGCAGGTTTAGATTAGATGTTAGGAAGAAATGTTTTACTTGGAGGGTGATGTAGCACTGGAACCGTTTGTCCAGATCAATTGCAGATGCCTCATCCCTGGAAGTGCTCAAGGCCAGGTTGGATAGGACTTTGAGCAACCTGATCTATGAAAGGTATCCCTGCCCATGGCAGGGGGGTTGGAACTAGAATATCTTTTAAGGTCCCTCTCAACTCAAACCATTCTATGATTTATTCAGCAACTTGGGTTAATACCCTCTTGCCAAAAATGCCACCCTGTATTTCATAAAAAGTAAGAAAACAAAATCTGCAACATAACATTGGGCTGCCTTCACTTGATATATGAAGAGCAGGAGAGTGAAAAAAATGCCAGTGTTTCGATCAGTAATTTAGGTGGATGATATCTTCAAGAGGATCAGAGGATACTAAGTGCCCTGACAATTGAGACAGAAAAGCCCCAGTTTTAGCCTCCAAGTATTTGCTTTCACTTAGGAAACTGGAGGTCTCTGCTAGTGTTGATTAGGGAAAATTAGTACCTATCAAGAAATTGTTAATAGCAAACTTTGGGTTGAGTGTCATTTTAAAAAATTAATATAGGGACGAGGAGAAGGTTTCATTAGCAATAAGAGATTATTATGAGCAGCCAGTTTCGAGAAAAAGAGCTTCATTGAAGAGCAGAGTCTCAGTCTTTTCTATAACCAGGCTGTTTCCTAGTCCCACACTTCTGCTCCTTTACCAATCTAAGCCCCCCCTGAAACTTTCTGTGCATGCTATTTTTGCTATTATCATGTATCAGAAAATAAATACATGCTTTTAAAACTTTCTGTGCTATTTCAAACTACTTCTCAAGGACCCACAGAAATCCTAATAAATCCTAATCAATAGCAATTGCTAATAAACCAGAAGGTAGTTGTGGTAACTATCTGTATGCTAATACTGTTTTTTAAATAAGCTGTCAGAGCTGAATGCTGATTGATCAAACCTTTTGGTGTGGTGAGAAGACTTAGTTGTGTGTGATGCTCTCTTGCAGAGCCAGCATAGCTTTGCAATTAACAAACCTTCTTGAGATGTAGTCTCACACATCTCTTCGCAGACTTTTCCTTTTCCTTCATGTCCATTCTGCAACACTGACAGGAGTCTGATGGCTCCTGGTTCCTGCTCCCCATTTCTGTTATGGATTTGTTGAAGGTACTGGGATCAGAAGTTCAGAGGGCACAGTAGCACAGAAGTATTATATGACTAATTTGTAGCAAGTGGTATATATGTCAGTTTTACGCTGTCAAAAGATATACCTTGGGAGTGATGTGTTCTCATTCTCATCACTGTGTGAAGTAAAGATATTAATTGCTGAGGCAATTTCAAGTATCTGATTTCCTCCCTCCAGGAGAGCTTCAGCTGCTGTGGAGCTGGCTGGCTGGCCATGTCTGAAGTTTCGCTTTCAATTACAGCTAAGGAGATATTTACTGGTGTTTTTCTTTTTTTTTTTCCTTAAACATTTGAGATACAGGTTATTAAGGTGAAAGTAAATATGCATGGTGGCTAGGTGAGTGTAACGACAAAAGCCATATCACTTCCTTCTGAAGCTTGGCTGCCAGTTTTTCCTCAGCTGATTAAACTTCAAAAGTAGGTTGCATGTTTCTGCCACAGCCTTCTTCATGCACTTTTCATCATTTTGCAAGGAGGTAGTTTTACTTGTAGTCGAAGCAGTATGCATTGTAGTGAGGGAGATAAATCAAACTCCTTCCAATTTATCTCCCCAAGATTTGTGAGAGTTTTGCTTTGGAGTATTTTGGGGGGGTTTTTGTTCATTTGTCTTTAAAGAGAAGATAGAAAGCAACTTGAATGCTGCTCTGGGTCCAAGGAGAAAGAAGCACCGCTTTTACTCATTTGAGAACAGTGGATCTGCAGTGCTATTGCTGTGCAGTGATCAAAAGGGGGAGAGAGGCAGGAGCAGCAAGTGAAAAATGGCTTTTGGTTTTCAAAATAAGCTTGTAGCAAATAGGAGGATGGAGTTTTGAATTGAAGGATTTTCAAAATGGCAAAATTATCTTCAAGCTTCTATGTTTTCCATTTCTATGGTGTTGGCCTTGAGTGGTTGCATTCCTGGAGCTGTCTGGTAACAGCTCAGAGCTCTGTATGGCTGGATCAATAAAACATATCCAATAATGTCTGAAACCTGCAAGCAAAGCACTTTCACCTTTTCTATACCATGGTTTCTTTTCAGACATGTTATTGTCCACTACTACAGCATGTCATGAAGCTTGGAAGCACTCAAGAGTGTATTGAGAGGCTGAGTTAGACCATGTTAAAACAACATGTAAAAGCCTGGCGTGAAAACCTCAGGGATTTCTCTTAGGGAGAGAATTTACCAGAGACCACTGCATAGGAGAGGATAGGAATCATAAAAGCAACATTTTCTCTTTGTTCCTTTGTCTTCTCTTCCACATTCCTCCATTTCAGAAAGGGAACAAGACAGTAGTTGCTGTTCTCTGGGTTTGTAGCTCAGTTTCACTCACATCTGTGTCCTGTATTAGATGTGAAGTGCTACAGAACAGCCAGAAGTTAGTTTGGTTTGGGTAGCTGTGGGTTCAGGGACACTGAGGAGGATGTGAAGTAAAGTTTTGCAGCCATTCATCATTCAGATGATGTGGGAATGGTAATGTGTGAGGTCTGTTGCTGATTGTCTCAGACAAAATCCTGCATTCACCTGACAAGCAAACCCACAAATTCTCTGTGCAGAGCACAAGATGCATCATCCTTGTGTGTCTGAGGGAGTTAAGGGATGATGAGACTGAATATTGCACTGATCCCTCAGTGACTGCCTCTCACAATGAAGACAGGAGTAAGCAGGTGTGCAGCTTATTTTCAGGATGACCTAACACTTTGGTTAAAGCAGCCACCACTGCTTTCTTAGCAGCTGGGAGAATGTGTGACTGTGGCAGTCAGTGTTACGTGTAGCATGGTATCGCTCTAACACAAGAGCAACACTGAAGCTGCGGTGGCTGACAGGAGTGAAACCTCAGGAGTGAAACCTCAGGAGCGAAAGAAGCATCTGAATTTCTTCCTGACAGTTGCCTTGGGATACCACAGAATGAAATGAGAACTGGAATCTGTTCAGCCCCTGTGCTGTGTTTGGTGCAGCGCTAATCCTTCACAAGTTTCTGGCCAGTAAAGACTTGTTAATGGCATGGTATATATTAAGGTTTTTTGTGTATGTGTCATTTCAAGGATAATATTGCTACATAACAGTGCATATTAAATAACAATAATTTGTTATTACTGTTTAGGATAGCCACTTAAGTAGTCTGAATTGGGAGGACAATAAAAGGTCAAGGTGTGAAATGACTTCCCTGGAGTCACACAGGCAATACAGCTGTAGAAGAGTAGTGAACTGTAGCTCACAGGTAGCTCATGAGGTTTCATCCTCATGCTGCGAAAGCAAGTTCATTATTCTTTGTGTTCAGACATTTTTTAAACAGGTATGGTCTATCTCGTAGGGCTTTGATAGAAATGTGTATATTCCTGCTATCCATGTGTTAATTGCATGATCAGTGTTCCAAGCTCATAAGCACCGGTTCTCCCAGTGTCGCTCTGCTCATTTGTGGGTTTCTTGCAGGGGTTCTTGGCCTGGCTACAAACTTAATTGTTTTCCACAAGGCAAAACTCCCTCTTCTCTGAGGTCTTCTTCCAACAACAGATGTTATTAATCATATATTTATTTTATCCTCTGATTCAAGGCATTTGATAAGCATCCACACTTCCTTGAATATATCTGCCTTGGAATTTATGTGCTATATATAATGTGGCAGCATAGCTACATGATGTTCTATACCAATGGGGCTATTTTTGAAGTACTTTAGTGAATGATTTCCTATCATCATCTTCCATTTACCTTTGTTTTGGTTGCAGCCTGCTAGTGATGAACAGATCTGATTTGGGTGAAAGTTCACTACTAACTTAATTATCTTTTATTCAGTCCACTGGATTACTGCAATAAATGCTGATTGCTATCTCAGTCTCTTTCTTACCCTTTCTGCATTTGCACTGCAGATTGTCTGCTAAAAATGTGCCAGAGTTTTTTTTTAGCTTGCTCTGAATATCCTGACTACGGTATTCATGATTGAGTCGATCCTGTAGAATTTACAATGTGGAGTTGCAATATTGGTCTTAGAGCAAGAAGAGGGCTGCAGTCAGACAAATGTTTCTACCTGAGGTTGCGTATCTCCTGTATGACCTTCTGCATGACCCCTATTACAGGAAATGTTCCCATGTGCCTTCCTGCATTTTAAGCTGGAATCCCAAAAGGCTCCTTGTTTAGAAGCTTAATTAAGATTTTGGTGCATAAATGAATGGCAGTGTGATTCCTTCTCCTCATGTTGTGTTGAACACCAGCGTGTTACCTGTTTATCTCAGCTTTGACCTCTGTGGATAGAGGGTGAATGTATTAAGTCTAAAACTGGTTAAAAAGTACCTGTATTCCTTTGTGGAGTAAACTTAGTTTTACTTAGTTTTGGATCGTAATTTTGCTTTTTTTTTAAATCCTACATGCTACACAAAGCCAACTTTCAGGTTTTCATCCAAGTCATGCTGTTTTCCCTTCCCACCCCGGCAACAAGAAGTGCTTTCCTTGACTCATGCTGTGATCTGTACTTGTGCTTCTGAGAAACCTGACCTGACTGTGCTGGAGTGCTTCAGACTGAAAGATTGACCCGTGACTCAAAGTGGTTGAGAATCATGTATTCATTTACCTTCTCATGCCATTGTCACAGTTGGCTTAATTTCTTACGTGAAAGTTAACTTGAAGTAAATTTTCTGGGTTGTACTGTCTGTGCCATAACTTATGTTGTACTCATAGAAAGAGCAGTTTTCATTCAAATCTATCAATTTTGTATGTCCCTGACTTTCAGTGTTACCTCCAGCTATGAAAAAACAGTGCAGCAGGGTATGCCATGAAATGACCTTTGAGAGGGCTTTGGAAGTGGCAGCCTGGCACTACGTTTCTGAACTCTTATTTAGGAACTTAACTACTTAGACTTTGCTAGCAGAGAAGAATACTCTGTGGCTCTGTTAGACTTGGCTGATTCTCAGAGCAAGTCTCCTCTGATATGTTGTTTCAGGTGTGAAATTCAATGTTTATAATCTGAGAGTGTTCCTTTAAAACAGTTTTTATTGCACCTGTACATTTTTTAGTGTGCAACTCTGAATGTTGCATGACCAACACTTTTCCTTTTCAAGTGTCTTTTATAAATCATGGCACATTGATATACTGTCACATCAATAAATTAGGTTTAGGGACTAACCTAAATAAATGCCAAAATCATTAGCAGTTAATTAACCTTCTGTATTTCTCTCCAAATTGACTTCAGTTTAATTGACGACGTGGGCTCAGTTCACTTGCTGTGTGCTCATACAAACAAACAAAACGTTCATGACACAGAATTGAATGATGTGGAGGGGGAAGAGGGAAAGTAAGGAAAAGAATGGAAAAGATGCATGAACACATCTCCATCAGAGAGTACCAGCAGCCAAATATTAACTGTGTGGTTGGGGCAGCAGAGCTGGGAAAGAGTGGGTGATGTTTAACTGTGCTTCGCTTGCCCCTGGCACCCAGTAAGAATATCCTGTTGGGCTGGGTGGTAAAAGTTTCAGCTGACTAGGGTTTGTTTTGGAGTTGTGGTTATATATATTTTTTTTTTCTAACAAAAATAAACACAAAGATTCCTAAACAGGCATGATAGCTCATAAAAAAATATTTGCTTTTAAGTCAGCAAGAGGCTCCTGAAGCTATGTTCATTCATGTGTTTTTATTGAACTTAATAATAGATGATCTTTTTTTATTCTTGTCCCTTGCTTCCAATTCACAGATGGACAGCATAGTTCATCTAAGCTTGCTAGAGAGCATGAAAATGACTTGGTGTTGCTTCTTTGGCATGACCTTAATTAAAGATGGCATTTGTTTGATGTGTATGGCAAAGTGTGAAATGACTGTGGTTGCTTAGGTACTGGAGTGTTTTGTGCCCTCATCCGGGAACCTGTGTTGGGTACTTGGCCTCTGTGCCATTGTGCTCTGGGCAATGTGTTAGTTGCAGACCACAGCAGAGGTCTCTGCCTACATCATCCCAAGGAGGATTCCACAAGGCTCTCATGTGTGTAAGTGGTACTGATGTGAATGATTTTCGAGATCTGACCTGAATTTGACTTCATGGTGGTGGCAGTTTGTTAATGCTTTACTGCAAAATGAACCCTTTGGAGCTGTGCAACTTTAAGCCAGTCCTGCTCCCTTGCATCATGGGGAAATGTCCATTGTAGGGAAACCACAGCTCCCTGATTGTGACTGCTCTGTGTGGGTTGCTCTTTGTACTGATGGCTTAAAGTATTTTTTAATAACTTTTAATAAAAGCTGGATCACAGAATCACAGAATCATTTAAGTTGGAAAAGACCTCTAAGGTCATTGAGTCTAACCTTTTACCAATCCTCACCTTGTCAATTAGACCATGGCATGAAGTGCCACTTCCAGTCGTTTCTTGGACAGCTCCAGGTGATGACCTCACCACCTGCCTAAGCAGTCCATTCCAATGTTTAACAACCCTTTCCATGAAGAAGTTATTCCTGATGTCCAGCCTGAACCTTCCCTGGCACAACTTCAGAGTTATGTCCTCTTATCCTGTCGGCTGTTACCTGGGAGAAGAGACTGACCCCCACCTGGCTACAACCTGCTTTCAGGTAGTTGCAGAGAGTGATAAGATGTCCCCTGAGCCTTCTCTTCTCCAGGCTAAACCACCTCAGCTCCCTCAACTGTTCCTAATAAGACTTAAACCTTCCAGATCATTCATCAGCTTTGTTGCCTTTCTCTGGACATACTCCAGCACCTCAATATCTTTCTTTTAGTGAGGGTGGCCCAAAACTGAACACAGAATTTGAGAACTGGCTTCACCAGAGCCGAGTACAGGGGAACAATCACTGCCCTGGTCCTCTGGCCACACTATTGCTGATACAAGCCAGGGTGCCATTGGCCTTCTTGGCCACCTAGGCACACTGCTGGCTCATGTTCAGCTGGTGTTGACCAGCATCCCCAGGTCCTTTCCCAACAGGCAGCTTTCCAGCCACTGTGTCCCCAGGCTGTAGCACTGCCTGGGGTTGTTGTGGCCGAAGTGTAGGTCCTGGCACTTGGCTGTGTTGAACCCATCAATCCAGCCTGTCTAAATCCCTCTGCAGAGTCCTTCTGTATTCCAGCAGATCGACTTGGTGTCATCCACAAATTTATACTCAACGCCCTCATCCAAATCATTGATATAGAAATTAAACAGGACTAGGCCCAACACAGTTCCCTGGGGGACACTGCTGGTGACTGGCCACCAACTGGATGCAGCACTGTTTGGTGTGACTCTGGGCTGAGCCATCCAAACAGTTCTTAACCCAGCAAAGAGTGCACCCATCCAAGCCATGGTGTGCTAGCTTCCCCCAGAGAATGTCATGGGAGACAGTATCAAAGGTTTCCTGATGTCTAGTTAGACAACATCCACAGCCTTTCCCATCATCCACTAGGCAGGTCACCTGCTCATAAGAGGAGATGAGGCTGGTCAGGCAAGATGTGCCTTTCCTAAACCTGTGCTGGCTGGGTCTGATCCCCTTTTTGAGTGCATATGCTTGCACTCAAGATTATCTGTTCCATAACCTTCCCTGGCACCAAGGTCAGGCTGACGGGACGGTTTCCTGGATCCCCCTTCCAGCCCTTCTTGTGGATTGGTGTCACATTGGTGAGTTTAACCACCCCACTGAATATGAATGATTCAAAAATAATTGTCAGGAACACTGTTGAAAAAACAGATCTTTCACTTGAGAGCTTTGTTTTCCTTGTTTTGCTGCCTCATAAATAAATACTGCTATACTAATGTTCTACAAATAGTTTAGCATAATCTATTACCTTGAATTTTACCACAGTTAATATCAAGATCCATATACCTAAAAGATCATTCAAAATATTTCTGAAAGAGCATTTGCTGTTGAAAAGATACTGTATTGACAATAAATATCTATCTCTGCTTCCACAAGAAGCTTACATAAATATAAAAAAGGTTTTTCTCTTGTTAGAAAGAATGCTAAAAATATTTTAACTTTGCAGTGTATATGTATATACAGTGTTAATAGGCATAGAATCAATTTGTATGTGCATGTATAAATAAAACGTGCAGAACTTGGTTTGGTGTATTTTTTGCTTGTTTTTGTTGGTTTATTTAGGACACTCCCTAAAGATTCTAGTAGAGTAAAAATACTTACCCTCCCGAAGAAGGGGATATCAGAATTATAGTAGACGATTCCAGTACAGATGACAGTAAAACATGCTGCTAGGTCTACATGAGCTATGAAAGAATAATTTCCATTTTCTTTCACCTGGAAATTAATTTTTGACTGCTAAACTTGTCTGGATTATCCTGTTTCTTTTGGAATGGGTCTTTAGTTAAAGTTCTCATTGATCTAGTTCTTAATATATGTATTTTTTATTTTCTCCCTTGAGATGCTTATATTAAGTTTAATGACTTGGAAACTGTGGTGGAAATTCAAAATTTAAAACTCACAAGAAGTAACATGTTAAAGCTGTATATTTAAATCCACAAGAATTTGCTTGCTCAGTGACTATGCTAATAATAAGTTATGTTTATAAATGTACACACAGAGACTCTCTCACCTTACTTATTTCTCCTCGCTTTTTCTCTTATCCCCTTTTCTAAGTTGAGCAGTCCTTGAGGGAATTGGCTTTGAATGTACTGCAGCACTGCTGGGAAGTGGATTTGTGTTAATTTTAGATGGGTTTTAAGCTTGCTGATAACTTTCCCTTCTGTGATGAGATTTCCTTTTATTAGTTAATGCTGACTTCGCTGCATTTGGACTGCATTCTCCATCGCTCTTTATGAGTAGCAAAGTTACAACCACCATAAAAGCAAAGAGCATGGAGGAAGAAGAGGTAGAATAAAGAATTTATTTTCCTGTATTTGGGATTACCACATAACTCTCAAATGGTAGAGGAAAGTGGGTTTTAATGGGCCCCCTTAAGTTGGGGGTGGGTAAAAAAACCCAAACAAAAATAAAATTACTTACTTAGACTTCCTCTGTGTCTGTATTATTGTCATTCTTGTTTCAGACTAATGATTAAATGACGCCTTTTTATTTATTCAGATTTGATTAGTAGGAGTGAGATTTTAATATTTATTTTCCTTCTGTGTTAACAGTAGTTTGACAAGAGAGATTCAAGGTGAGCTGGATATTATAGAGTAGAAAGGGAGATTCAGTGGCATCCCTGTGAAAATACTGTACTGTAGGGTTCCCACATTTGAGGCTTGCAGCATATTTCTGTTGAATGGGGAGTAGGTGGAATTGGATGAATTTCTTTCCTCCTTTATCGAATCATAGCCCACCACTTGATCCAATAACAAACTCTGTGGCTTATCTTATCAGAAGAAATTGAGAATTTTGGTTAAAGTTTGATTCTGGCTGTTTCCCAGATATTGCTGTTTAGCTTTGCATTTAAAAGATACGGAGTATATACTTTAGTCTGTTTTTTATTGCTCAGTTTTAAGATGAAAAGCAAAGGAGAGTTTCTCTAAGAAAAGTTATAGCACATATAATTTTCTTTCCCAATCACTTTCAATTTTGTAATAATTTGCTTGTTTTTAAAGTATTTTACTTATCCAGCTCTCCTGAACCTGAGGTGCAGTATCATTATAGTGCAGTTTAAAGACTAAATAAAAATTGCTCAGTTTGTAGTATCTCAAGATAGAAGAAGAAAAATGTTTGTTCTGAAGCAGTGATTTCTGGTGCTTCTTGACTTCTGGCATTTATGTAGGCAAATTTATGACACCAAATTTAACACTTACGTGAGAAAAGCATTTGATTTGTGTTAATATTGAGCAAAAGGAGTATATGCCTGCTGAGAAGACTAGTGAATGTGTGCAGAAGGCACAGCTGAAGTAACTGATCTCAACTGAACATAAATAACATAAAAACCTCACTAAAGAAAGATACCGTGGATGATACTAAAGGCCACACACACTTAGATGTTCATAACATGAAGGGCATAGCAGCTTTTTGATACAGATGATGTATATCCATAAATAGAGTTGAGGTGAATGATTTTTTAATGGATATTTTAAGATGATTTTGTGGGGAAAAAAAAAAATTATGAAGATTATGTTTCTGTAGCCTCTTGTACCTTACTTGTCCTTCTGAATTTTATTAACATGTCTTTTCAGGCTAAGCAGATATCTTGGAGATACATATTTATGGACTTTTCAGCTGTCTTTTCACTGTTGGTTTGAACATTCTGTCTTTGATAAAAATCCCTTGGACTTCGGTGCAATAACAGATGGCTTAAAAATGAGGGCTGAAGACGTGCAGTATGAACAAACCATGCACATGTGCCTCTCGGCGATGGGATTTTAAATAGCTGCAGCTGTATGGATTCACATGAGCTGAAGCTGAAACTTTTGTGTTCTAGCAGTAGGACACCTTGGAAACTTCACACAACGAACTTGAAGGAGAATTACATTTAGCACAGCACTGCTCACTTTGTTATGGAGCTCGTCAGGTCAGGACATGGCCCAAGCTACTATGGACCATGTCACAAGAACATTAAAGGTCCCTTGGCCACCCACAAGGCACATTTCTGATATTATGGCAGTTGCAGTAACAAAATCTAGTTTTGCTTTTAGGTATGCTTTGCTGTTTGATCACTTAAAACTAACTGTTTCTAAAACTATCCATGCTACTAGACAAAAGTAAGGGAGAAGAAAAATATTTTTAAATGACAAAACTACTAAAAAGACTGGTTTAATGTTGCCATGAAATAGTAAATAAAAACCCAGGTGGAAATTTAATATTCTTTAATACTTCAAGCAACAGTGTACTGAGCATATTGAACATCTTGAGCAGTGATCAGTTCTTTCTCATTGCACACATTACACTCTCCTTTTTTTTCTTACATTGTGATTACATTTCCATACATTACCACAAACACTTCTCTAAAAGTCATGCCTTTTAAAACAGAAGCATTCAGTTTCAAAATGGTTTCTGGTTCTACTAGTAAATATGGTTTTGAAACAGATTTCCCTGAAACTTGTCTGTCAAAGGCATATTGCAAGCAATATGTGCCTGTTATGTGTACGGATGACTATTATTTAAGCCCAAGGAAAATAAAATTTTAACAGGCCATGCAGTTCTTTCATCTTTAAAAAGAAAAAAAAATAGGAAGACAGTCAAAATTCAATTTTTAAATAAATTTGGTGCCTGTTTGGACTGTAATCACTAATTTGATATTATGCTTTATGGGAAGTAAAACCTTTTACAACCTTATTCTTCCCTGGCTGCAGTCTGCAGGATTTTCTTTCCCCCTCTAAAGCTGCTTCACACTGCAGGTATATATAAGCTGCTGTTGTATCTCCCCTGGTTCAGGATGTATTTTCAGAGTTCAGGCTTGACTTCTGCCTCCTAAGATGGATATAGCAATCAAGTGTCCCATTCCCCACGCCTGAGCACTGTCTGCAGGGCTCTGGCTGTGCCTGCTTTGGCTGTACCCACCCCTGCTGTAGCTGGACACCTTCTTGGGTCACAGACCAAATACTGCTGGTGAAAACATCTCTGGGGTAGAGCAGTGAGCCCATCACCTCCTGCCTCGCTGATCACAGCCTGGGTACAGTCCACAGAACAGTAAATAATTTTGGCACCTTTTTTTCTGGTCACAGCTCAGGATCTTTGCTGAACTGGTAAACAAGAGGTCTTGCTTGCACAGAGGAACAGAAAGAGATGATGATTTTCTTTCCCAGAGGTTGTATTTTATTAGATATTGTACAGACATAAGTGAGAGAGTACTGCTGCATTAGGGATTGGCATTAGCAACCTACAGGTTGCTTCCAGTGGGTATTGTGTTTTGTAGATACTATGCTATCCATTTTCTCTCTGCTTTGTCTGTCTTGTTTTTATTAAGGTAGTGCCTGAAGAGGGTCGATGTGCCAGTCACTGTAAGCACAGAAGGTCTTAGGCCAAGCTCCTGTTCATTTTAAATTGGTGGGGTGGGGGTGGAAGAGAGGGAAGAGAGAAGAAAGAAAAGACGTAGGTAGGTATTTTGCTTGCCTGATGCCCTGCAGTTTGTTTTGTTTTACTGTCACCAACTACCACCATGGTGTGGTGGTATCAGCTTTGGTAGCAGTGTGAAATTGTACCTTAGTGCCAAATTGGAGGAGGAGTAACTTGTGTTCACACTCCAAGTTTTTATTTATACTTCTCCCTGCAGGAAAACTGTGAATGTGCTTCAGAGAGGGCAGCATAAAACCTTTGTAGAACGGGGGTTTTTTGTTTCTTTTGTTAAAGAAACAAAACAAAAAAACCTCCAAGTATGCTCTACATGCAGCTTTAAGGGCATTCCTTCATGAAAAGCTATTTTACTGGCTTCTTCCAGGCAATGGCTGGAAACCTCTCCTTGCTCAGTTTGCTCAGCAGGTCTGCCGATCTGCAGCTTCTGCCAGGCTGTCGGTGCAGGTCCTCAGCAGGACCTCAGGGTTTGCCCCAGTACCTATTTCAAGTCTCTGCACAAATCTTTGCTTACTATAGTGTAAATCTGCTTTAAAGTGTTCTTTTTAAACTAAGGTAGCACCTCTACTAGTAGATTTTGGTAGTGGTGATAAGACCACTGACTTTTATATCTCTGGCTTAAAGCCATTTGGGGAAGTCAAGACCTTGTAGGATCTGTTCTTAGTAGGAACAGCCCTCTTTTCTGTCTAAGTAAATCATGGCACTGTAATTCTAGGAATCTCTGGACTATGAGTTAGTATTTTTCTTGCCTTGTCATTATTTAAACTACTTCTCTTGCCTTGTTAGACTTGTAGTAAAAGACCAGTTCTTAATTTAGCTGGCAGTTTCTTTGTAAAATGGCTCAGTGCTGTAGCAGAAAATGGCTTTTTTTGTGTCAGTGGCAACTGAAGGCTAATATTTCAGGCATGAAAGAGTAGAAGGGAAAGACTACTTGACAGCAGGCTGAAAACCCTTCTGAAAAAAGCCTTCTCCTCTCACAGAGACATCAGCCTCTGCAATTTCCCTCCAGCAGGAAGAGAAACGCACTACAGAATCCCAAAGGACCCGAAGAGGGTCAAAAATGGTGATCCCTAATATCAGCCTGTGGCTGAAATGACACACAAGTGAAGAGCTGAGCAGAGGTGTCTGCCTCTTGTTTTGTGCTGGGTGTAACCCAGCTGACACTGCTCCCTAGGAGAGGAAATATGCATAACCTGGGGTGGCTGGACACTAGAGTGACAGGAATTTATGCATGAATTTATCCTTAAAAGGCCCACTGCAAGAACTTAAAGGGACGATTTTGGTGGTTTGCAGCTGGTCTCGGGGGATTAAACAACTAGGTGCTGCATGGAGTTGTGTTTGTACTGAACAGCAGTAAACTCTTTAATGTGTCAAGAGGACTGAGCACTCAGTAAGTGGAAAACTACACATAATAAATGCTGCTATGCAAGCTGTTACCTTAATAGTAAGAGTTTCCATACTTTTTTTTAGGCAGGTATATACTAGCAATCTGCTGTTTGATCATGTTTGCAACCAAAACACTTAGCACAAAAGGAGTGCACAGCTACCAGCTGCCAGGAATTTGCATGTTCTTCCTGCGTACCACGACGCATCTTTGCCTGCTTCTGATCTTGTCTGTGTCCCAATAATTTACTAATTGCTGTACCTCTGCCTTGCAGCGACACCTGCTGCCAAGGGCAGGCTTCACAGAAAGCTGCTTCTAGGCTCAAAGGCGTCATTTGCTGCTCCCCAGGTGATTGCTAGTATCTTCTAGAATATATTCAAGCTCCTATCTTCCTTCTGATTCTGGTGTTATTGCAAAAGGGAAAAAAATGCCCCCCAGGGCAGCAGTTTGAACCCACATGGTGTGCATGTACCAGTCCCAAACTTAATGCCCATGGCTGCTTTTCGCACCAACTGTACGAGAATTTAATCTCATTTCATGGAATGTCCCCTACTCTGCAGGTGGGGTGGGATGTGTCACTTCAGCACGAGGAAGTGTGTTGGTGGGCTTCAGAACCAATACAAAATGCACTGTAAATTACACATCATTCAGCAACAGCAAATTAGGGGGTGTGTTTGGAAGTGTACCCTCTGGAGTGAAGTAATTATGGGGCTGAAACCTGGATTTTGCTGAAGTACCAGTATTTGCTAACCACAGTCTTGACCCATTAGTGGACAGATTCATTCATTAGTGAGGGGCATGATTCCTGGCCTGTCTTTGATAACCTCCCTAATTCATATCTGGAACTGTTTGCACCTTATCAGATAAGGTGAGTCTTCTCTCTTCCCCTTTTAAATCCCTATTAGAGCTCATTTCTTCCATACCATGACAAGAAATTGGAGGGTTAGGGTCAGCTGGAGGACATTCAGGATGACTCATCAGTGTGAAAGGTGAATAAAAACCAGCAATCCCACTTCTTAAACTAAAAACCAAAAGTTAGGATGAGGCTGAGTGCTTTGGAAAATTATGTCAGTAAAGTACAGATATTTTTGAATATAAATGTAACTCTGATTCCCCATTTCTTTCTCCCTCCAAGCTGCTGTGGGGCTCATTCTCTCAGCGTGCTGGTAGCCAAATGGAAAGACTGAATGAAGAGAGCTCCTGGAAGGGCGCCACTTGAGTTTTGTTCAGAAAGACATAGATCTGTCAGCTGCAATCTTTTGTTCTTTCCTCAGGCAGATTTCCCAATAGTTTGGTCAAAGATTGAGCAAGAATAATTGAACTGGACATGCTAACTCTAGTATATGGGCTCACAGGTATGCTGCAAATCAAATGAGTTTGTGCAAAAAAAAATTAGCAGAATGTCTGCTGGCTAGGAATTGAAGATACATCAGGAGGGAAACTTTAGTGATATCCTCTTAGATGAGAGATTTTGTTAGTTTATAGTTCAGTGAAATATATTTTCCAGTGTCAAAATAGATAACTTACATCAGTAATAGAAAAATAACATTGTTTTTTCCACCATGAAAGTAATCCCAGCAGAGATACACACACTCTACCATGCTAATACAATTCTACTTTAATACAAAGTAGAAATTTAATATCATTCCTGAGATGTTACTATTGCATTATCAAAAATGAATTTCAGCAAGAGCAAAATGACTGATGTTCCAAACAATATTATTAAAATTTGCAGCATGTCTCTTATAGACTGCAATAATAATTTAAAGGTTACCTTTAATTATTTGTTGTGGGTTGTTGGGGTTTTTTTAAAATTTATTTTTCTGTGGGTTATTTTTAATTATTTCTTCTTATATAAGCATTTCTTTCTTCATATTCTTACGTTTTAACAGAACATAATGGTGGTTTGCTGGTTCTCTTGTTTAGGTTTGATTTTGGGCTTTTTTTCCCAAATGCATATTGCATCATTTTACTGTTGAATGGGTGGTGTCATTCCTCTTTAGAAGAGGTGAGACTGGAAATGCCCTGGTGAATTCAGCTGTGTTTGGGAGTAAATGTTTCTTTAAACGTTGCTTGTTGTTTTCGCTATATGTGAGGAAATGCACCCCTCACGCCTGGGAAGAAAAGGGATATAATTTGATTTCCTACCTGTACCCATTCTTTACCCTCAAGCCAGATGAGTGGTTCCCAGGGGGCCAGTGTTTGTCTCCTTCCCCTATAAAGGTGGCTGGGAGAGCAGCATCAGTAATGACTCAGTGTGGCCCTTGTATGCTGCTGGAAGTAGTCAGCCTCCTTGCACCAGGCACAGTGTAGTGCACAATTCCCTTCTCTCAGGGGCATGGGAGCCATTCAGATGGAGAGAGTGATAGCAGTGCTGGCTCTGCAGCTCCCTGGGCACACATACTCTCTCTGAGGCCTGTTTTCCTCCACTCTGCACCTGCCCACAGTGTGATACGGGCTTTGACAAACTGTTGGCATGGGAACAGCTTGGCTCGGTGGTCTCATCCTTGGTAGTGTGACAGGACAGTGCATGAGGTTATTGCATGTCGAGAGAAATAGCATGACCCTTACCCCTTTTATTCTTGCTTATGGTATGAGAACCTGTCTTTTTGCTTTGTTTTCAGAATTTTTTTCTACAAAGCCCCAGGAGGTCCATGCTCTTCTACTTATAGTTTTTACTTTGCTCTCACAATTGCTAAATTTTAAGTAAAGTAAACTAATTATGTGGTTCATAAAGCAGATCCTGGAATAGGAGGCAGTGGGGATGTGGAGCAGTAATGGGGCAAAACAGAGAGGGGTGAGGACCAGCTATATGCAGGAACCTCTCAAATTGTGGCTTAAAGCAGATACTATTTTATGCCCCTCCAGATAAGCCTTTTAAACTGTAGAAATTAGGTGTTGGGTTGGCTACAGGAGGAATTGATCATGTAAGGAAAGTTTAACCTTCTTCAGTTAGTCACAGCTATTGATTATGGTTTGCTAAAAGAGCATCAAATGTTTCTGAGACTGGGGAGCTAGCTGTAAAACCAGATTTCTGAAACTTCTTTTCTCTGCCAGGGGACTATTGATAGGCTGTGAATTGATAGTACTCAATTTTACCCATGAACAAGATAAATGAAACGAACAGAATCTCTAGTTCTCTCTCTTTTTTTTAACATTATTTTAGTTTATAAAGGTGGCAGTTTGGTCACCTTTTAATCTTTCACAGAGAAATCATTGCATCTTTAAACAAAAAGCCCCTTCAAATTGCAAAATCCACTAGAAGCTCTGTTGACTGCACCTAGCAGGTGGTGAGGCATTATGCAAATCTTTTTCCACATTGGCAAAACCATGCTTGTTGCCTTTATGGTACAGACGTACCTACATAGCATCTTGTGAACCAAAGATTCAAAGCTGTCTTTCCAGGTCTGTGGGAGAGTGAGTGTCATGAGTGAAACTAGGGCATTGCTGTTCCTGTTCCTTGCTAGGGAGAGCAGTCCCCTGGTGTTGGATGTTCAACCCTGCATACAGACAGCCATCTGCCATAGGGGCTTAGTGGTATATTATCACAATATGAATTAGAGCAATCTTTTCACCAAACCTCTTATGAGAGAGAATCCTGCCTTAAACACGTGATGCTGAAGTGGGCTGGCTGGACTTGACCTTGAGGGTCTTAGCTAATGCATGAGCAACAGAGATGTTTGGAAGTAAACTAGTAAAAAGCAGTGAGAATATAAATATTTTACATGAAAGTCCTTTCTTATGCATACTAATATGTGTTCGTTGTGGAGTTGGATTTGGCTTAAGGCTTGTTTTTTTTTTTTAATGTAGGGTGGTTGTTTGTTTGTTTGTTTTTAACATTGTAATATTCAATATTTAAGGTTCAGGCTGGGGAATTCCCCTATATAGGGATGCTACCAGAGGCTTGGTCAAGAATGGAGGAGCACAAGGGAAGAAAACTAGGTATCTGGGGTAGACAGGAGTTCTCTTCTTTTAAAACATGGAGATGCGTGCCAGGTGAAAAGACTGACTTCTGTGTAATTCTTGTGCTTCAAAGCCCTTTAGGTAATGATACTGTAGGCTCATGAAAGATGAATCCAGATTAAACAAGTAAAAATTAACTTTTTTAAATCATTTTACCAGCTCTTCACTAGCAATAGTGATTTAAACAAGGCCAAATGCAGGAACACACTACTGTAAATGAAAATGTTGTGTACTAATCTGGAATCTCCAGTACACCTGGCAGATAAGTGGCATGGGATTGGTACAGTGATTCAAATCACATTTGAACATCCTGTCTTCTAATATTTTCTGTTCCTGATAATGACGTGTTTAGTATGGACAGAGCTTGTAAATTAAATAGAATATTGATATTCTTTTTGGCCAACACTTAGCTGATTTAAATAAGGATATATTAGATATACTTCGGACACTTTTATAAGCCATATTTCTCTTGAAAATTTAACAGGGTGATAATTTCCAATTAAGTAGCAACACTGAAATGGAACACTTTTTATAGTAGTGCTCACAGGTACTGTATAGTTCTTGGGGGTCTTTTTCACTGAACTATTTTGAGAACAAAGAGCAGCAGATACAATATGTCATGTATTACCAATTGAACAGGGCTGTGTCTTGGGGTTTTGCTTGCTTGTTTCACAGGGAATGTGTTCTAAAAGCAGACAATCAGAATAAGCTCAGGTGTGCTAAATCTAAGGTTTTGTTTATTGAATGCGCAGGTTTCAACTACAAGGGGAAAATGGCCCCAAAGAAGAGGCCAATATTTCTGGTTAATAAAGATTAAGTAGTTTGACTTATCCTCAAGGGATAGCAAAGTGCTTCCATATTAGCATAATTTAAAAGGGGGTATAATACAGTTAGATAGAAGGTAAATTAAACAAAACAAAGAATTCATACCTGGTTTGTGTGAATTCACTTCTGAACTGCAGACTTCAGTATATGCTGAAGTCCAGTCTCTCTTCTTCAAAAGGAAAAATACTGACAAAACTGAGAGGGAAAAGTTCTTTCATTTTTCACTTTCAGGCCTATTTATCTTCGTAACACATTGAAATTGAAGGCCTGGAGCAGTAACTGTAGCATTTTGATAAAAGTCATGTGCCATGTACTGGTTATCTTTGTAACTGGAAACTAGACATGGACAAATCTGCTACTAAAACCAGGTTTTGAATAGTTTAGAACACTGAACAGTCCCAAATTTGGGGGCCAAAGTCCCCACTGAGCCTCTACTTTTCTGTTCACTCTAGGCCTTTCTCCCTTTTTGAAGCCTTAGGGAACTGCCATTGGGCTGTTCCAGAGGTAGAGGACAAGAGCTGTCTCTACTTAATGCAAAGATCTATAAATTAATTACCTGTTTGCAGCCTTGCTATGAGGAGCATTGTCACACAGAAGTTTATTCCCCTTGAGAATATACAATTGGTTTCGTACAGTAAACTCTAGATTGCCTCCTACAAATATTTTTACTTGGAAATTTCATGTTAAAGTTCTTTTATAACCTTAATGAAGAGAGGTTTTGAAAGGAATGCTCTTGTTTCTTCATCACTTTTATGAGCTGGGACATTACTGCTATGCCATCTTCATTCATCACCAGAATTTCCACATAGATGTTGATTTTTTTTTTTTTCAAGTACGATAGCATTGGTTTTGCATTCGTGTTATGTAAGAGAATTCAGATGTGAAATCCCATTTAGCACTCAGAAATGCCAGACTCACTTCTCACTTTTAGTCTGGTTTGAAGCTGATTCTGACTGTCCAAATGATCTTTCTTTGTGTGTTGTGATGATTTAACATATAATTTCATCAAGATAGCTAAAAACTTCCAAAAAAATATTGTTGGTGCTGATTATTTCTTTTGAAAATGCTAATTCACACCTTCTATATTATTTTAAGAATGAAAATATCATATTTTGTGCATTCTTTGGGTTTTTCTACTATTTTATTAAATATGAATGATGAAAGAAATGTGTTTGAGAAAACTATACCATTGATGTGATGTTTTATATCAGGATACTAGCTAATACTAGCTGACCTTTTTTCTTGACTGTTGGAAAACTTAGCTAAAAGGAAGTGCTTAAGAAGAATAGTATTTCAGTTTTTGATTTAGTTTATGTGGGAAGATTTTGGAGATCAAGATTAGTCTTGATGGAGATAGCTAAAACCCTTCTTTTCCTAAGAGGAGCATTTCATTGTAGTATGCATATTCATTTTCATCCTTGAAACTCTATTAAACTGCCACTACTAGAGTAATAGCAATGCAAATCCACTGCTTCCATGAAACCACTCTGGTTTAGATTCATGCAAATGCCAGTGCATATGTACTTGTAGATATTCCAAATATGAAATAAAGTAGGTAAGAGCAAGTCTTCTTGTAATTTTACATTTCCAGTTTCTTCAAAAAAACTTCCACTGCACCTTACCAGTGCCCAAATCTGAGACTTAAGACAACAGAATAGATGTGGGGGTCAGTCAGAAACAAGAGTGAAACTGTCATAAGTTAAATAATAACATTTAGGGGAGGGTGGGAGGCTTTGACCATTTCTCTAGATGGTGTTTTTAATAGTTTACTGTTACAATTGTTTGCTTGAAGGTATTGAACAGTTATCTGTTAAAAGTAGAGGAAATTATCAATACACAAGAGTATGTAGCATGAACATAGGTTATATTATCAAGGCATTAGAAAATAAATGATAAAGATCAGTTCCACTTGCATTAGGAAAACGTATTTACCATCCTAATACCTCCTTCTCTGATTTCTTGTTTGTCCCTCTTTTAGATACTTATTTCCAAACAACATTTAGACCAAGATCATTCCCTTGACTATTTTAAATAAGTTTTCAAGTAGGTATCAAAGCATGCTTGATTCACTCAGAAATTTACGTGTTATAATAGTCTAGTTGTCTTTTAACAAAATTGGAGTTTCTGACTTTTATGAGCTCTGAAGTTTCCTTAGCACACAAAAGTTTTTGTTAGAATGATATAAATGGTTGTGTGGAAGTCTGTTCTGGGCTCGTAAGAAAAGATGTGTGTTTTAGTAGCATGAGAATTAATATATTTTGTGCAATTTAAATAAGCGTGTGATTAATTTTTTTATGAGTTGCTGGCTACTGCAAATCCAATTTAGACAAACAAAATTTGAAATCTAAATGCATTAGCTGAAAATATTTAATCATAGACATGAACATGAACTTACCATGCTCATTGCTTTACACTTTCAGGTTGGCTTGAATTATAGATGCATTTTGTTGAGTGGAAGCAGAAGAGACAGCAGCACTGATCTGACTGTGATGAGGAACACAGAGTTGCTGGTTGCCAGCAGCAGCCAGAAACTATTTCTTCTTCTTTGCTGTTTTAGCACAGCTGACCACCCTTTTCCAAATATTGCTTCCCTGCCTGCCCCACATCCTTCTCATTCTGGGGTAGGGAGCAATGATTTCATGAAGTCTGTTACTGCTGATGCAAGGCCAGATCAAAAAAAAAACAAGCTTCTTTTTTTTTTTTTTTCCCCCTCTTTCCAGTCTGATCCTTTGTGCAAATGTAGACTTATAATGCTAATTAAGGTGATTATATTTTTTTAGTCAGGTTTTTTTCCATACAGGAGTAGAGTCAGCTTGTTACTAAAGTTTGTCTGATAACAACACTGACCAGCAATTAAAAATTGCAGGCAGTTAGGGTATTCAATCATGTTTGTAGCTGTTCCTTTTCCTTCTGTCAGAAACCAATGCTGCAGCAACTGAAAATAGGAAATGAAGAAATAAAAAGTTGCATTCAAAGCTTGAAGTCAATGGAGGTTACACCAAATTATTAAACAATATGATTTTAAAACTTCAGAAATAAAATTAATGTTGAAGCCTCTCCATTTCACTTGATAACCAGGTAATGGATGCAGAAAAAGCTAGCTGCACACTCCTGCAGTTATTTCACTTTCGATTATATTTCGATGTTGGTGTTTGTAGGTATAGGGCCCCGGTAGACAGGTTATAGTAAAGTTTTGTTGGTGAGGTGCATCGTACTTGCAAAGCAATGAAAGCAGGAGTTGTTTGAAAGGCTACCTGATGGGATGTATTGTGAAGGATCAGCAGCATTGTGTCTGTAGGGGTTTGATGTTTGAGACTCGGTGGATCCTTCATCAGCAACGAAGGGCGACAGAGGCAAGGTCTGCAAACCAGGATCCAACCCAATGCCTGCCAATGTGTGGCATTACAGGAAGGGCTTGTGCATCTCTGGGGAATTCCTGGTATCAGACCAGACTTCAATAAGATGCAGATATATGGCTGTAGAGAGCTTGTTTTCCTTCTCACTCTGGCAAATACAGATTTAAGGCCCAGGTAGGACTTCCTGCTTTTGTTTCAGCAGCTCGTTTGATTTGTGAGGATCTTAGATTTGACAAATTATTCTTTAAATACACTCAAAACAAGTAGTTTATCAGGAAAAAAAGTCAGGATTAATAATATGCACTTCAGTGCATTTTTCCTTTTTTTGGTCTGTGCCCTAATCAGTGTTTTTAACTGTTACCTAGTAATAATAGATGTGTGCTCAGGGCAAAAAGAAAAGCTGATTAAATGTTATATTATTGCTTTAGCTGTCATTTTTCAAACAGAGAGCAAAAAGTCCCAAGAAAATAAAAAGAATAAACTTCTTCCTGATTCTTCCCCCAGTGGCATCAAGCCACATGACCTTGTCCTGAAAAGGTCACTTAGATTTTAATGGAAACGATGGCATCAAGTACTTTGTTTTATGTTTGAGCTCTCTCTGGTTTTCCCTGTGACACAGCACAGGGATGCTTTGCTTGTGGAGCCTATTACAGCGATGGGTGTAAGGCAGCACAGCAAGTACCAGAGCTCTTGGGTTTGACAGAATAGGAGAATGACAGAAAAGAGAAGACAAAATCATATCCTAAGTGAGGCTTGTAGGAATATTAAATCTGACTCCTGACAAGAGATTGCTCCAAACCCAGCAGCCTTGAATATGAATCATTGTAATGAACTCTGCATGGAAGTGCTCCTGAAGACAGTCCAGAAACTCACTTTTAGTGAAATCGCAGTTGCTCCCCTACCTCTGTCTATGACAGCATATTACTGCTACTATGTTTACTGGTACTCAAGGTTTTTTGCTTGAATTTGTGGGTTTTGGTACTTAGGAATTTATTTGTTAAAGAGTTATCTGTTCCTTTTTTTCTTTTTTTTCCCCAAATTGAGCTTTAAGATATAAGTTTTCCTAGAATTTTCTTTTAAAGTAAGATTTTGTTCTGGTGACTGTAACATTTTTGGCTAAAATTCAGTGGTGGTTTTTGTTTGGGGGAAAAATGGTTTCATTTTCCCTGTTTTTTTTTTTTTTTTTCTGTGTGAACTTTTTAGAGAGAAGTGGCTTTAGGTCAATATTGAATCAATGCACTGGAAAAGAATAGTGTTCCTCATTCATTCTCACGTTGGTTTCTTCCTTGTCTTCCTTGTCTTAGTGAATCCTGCCTCTGCTTGGCTGAGATCTCTATGACATTTACAGCTCAAAGCAGAGTGATTAAAGAAGCACAGCAGCTTTATAGGAAACATGTAATTACCTTACCAGAAGCACAGTCGTTACACATCTGAGATCCATAGTCTGTCCATATGGGAGCAGGCTGCCAGCTCCAGTGTTGGTGATCCAATTGCCTCAGGACTTCTGGGTACCTATGTTCTTTGATATGGATAGTTTAGAAGTCATGGTCTAGGTGTGAGACATTTGTAGCTGGTGGATCTTTCTTGGATACACAGACAATTTTAGAATAGCAGCCCTCTGAGTGCGACACCTCAGAGCTTACAAGCCCTCAAGTCTGTGATACTCAAAGATCTGTCGCTAACAATGAGGCCTGGGCTAATACCCCCACCCCACCCCATCTCCACACTTCACGAGGTGCACAAAGGGATTTGGTGTGAGCATTCCTCTGAACTCAAGGGGAATTTATGATAGGTACCTTTGCACAAATACAAAGGGGTGTACACATCATTTTATCTGTGTGCATACAAATTGATTATAGTATGAATGTTACCATCTCAAATCTATAGTTAATCATTGTTATAATAGTAGGGAACCCTATCGAATTGCTATGTAAATATTAATTACTCAATGACTGAGTGCTGCTAAGCCCTTTTGCACCCTTATCTTTGCATCCATATCCTTTTCACCCTTACCCCCTGTAGCATTCCCAGCTTCCTTGTAAATCATTTCAAATTGCTTCTAATTTGATCTTCCTTTGTGTGCTTTCATCTTCGTAGTAAGTAGTAGAGTGAACCTTGTCATCAAACTATATAAAGTTGTATTTTCACAAATTCATATTAAACCCTGCTTTCAACAATGTCTTTGATGGTATTTCTTTAAGCAGAAAAACCACTCATTTGCAACGTAAGGATGGACCTATTTTAAATAGTTAAAAAGCCTCATAGCAAGACCAGTGTCCAACCACAAAGCAGAAAACTATTATGGACTGGTAGGTGATTTGCTAAACAGAGCTGCAGCTGACAGAAAAGGGATGTCTGCAGTGCCCTGTAATTGATACGGAATAGCAGTTGCAAACAGTTCTGATAACACAGGTGGAAACACATGGGTGGGAGGGAATATTTTGAGATGCGATTAGATCCCCTTGCTAGCAATCTGCAGCTGTACAAAGCCATGGGTTTGTTAAATTTATTTTTGCAGTTTCTGCAGGACAGAGGAGAAAATGAGACAGCACATAAATACAGATTATGTATTTTGTTGTTGGTAACTGCTATTTTTTAGTAATACTGGGACAAAAATGTGTTGGCCCTATGTATCAAGCCAACCAAGCAATTCTCTGCGTATCTACCATTTATTTCACATATGTATTACTACCAGCGCTCCAAGTCATTAATTAAGCAGAGTTCTCTTATGCATAGATTTTGCTGGCAGGTTAATTATGGTTACCAGGCTACTGAATCAATAAATGAATGAGGGAAACAGATTGCATACCTAGAAGAAGTTGTGTAAAATTAGAAAAGGAACAGAGGGGCTATACTAAGGCAGTTTAAGGACAGCTGTCACAAATTTGAATTTAGGCAAAAAACACTGATTTATTTCAAGATCTGTTTGGAGAAGATTATATTTTAAACGCTAATTGCAAGGAATAATAGAATAGGAATTATGAGGTTATGCTTTTCTTTCCCAGCTATTGGTACTGTTTATAAATGTATTCCCTTTTTACACACTCATCTTAGTCTGCAAGAGTTACATCTGTTCTGTGGAGTCTTTTGCCCCACCTGAATTTGCAGGGCTATTGAATATGATAATATACTTGCTTCTTTTCTGCAAAAAGCACCAGAACTAGTTAGCTCACAGCCAAGACCTTCCTTTTTGTGTTTGGTATGCTGCTCATATCCTGTCTCACAGTAAGTTTTTTATATTTGCCATAGGGGCAAATGTAAATGTAAAGTAAATCGTTCCCAATATTTTTGTTGTGTTAGAATAATTTTTGTAAAAACTAATAATTAGCCCTAAAATTGGTGCCTCAAATTCAGTCACTAAAGGGGAATACTTCACTGGTTACTTGCAGAAGATGCACCATTTAAAAGGAAGGGCATTGTTCAGAAAGGCTTTTGTTTCTTCGTTCATGTTACCTGTGAGAAACTCTTAGATGTGATGGCTTGGTAACATGCTCTTTAGGTAATTCTCCCTTGGCATAGGTAGAGCTGAGGGGTATTAACTCTTGCCATAATTTCAGACACTGCTGGACTGAACACATGCTGCTCCCAATAACTTGGGAAGCAGTTATTGACAGTGGCATTGAGTTTCCTCTTCTGCACAATAAAACAGTTGATTTTTTGATTATGTCTCCCTGGCTAGTTCACTGAATGACACTGGAATTATATGAAAAAGGAATCTAGCAGATAGGAAAGGCGGTAATTCGGCAGATGGAGCTGTTTCTGAAGAGTGGAGCTTAACACAGAATATTCAGATAGGAAAGGTGGTAATTTGTGGTAATGCCAAGGAGTGCAGATTCGCATGCTGAGCTGGGGCTGCAGCACACTTGTGTCCTTATCCTCTTAGCATCATCTCTTCTAATCACAGAAGCATGAAACGGGCTCTCCAGCTGAGCTGGGTGGCCAAAAGCACAGACCTCCTCTGCTTCCAGTTGTGCTGGTTGAAAAAGCTGCAGCTCCCAATTGCATGTCACAACATTTTTTCTGGAGGTGTTGGTCCTCCTGATCCACCAGAGCTCAGTGAGCTACATGGGCAACCATTCCTTAGTATGTCTCAATTCACAGAGGAAGGTTAATTGCCTCTCGCCCTCAGATAATGTCTTTGGTTACTTAGTTATTTCTGATGTAGATAAGTTAGAGAGTACTTCCATGTGCAGCCCACCTGGCAAATTTGAGGGGTCTCCAATAATGTGATGGTACCCTCTGGGCCAGAAGAGATGGTAAGAGCAAGGCTTTTGGTGTTCTGACTGGCCACTTAAGTTATTCTTCACTGTATAAGCCCCACCATCCACTTTGGTCACCCTGGAAGATAACTTGCCTTCAACCCATTTGTGACCCTTAGCACTTCATCCCTCTGTGTCACTTTCCACCTTTTAATTTTTTTTTTTTCCATCTGTTTAAGTTGAAAATTTCTCAGAAGAAGGTGTTTCTGTTTTCAGGATGCCAAGCCAAGCAAAACAAAGCCCAAATCTTGTTCAGGTCTTTCAATTTCTGCTGAATTAATTAATGAGGTTTTGTGTGAGCTGTTGCGAAGTGCCTAGAGACTGCTAGATTTGCCTACACAGTTGCCAGGGCGCACCTTGGCCAAATAGTTGTTTGTAAAGCGATTTTGTTTCTAATATAAAAGGCACTGTATAAAATCAGTTCCTGTTATTTTTCATAGAGAATTTTCCATCCAAACTGTAAGCTTAGAATTGCTGACTATCTCCTTAAACACTTCCAGATAATAATGATACATATTCTTCCAGCTAACATATATCATTACTTTTTATCAAGCAAAACTTAGTTCATAGCTGTAGAAATATTATGATTTACTGGCTTCCAGCCAATCTGTTAATTATCTGCTAGTTCCTTAATGCAGCTGGGGCTTTGTTTGATTTCATTGTAAGTTATTAACTTGCTGATAAAGGATCAGTACCTCATAAATTGTTTCTCTAAATAACTTTACAATGCTACAGAAGTTTGGTTGGGTTTTTTTCTTATAAATAAGAATAAATATGTGGGGGACAGCTTTAAATTGCAGTTATATAAGGCAACAAATAGTAGCCCCATATCTGTGTGAAAAACATCCAAGTGTCATAGATCTGTTACTTAGGCACCTTCCTGTCTTTGGGAGAGTCTCAGTACTTTTACATATACCAGACTGATTGAAGGCTGATTTGTTTTGTAATGCTTAGTTTGATTTTGGTTTTTTGGTCATGTTGTTTTAATCAGATCAGATGAAGAGATCTTGGGCCAGGCTTCACTTGTGGTAAGTCCATTGAGAGAATTTACAATAGTTAAGGCTCTGGCTGTGTTAAAGTAATTGAGACCGATAATAGACTTTAATCTCTTTGCATGTATCTCATCCCATTCTCTTTTCCTTTTTTTTTCCCCAGAAGTTATAAAGTACCTGTTTTTTTCAAATGTGGAAGAATAGATGGAAAACTCACTGTTTTCAGAAGGAAAACACTGTGACTGTCTGGGAATGCCTGGGAAGCATCCTTTAGGCAGGTTATGTACCTTAGGTCCTAGGCCTTACTTAGATGCCTTCTATCTGCTAAATAAGCCAGTGGACAGGATAGCTGACTTAGGACAGGTATTACACACTCTTCTTGCAATGGACCATTACTATGTTCTGTGTGAGCTGAACTCCCTGAGACAAGTTAGCAAATATGCCCAGGTGAAAGGAAGTATATCAATCCATTTTCAGCTGTAACCTCAAGTGAAAGGAGAAGTTAAAATCTTCCAGTCAAACACAGCAGGCAAGAAGTGGTGTTCTTGTCTTGTGATGTTGTATTCATCAGACTGGATGAGGCACTTGCCTGAAACAGTGAATCACCATGGTAAGTGGCTGGCAAGCTTCTAGAATAATCTAGAAATTACTTCACCTAATAAGATTTGTCAGGATCAAGTCTGCTTGACCTTGGCTTGTTAGTATGGGTTCAGGTGGAGGCTGTAAGGAGTGGGTGAAGTGGTATAAGGAGACAGAGAAGAGCACGGTCTGTACAAGAAGGCTGAGGGCAGTAGTGCTTGCCATAGTGGGTACTGCAGAGGGCAGGAGCAGAAGCTGTGCTAGAAGCAGTACAGAGGAGTACAGTGCTGGTTCTCTGCTCTGCTCATGGCTTCAGCCTAAAGGAAAAAAAGCTGACATACCCAAAGCTACCTGTGATGAACTGGTAGCTTTTGTGTTGTCCTGCTTCCTTCTTTTTTATTTTTTCCCCCCAAAAAAGCCTCAGCCAAGGTCATGCGTACTGCACAGTAGATATTCATTTACAAACACTGCCTGTGGTGGGAGTTCAGCACCCACATAAGAAAGAATGACTTAAAGACAAGAGAAGTTATAGAGGTGAACTCTGTTGTCCCTATTTGTATAGGCTGGCTAACTAGGGGGAGAGGCAGATTGCCCACCTAATGTACGCCAAAAGGAAAGATACAGGTTTGTATAATTGCTGAGGGGTGGTTCTGACTGAAAAATAAACACTAAAGGAAAGCAGCTTTAGCTGAAAATTGGATTCTCGGCAGCAAGAAGTGTCTGATCTGATTGATTGTATCTTTTTTTAACTTGTCTCTCCTCTTTTTCCCCCCCCAGCCCTGTGACTTTCAGCCCTTTCAGGATTACCAGTCAGTCTCTCTTTGCCTGGAAGGAACACTCTGCCCCAGTGTGGAAGCGATGGCTTCTTTTATCTTGTGTGCTATAGTTATCTAACTTGTGCATCTCAGAGCAAAACTGATAAAGACTGCTAAGACAAGATGGTCATTTTCAGTCTTTAATAGCTTATCAGGTTTTAACACCCTCATGAAAGAGCTGTGTGTTAGTTAAATGATGATGAATAGGGAAGCTTATGAATAAAATATACCAATTTATATTTGATTTTGTAATAATAGTGTTAGACTTGTCTCTTTTCTCTGACTTAAGTCTATATAAACAATGGGATCACAAGAGAACAGCATGTCTCTGCTTGTTTAAATCAACTGGAATTAGTGGCACATGCCCTCTGTGGTCCCCAAGTTATCTGGGGGCACTGAAAATTATTGTGGTTTTATACCAGGATGGTCCAAGATTTAAAGCTAAGATCTGACCCACCTACTTTATATCAGAAGATTCAAACAGTCTGTGGAACAATACAGGAACTGTAATAAAGTTACCATTTTTGTGTCATAGGAGGGGAAAAAAGAGAAAAGGGTATTGTCATGATTAACTCTTGGTTATTTTTTTTTTTCCCAGTTGTTATGCTGGTTGCTGTAGAGCCACCATAGGGAACTTTCTGCCTGGCTGAGAAACAGTTGTGTTTACAGTGCAAGTTCCCACTTGTGACAAGGTGGAGGATCCATCCATAGGTGGAGGGTGGGTCCTTTCAGGTTTTGAATATTTACCTGTCTTGTAGTTTAAGCTGGCTGGGCAGCAGGTTCAGATGGATAGAAATAAGCTATTTGCAACTACAGTGACACAGTCAGATGAAGATTGGCACTAGTCTGATAAAAACAGTTCAGATTTCTATTTAGAGAAACAGGGAAAGCAGTCAAGTACAGGAAACTAAAAGCCATACAAGATCTCAAGCTTATTCCCTATGCCACTATGAACAATTAAGTTTATGCAGCACTGTCAACTGGTTGTGAGCTTTTGTTTATAATACAAATGCACTGATGTTCTCTTTCTCCACTTGTAGCTGCCCTGAGAGCTTGTGCTGATGGAGGTGCCAATCGTCTCTACCACATCACTGAAGGGAGCCAGGAAAGGTATGTGAGCAATACACTTGAAGTCATTGAAGTCATCTTTTCTCAATGAAAGTAAAATGTGGAAGAATGGGATCTGTTCAGTTACTTAAGTAGCTGCCTGCTCTCTGCATGGTACTTTAATGAACTGTGGCAGGTAGTATAATATTTTCTCCACATTATCTTAAATTTTTATTCCCAGCTAAAATTTTTAAAAACACAAGTAGCCTGAAATACCATTTTCCCTGAAGCCCACTGGTCTTTTTTCCTCTTGAAAGCTCTGCTCTCAGTCTGTCTTATTTTGTGCATCCATCAGTGTTAGGCCTCTGAAAAAATTTGCTGTGCCCCTTGCAAGGGTTGCCTAGAGGAACATCTGATGCCTGTCACCATGAGCTGAAACAAAGTATGTCCTTTTCATTTTTCATGTGAGGCCTTAGAGGAAATCTGTTTACTTAGTGCAATGAGGTGGGTGATAAAATAGGAAGTCTTCTTTTCGAATTATTTCTCAGTTAGCATCAGGGCATTATAAATGACCAAAGACAAGCACAGGGACTATCTATAAATGTGTACACTAGGTGAGGAAATATGACTGAAAAAATATGTTCTTGTTTTCCGTAATGGCATTTAAAATTTTAAAACATCCCGGGTTTCTGCCCCGGAAGTGTTGAGCTGGGGTTGTGATGCAAAATACTTCATTCAAGTGATTTCTTATTTTTGTAGTGGAACCATGCAACATTGTACAAACTTAGCCTACTAAGGATTCTTTTTACTTGTCTTTAGGATTTTCAGTTGTTTTGAGCAAGATTTCATAAAAAAGTAGTTTCATAAAAGCAAAGTGATAAAACTGACTCTTGGAGCAAAGTAATGAGAAAGGCATCTGGTAGAACTTACAAGCTTAAGAACAGTTTTAGTCATACAGAAAAATCTGACACATAGTTTGCTTTTCATCTCATGGGAGGTGTATGATGGAGACATGAGGAAGCTCAGTTTCCTCCTTTCCTTCAGACTAAAGGCAAGAGTTAGAGAGGAAAAGTGTAGTCTAAAAGTAAAAACTAAACTAAAAATTTCTTTGTTTGTCACCTGTGAGAAGTTTATCTGAAGTTCTTCAACTGCTAAAACCGAGACTGGAGTCTGGGAAGCACTACTGTTGTAGACTATGTTCTATAACATTCTATTTCTCCTTTTCTAGTAGTTGCTCACAGAGCCATGAAAAACTTGAGCAGGTGTCTGAATTCAAGATTGACTTGCAGCAAACAGTTTTCTTTGATAATGGTGATGGTCTCCAAAGAACAACATTTAAGATTTTTTGCTTTACCTTCTCTGCTAACCCATTCATCTGTTCTGCACACCTTTATGCTTGTATTAAATAAATATAATTCAGGGAAAAATGAATGATTATACTTTGACTTAATAGTTCTTTCAGTCTTACATACTTGGCCCTTGGTGTATTCTTTTCTTCTATCTTTCTTCTTCTCATCTTAATTGCTTTGGGTAGGTATATTTTACCTTCAAAGTAGTTCCTTTGAAACAAAAAAGAAGACGTGCATAATTTGGATTTTTGTCTTTAAAGAAATCATTCTTCTGGAAAGAATATCCATTTACTTCTCTGAAGTATTTTTTTTTTTTAAATTCCCCGTCCATTGTTATTAAAGAGCCCTCTGCTCAGACTCTACTGACATATTGATAATTTTTTAATGCTCTCTTAACCTTCTTTTAAAACTATACTTTATGCAAAGCCCTGATATCTAATTGTGTTGTATCAAAACCTAAAAAACTATAGTCCTTCAATTTTAGAGAGATTATTATACACAAGAGATATAAATGAAGAACTTGACAGATATTTTGGGCTTGAGTCTTAGTGACACTAAATTTTGTGAAGAATCCTTTAGAATGGGAATTAGGGATAATATTTTGGGAAAAGAACAGCTTTCAGCCTGGGACTGTTGTACAGGTGTCTTTCTTTGGAGATAAGTTCATATTACAGAACCACAGAATGGGTAAAGTTGGAAGGGACCATAGGGGGCTGAAGAAGCCCTTCTTATTGTCATTGACAGCCTTGGCCAACTTTAATTCCAGATGGGTCTTGACCATCCTCATCTCATTTATACTTACTGTGACAACCTCTCTGTATTCATTCCAAGTGTCCTGACACTGATTCCATTTTGTCTCTATTTCCTTCTTACACTCGAGTAATGACAGGAGTTCCTTGTTCATCCACAAGCTTCTTTCCCCTTGGCCCGATTTCTTTCTCACTGGGATGCAACATTCTTGAGACTGGAGGAATTGATCCTTGAATATCAACCCACTCTCCTGGACCTCTATTTCCTGCAGGCCTCATTCCCACAGGATTCTTTGAAGAAGATCCCTGAAGAGGCTAAAGCTCTTCTGAAGTTCATAGTTACAGTCTTACTCACTGCCCTGCTTCCTCCTTCCCCACACTGAGCTACACAGTCTCATGGTCACTACAGGCAAAGCTGTGCCCAGCATTCACATCTCCAACAAGGCCTTCTCTGTTTATTAGTATAAGGTCAAGCAGCACACCATTCCTTGTGGGATCCTCCACATCTTGTGTAAGGAAGTAATCCTCACCGAGACAGAGCTCAATACGTTCCCAGTGTTGCCTCACTCATAGAGGGCAGCTCCACTACCACACCTTCCTGGTCTGTCTCTCCTAAGTAGTGTGTAGCCCTTCATGACAACATTCCAGTCACGGGAGCTATCCCACTACATCTCCATAATCACAGTTAGATGTGTGACTATACACAGATCTCTAGTTCCTCCTGTTGGTTTCCTATACTGTGTGTGTTGGAGTACAGGCACTCTGTAGAGTTACTCAATTGTGTCAATATCCAAGGAGGGGTGCAGAGGGATGATGCATAGTCTTGTCTGCTGGTTATGTCTTTGGATGCTGGTGTTTAATTAAGGTATTCCCTCTTAAGCCTTCTTTTGCTGCTACCATGTTCTTCCTCAGTGCTGAACAATTCTTTAACTTGCTTTTCATGATGCTGGCCTGTGCTGGTGGTTGAAAAGCAGCAAAGGGTGAGTCAAGAGCCCCCTGCCTCCATCTATTTCCTGTTTTCTCCACTGATATTTTGACTTGCTTTTGTGCTAGACCCCTCAAGCAAAGGAAGTTCACTCCTTCCTCTCTATAGCACTGCACAGGCTGACATAGCAATGACACATTATGTCATGAGGTTAATATATGTAAGGTGTTATATGTCTTCCTCTGTATTCGTGGTGTCATTTTTATGATGTTTGGTTGGTTTTCCCATTTTCTCAAAAAGTCTGGGTTGCAATTATTTTTGTTTAAAAACAAACCAATCCAAGAAAACCTTCATTTTTGTAAGTGCTAACAAGGAGAAATCATGCTGGATTTTTTCAACGGTATGTTACAACAAATTGCCTTCTAAAGCATGAGGGCTAAGAAGAGTAACCAAAAGGGCAGGATAACTTTTCCTTAAAGAGGCTGATCCTTGGGAGCTGTTGGAAAGACAGGAGTGAAAAAGGACTGAATGCTGGTGCTTTTCTCTCTCTGACTCTACAGTCCAGAAAGGTTATTTTCCACAGACTGGTGACACCAGTTCCCACTTAGAAATAAGGATTACTGCTAAACCATTCTTGATTGCTAAACATTTGCAGCTAATCAGAGTTAAAGGCGAGTTACTGATCTTTATGGGTTTTTTGCTCTGCCTCATTCTGTCTGCCTTGCCTATCCAATTTTGAATTTTCTTGAATCATTATGAAGCACTGCTTTCCACTTCAGCATTACACTGTTGCTTATCTGTATCACACTACAGAACTTGTTTCTCAACACTTTCTGATTAAATCTTAAGGTATTGATTAACCTGGGTATCACTGGCTTTGGAGTATACAAAGGTGAAAATGCACTGAGAACTATCATCACATTGGAACCTTTAAAACCAATCATTAGTACTTGCGTCTTGGATGCTTTTTCCAGAGAGATATCAAATCCATTGTGTACTCAGGTTTTGCAGTCTTAAGGGCATCACGTTAAAGAGGGGAGCAGTGAGCTCTCCAAGAGGAAGGATAAACCAATCATGAAAAATACTGTGTTTCTGGAGTTCTGGCTGGCATTTCACACTTACTGTGCGACACTAGTTGGCTTGCCTACAGTCACTGAGAACATCACTTTCACTACCCTTTCAGTTTCTTCCTGTGAACTGTATAAAATATAAGAGTAGCAGTAAAACTGGAAAATGGTAGCATTTTCTACATATTAAACATACCTGAGGTAAAGTCAGGTAATGCATGAAAATGCAGCTGCTACTATACAATTCTTTGAACTGGGCATAAATGCAGACAGCTTCAAGAAGCTCCACAGGAGTTTTTAAAACTTAGGAACAAATTTTATAGACATTTACAGTTGATGCAGCTGCTAAATTTCAAATACAGACCTCAAAAAAGTCTTTTTACAATCAACTTATATTTTTGACATCCCTGTCAGGATGCAATTCCACTTGGGCTTTAGCTTGCCTAATTTCTTCTATCCCCAGGCAGAGCTCTGTGCACTCTATCTATTCTCTTACAGAAAGGGCAACTCCTTTCCCCCATCTTCCTATCCTGTTCTTCCTAAAAAGCCTGCATCTCCTCATTGCAACACTCAGTCATATTTCTGTGATCCCAACAAGATTGTAGCTCTGCAACTGCAAACATCTCTGTGTTTTTCTTCCAAGCTGCATGCATTTTCCATGGTCGTATTTTGCATTAAAGTTTGAAAGCTAAACAAAATTTTAACCTTTGAATAGGAAGACCAAGCTGGTGTACCTTCCATGAGGAAAAGTAGTCATCATCATCATGTATTTGCTTGCATGAAAAGTGGAAAGATAGCTTATAGTGTCTGTGTATTTTGATGGTGTCGTGTGTGCATTTTAGCAATTAGTGAGGGTTAGTAGTGCCTTGGCTGCTTCAATAGGCTATTTATAGCTTACACTGAATTTGACTCATCTGAGAACCAGTGCCTCCATTGTCAAGATAATCAAAAGAGAAACAGTTGGACAACAGCTAGCAAAACCCATCTGTAAAATGAGATCTTCTGTCTTTTTTCCTGAATAACCTCCTACTCATGGAAAAGTGGGTCCCTAATAAGATTATTAGACTGAGAAATTCATACATACTTTGCTGTGTTCCATATTGGATTAGAAATAGGGTACTTATGAAGGTAATTAGCCATTGATGTAGCTTAGAGTTGAGAGGAATTCTTTGCTTGAACTCTTCAGATTAAACTGAGTATTGTTTTTAAGCTATCTTATATTCAGGCAAAATTTAGGACACTGATGCAGAAAACACTGAATGAGGTTATCTGAGTATAGAGTTATACATGAAGAGCACAATGATCATTTCCTGTCTTTAAAATCTATTCATTGTATGATTTGGGTAGGATGTGAGATAGTTATACTTGTGAAGTTTTGGATATGAGCATATGTGTTAATAATGTTTAAAAAAAAATAGCCTCTGAAACTGTGAGGTCAAAGCTAGCACCTTTGCTGCTAGTAGTGAAGAGTTCTTTGATTTGAGGGATTACAGTCCATAAACCAAGAAAGTTGAAAGCTCAGCCAGTGCTTTATTTGTCAAATGGCTTAAGGAGATCTTTTACATCAGACATCTTTGCCTGACCTAAGAACTATAGCAGTGTTTAAAGATCAAAATTAGAATCTTGCATTTATCCTAGTAAATTCTGCAGGAGTGTTCAGAAAAAAACTCCCTATCCACAGTTTCCTCCTTTAGGAATGTACTAGTTTGAAAACAAGCCAGTGGGAGGCACCAAGTCAGAATAACAACTTAATGGGGAAATTAAAGAAAAGGAAGAAAAAAAAAATAAGAGAACACTGGTTCAAACTGACAGAGTCAAGATACAACCTGACTCCCTGTTGTAGCAGTCTGGTAGAATGGTGGCTGCAGTCCTCTGAAGTGGTGATCCTGTAGAAAAGGGTCTGCTCTTCCTTAGGCAGTCCAGTGGTAGCTAGGTAGCTCCTGTCCTCTAGAAATCCAGTGGAAAGGGTTGTCTCTGGTGTTCAGCCTCAGATTATATCCACGATGGGATGCTTGGTTCCTCCCTCTGGGTGGAGCATCTCACAATGGGGTAATGAGTCATAAGGCCAAGTGTTGATTAGGCTCATTAACAGAAGATAGTCCGGAGGGAGTTATCTCTGAGTCATGTGGCAGGACAATGATGGGCAATTAACAGAAAGATAGTCTGGGGGGAGGAGGCAAGGAAACACTGCCCCACCTGATTTCAACAGCTCCTGAGGATGGTAATAGAATACACTGCAACCGAGGACAAGGAAATACCTGACTTGGAATCCATTTTCAAATCTTTAGAAAACAGCCAGGCAACAACAAATTTAAAGAAACCAAAGAAACTTATATCTCAGTGTTTGGGAAGATGAATCCATTTGAAGTTAAATAATGTGTTTGTTTCAGGTAGTACAGATGAGAAATTCTTGAGATACCTTATGATCATGTAGTTTTTCGCTTTTTTCATTTATATTTTCAATTTAATTACTTTCACTTGATTGCGTTTTCAAATACATTTATATTCCAGTAGCTGTGCACTGTTAATATAAGTCAAGATTTGTTTCAGAAAAAATGAAGAGTTGAGGTACCAAGACATGAATATCACGAAATATGCATAGTTTCAGTCCTCAATTTAAACCAAAATTAGCTTCCTGTATTGGAAGGAGTTTCCTGAAAGTATTAGGGCAATAACATCACTAGGCATATGAGACTTATTTGGTCTCTGAATCAAATGCTTACAGAAATTATGAGAGTTGGAAATCATTGGTCTATTTTTTTACTGCTAGGTTCATCTTCATATTAAACAGTTGTATAAGCCAGACCCAGGAGTATGTATGTATTCTTCTGGAAAAGGAGTTATTTCTATTCACTTAGTCATCATATGCTATAAAGGAAAAATCTGGGAGATACACAGCCATTAGTTCGGATTCACTTGAGAATTTTAGGAGGAGGAGAAGTACTCTTTTGCTATCACAAGAACTGGAGATGTATTTTGAGAGAGACACCAGCAACTGGGTGCTTCTAATTGTACTCACTACATAAACCATAACACAAAATGGCCATGTTTGTTTTTATCATTTCCTCAAACTGAAAATCAAATAGCAGATAATAATAAAACATATGGTCTTAAAAATATTAGCAGTATCTAGTTGAGATTAAATTACTCTTTATGTTGAATTTCTGTTGCTTTTGCTAGTCAAGATGGGTAATTGTAGAGTCACAGTAATATTTATAACTGAAAATTACGGAAGGTGACAGCCCTGCCTGTTGTTGTGACCCCTGAAAGTTAGATCTCTAATAGAAAGAAGGCTTGGTCTCATCATGCCCTTACAGAAGCTGTGAAATGGCTGGCTTTTCATCCCTGAGGTACACATGTGTACGTGGATGTATGAATGCCTTGTTTCTTTTATGTCAGGAGACAATAGAAGCAAGTTATTGTCTTACTACAGGACCATGCTTTCTTTACAGGAGAAGAGTAGAAAAGAAAAAGCAGTCCTAGGTAGAACCTCTGGATATGGTTCACAAGAGGCAGATGTAGATGTACCAGCTTATGTCTCAGTCTCAAGACTGAGAGTATTGTCTACAGGTTAAAATGGAGAACTGGGAACCAAGACTTTTATTTTGTTCCTTTATTCATTTGCTCAAAGTCATGCAGTGAGTTACAAAATCATCTCATATTCTCAGTTAGTCACCTTTAAAATGCAGGAAAATAGTTCTTAAGAATGAGTAAAATGCTTTCCTAATCACATGATCTCATCAGAGTTTCTGATATTTCCTTGTTAAAAGATGAGCCTATCAAAGGGCCAGGTATCACTCCTCATGAGATCAGTATTTAATAATGAATAGTAGGTCCTAGGTGGAAGCAGACTTGATCTTCAGGAGTGCTCCAGGGATCTTCATGCTTTGGCATAAATCCACTGATTTTCTTTCTTTCTTTGCGTACCTCAATACATTCAAAGATGGCATTAGGACACTGTTGTTTCAGTCACATCAACAAACATTAAGTGTGAATCCCTGCTTTTTTGGAATGATTCTAATCTTGCTTAGGAGTAGATAAGAAGGACCAGGACAAAAGTCTGGGGAGATGGAGTGATGAGCAAATACAAAACAGGTGGACCATTCAACTTTAGAAACAAGGTCTCCTGGCTGCAAGTGAGGTGCTTTGCCCATAAAACTGCTCTATCCCAGTAAGAATGCTATAAACCAAGTTTAAATTGCCAGCCAGGAAATCAAAGGGTCACGATTTGTCCAGAACAGCAGTTCTAGAAAAAAAAACAGGGAAAAAGGGGGCTGAGAAAAAGAGAACAAAGGGACACTTTCAATTAATCCCAGGTCTTTCAAACAGAGGGTTTGTACTGCTTCAGTTTATTCTTCAAATAGCTGTATCTCTGCCCCTAGTGTACTGTAAGTAGAGGAATGTCATTGCCATCTGGCTGATTTCTGACTTTATGACGTGGTAAAAATCATTTATGGCCACCCCAATGCTAGAAGTTAGGATTTTGCAGTGATAAAATATCCGTGCATTGAGTCACATCTGGGAGAAGCCATTGGGAAAAGATTCCTGAGCTGGCCAAAGAGTACTCACAACTTTATAGTGGTTTGGTTTGTTGTGCCTAAGGAGTAATTCTCAGGATCCAGGACAAGCTGGGTTTGTGCGTAGTGTTTGGGTGAAATGTATGCCTTCGTTTTCTTTGCATGTCTGACTATCAATAGAAATTAAGGATTAAGCCAGCGATGCTTGTTTTTATGGAGCAATGCTTTCTACAGGTGTTTGGGGCAGCCTGAGGACTGGGAGTTTTCCTATTCTTGCAACAAAGCAAAACTAGAAAGTTCTTACAAGCCTCAAACCAAGCTGGGTCTTTGCTGCAATAGTACTTGTCATTTAAAATTTAAAGTGCAGATTTTATATTGAACATGTCAAGAATGATCTCAGATTTGAAAGAAGCTCTGTTAAGACCTGAGAAGAATGCCAAGAGCAGTGTTCAATCAGGGAGCACAGAAATCCATGTGCTATTAATGCCTTAAAATGAATTCATGTTAATAAATTACCTTGAAGTTGACTAATCTGCACTGTTATACTTCAGACATTTAGGAAGGGATTCCTAGTGCTCTAACACCCATTCTCTTTTTTGGTTTTTGGCTGTCTTTTTTTCCTAGCCTGGAAAATTCTTGGAAAGAGAAGGTATAGTCTTCACCTTGCAGGTGACTTCAAATCACAGGATATTGCATAATGGGACAGAACACAAAAAATACCCATAGATAAATTATTCAGATTAGCTTTCGTTGTCTCTAAAATGTTCTTTCAGTAAACTTATTAGTGACTGTTGGAGCACAAACATATTCTGGGTGGATATTGCTTGGTTTTCTTTCCTATTCTCTTTTTTCAGGAGACTCTGCTCTATTTTTATAAATATGTGAAAGCCAGAAGTTCTGACTTTTAACAATTTGCATTCAAATGGACACTTTTATTTTCAGAACAGATTATTGTATTCTTCAAATCTGTTTAAATTTAGTGTTAGTGAAGCCAGAAGCTTGCAAATGGGGGGACTTTATGTACTGTAGAATATAATGAGAAGTAAATCTTTAGAATATAAATTCATTCATCTTTAAACCATTTTTCCTAGTTGTTCTGCTAAGATTTGTTTTTAAACCTAATTGTATTCCAAGAGTGGTTTCATTTTACAAATGGACTCTTTCAGCTTTTCATTTAAAAATGTTTTGTGCCACAGTTGTTTTCACAGAAAATGCTGTCAAGAACAAGGAACTGTGCTCTCAAGCTGTGATCAAGGCTGCTTATTACAGCTGATAACGAAGAATATTGAATAAATTTACTTTTTAGGGTGAGGAGATGAATACCCTGTGTCTCCTCTGACAAGGATAAACCATAGAGCAAAAACTGCAGAACCAGTTTCCTTACACATGAAGGGTTGAGCATCAATTAATTGTTGGTTGATTGAAAGTTGGGCTAGATAAGGTTGCCAGCTCTACAAATTCCGTAATTTAAGGCAAGAGGATTAAGCCTTGTTAAAAAATTGGAGCTCTGAGACATCACAGAATCAGTTTTGTTCTGCTACCAGAAATAATTTGTTCAAGCATGTGGATAATGTGTACAGTGGTACCTCCAAAGCTGCCCTTGGATACACATATTCAGAGAGACTCAAATCTCCTTCAACTCATAGTTCATACAAAAATCACACTCATGGGTATGCACACTCCTCTCCAACCACCATACTACTTGCCTTATTTAGATAATAGCCTGAGCAACATTTTTGCAAAATGGTGGAGGAAAAAAATAGTTTTATTCAGTACACCTGAAAACGTAGTGAATGTCAATTATAGAGAAATGTAGAGAATTCTGATTTTTGAGCAAGGGAATAAAGATCTGTTTTTGATAACAGATAAAATGAAAATACCTCAGGCATTAATGTTAAAAGATAGTCAAAAGGCTGTTGGAAATGGTATAAGCTGTACAGAAATATCTTGCCTACTGATCCCGAATAACTGAGAAGAATGATGTCTGATCATACAGCAGGTAGATTAGATCCAAGGTTACAGAGTGTCTTTAAATAAATGGAAATGCATAAAGGTCCACTGGGGTTGTGGTTTGATGCTTTTCTACCTGTGTGGGACATTACACATGATCAAGTCTAGAGTCTATTTGCAAACTGGTTATGATGTCTCTGCAGAACCCTGGACCAGTATCAGCACATCCTTCAGCTCTGGCTCATTAACTCAGCTATGAAATAGGGAGTGTTTTGACTGAAATATGCGCTAAGGCACTAAGATGGTTTCTGATGGCAGCATGAGCATGTTCTGTATGCTGTGGGCAATGTCTTTACTTGCAAACATTTTCCATTTTTCTTATCTTTTTGTAAGCACTTGTGTACATATCAGCACCTCAGGAACAGATTAGTACTGCAAGGATATGACTACAAGAGTGAACTTCAGAGAGATGAGAGAAGAGAGCAGTAGATAAAGGGGGGGATGACAACTGTAGCATACCACCGAAATACCTGTATGTTGTGAGGCAGTCTGAACATGGAAACATTCAGAATAAAAAATGCATCTGTCTTCCAGTAATTCTTTTTGGTTCAAATAGGGACATGTGCATGTACTGTACAACGAAATTACTGAAATGGGCTAAGGAAGAGATGCATTCAGCTTTTATTGGCTTTGGAGCAATGTCCTTGTTTATTCCTGAGTACCAAGGAATATTAAACTGACTACAAAATAAAAAGGGTCAGACAAATTATACTTGGGAATGAATACAGCTGAACATGGTCGAAATTTCTGTTTCATTCTAGAGAGAGAAGAAACAAACCAAGACTGACCAGTGACTATCTCTGTGGGCACACAACATGAAGATCCTGCTAGAAATTGGGTCGTGGCTTTTTTTGGGATTTTGAAATGCACCTGATGAATGAGGGGAACTGTGATTCCATGCAAGCTTGTCAGTTTTGTTCTCTTTTTAGTGTTACTTAGGTATTTTTATTTATTGTCACAACACAGAAACATGTGGAGCCTGTGCTTGTTGAATAGGGACCCACATTGCCTTTTGTGCAAATTCAGGATGTTCTATTGACTTAATTGGTAAGATATTAAGCACTAGATGCCTAAGCAATTACACCCTCTCCATGCATTGCCTTGAATTCTTGCACTATAACTAATGTTTTACTTGATGCATCACTTCTCCATGGTGATTGCAAGCAGGGAAATTGCCACAGCTGGATCTAATGTTTTCAGCAACCTGGTGTTGTTACAACAACCTGTGAAATGGATGGAACAAGAGCGAGACTCCTACTGTAACTTTGTCAGTAACCACATCTTCCAGAGACTGGGACATAATCCATTTTTATCCCTGGGGCTTTAAAAAAAAACCCAAACCAAACAAAAAACCTTTTAACTGTGTAAATGTTGTTTGAGCATCTATTACTCTGATTCCATCATTGGAAATAGTTGGAAATTATTACTGCTTACTGTATGTGAAATAACTTTGAGGTGCCCACACAGTGATTAAAATATTTAGAATATTTAGAATAGTAGCAGTAATACCAGGAATGAAATTAATACCGTAACAATAAATTATTTTTGGTCTAAGAATAGTTCTTGCTCTATTCTTGGTCTAACTCTCGAGGGATATCCCACCTACACAAATTGCTTAACTCTTAAACTGCTTGGCTTTCCCTGGTGGTTAAGGAACTCCAGCTGGAATAAGTTTCTTTCTTTTGAAATTGAGTGGGCAGTTGAAGGTACTCACATCATGTGACTAATGGGAACGTGTAGATAAGATGTTTTGGACCATAGAGTATGCATGTGCATGAAGTTTGATCTTCATTTTCTTCAGTGTTTTGATCTCTGTGTAAAAGGTATCTGGCATATAAAAAAAAAAAGAATAGAAGCAATAAATAATCATTTAGCTCTTCTCCTTCATTTATTCATTATAAGTGTTTTGCATAAATTAGAGTGACTAAGTGAAAGGAAAAGTAGGGATTTGCAGTTTGAGACCGGATTAACCCATTGGTGTGGAGAGACCTTATAGGATGCAAGTGAAGAAGATTGATAAGGATCAGCAGGTTAGAAAAGGCATATTTTTAGAGTGCTTGATGTATGAAACAGTGGCAGAGGGGGTAGCAATGGCAGCAGACAAACGGCTGGGCCTTTGGACTTCCCCTTTTCCTTCAGCATAAAAAAGAGACTGGTACGTGGGTGTAGCTCAAAATGTTTTGTATGAGGCTGGTAGGACTTCTAGGTCAGCTTTTGTTTTTTGGGGGTTTTTTTAAGCTGGTGAGTGGGTAGTAGAGTGATTGCTTGATTGATTGATTTATTGTTTCTGCAACTGGTGTGTGTTACAAGTCCAGTGACATTGTTCGGTGGTGGGTATCCAGCTGTGGGCCAGAGCAGTGCCTGTGGTTGTCGCTTGCTGTGCGCAGAAGTGAAGTTACTCTGCAAGGGCTTGGAATCATAGAGTCTTTATGCAGCAATGCAACAGAATTCTGAATATCTCTGTTTCTTTGTCAGCAGGGGTTTTGCCTTGGTGTTTGGAGGATCTAAACTGGTTAGGCATGGATATAATCTAAAAAAGGCAAAAATTGGAAGGGACGGAGAAAAGCAGGGCACAAGGAAAAAGATGGGAAGGGAGTGAAAACATTTTTGATACTAAAGCTGAAAAGGAGAAAAGTCTCTGGAATAAACCTGGGTAATAACTCCAGTGGAGCAACTGCTATTCTGTAGCAAGAAAGAAAGAAAGGAAGGCTTTGTTATTTTCCTCTGCAAGTTCCAGTGGTATCTGTAGGAGGATTGATGTTTTCTAATTTTATAAGCTGCAGCAGGGGTGTTAAATACTGGTGGACAGATCAGATTGGAATCGTGCACATGAAGGTATTTTGAGTGGTGAAAGACTGTCCCAAAAAGACACCTGAAAAGAGTCAGTAAAGAATCCAGTGCCTTTTTTTTTTCTTTTTTGCTAAAACATCATCTGTGAGGTTTGACAACAAATGGCTGTAATTAATGAAGTGACAGATGTGGATGTCAATATCTCTTCTTTCTAATGCATTCAATTGAAGGAAAAAAATGAAAACTGCATGAGGTGATTTTGGGGTGGTTTTGTACAGGAGGGAATTGTATGAGGAGCATGCATGGATTGGTACAATTTTTAGCTCTCAGAAGGAATTCTCAGGATGGTGAAGAATCCATTTTGAAGAGTTAGCATTCCTAGCCAGTGAGCTACTGGACCAGCACCTACTCTGCAAGCACCAGTCTGCTCTGATTGGTGCCAAGGGGCCAACATTAATCCATCGTTCAAAGCTTGCAGCAAAGCAATGAAAGCGACTGCATGAGCTGTGGTTCTGCCTCTCATCTTGGGAAAAGGTTACTGCTCTCTGATTTCCGTTCAGGGTCACAGTGTTTCAGTGTGAATGGCACTTTCTGACAAAGACAGGAGCTGGAACTGTACTACACTGTCATTTGGCTTAGTGGGATACTTAAGCTTCTGCTAGCTTAAACAAATAGGAATTAAATGGACCAATCCCTCCTCATTTCATTACTCCCTCTTCTTTGCCCCACAGTGAAAGTAATAGGGAAGAGCATTCATGATCACATTTACTGTAATGAGCCTCTCCTCTGGGGATACTCTTGTGGCATCTTTTAATGTTAATTTAGTATTGATTTATGATTCTAATTGATATGCTCTAGCTCTTGTTCATTAAGTGACCACATACAGGGTTCTCATATTTTGTGTGTTCCCTGTAAAAATCTGTGCACTTCATTAAATCTCAGCATTAAAGGAAGTTTTTCCAGGCAGAGCAATATTCCAACAGCACGTTGCAAATGCGCAGGAGGATCCCAAGGTCACAAACTCCTTTCAGAGGTTAATTAAGTCTGAAGGAAAGGTATTCTGTTGTAATTAAATAGTAATGAATGAGAGGCCAGGAATATTTGGTGCATAATGCAATACCATGAGGCAAAGCCAAAATCGTCTGCAAATTTATTGTTTTATTTCGTATTCTATTATAAAATACCCTTGGGTGTCGGTGTAATTTTTATTCTCCAACTTGCCTATGACAGAATGGGGATTAAGTGGTCAGTGCTGTCATGCATATATGTGATCGTAATACACCTCAGTAGTGGTTTCAAGAACTTTAATAGCGTTCCCAGTATGTTGAAGAGGGCTTTCATCAGGATTGTGATGCCTTCCCATTCTGCAGGATCACATTTTTAATCAGAGGGGAAAGTGCTTCCTTTGCCACGTTCACACTGGAAAAGCCATGGCAAGTTTTGACTTCTTTTAGTAGCATCAGCAGAAATACAATCATATTCATGTCCCTGTTTAAGAGCTCATCAAAATTTCCCTTTTAGTTCATGTGCTTCTGGGGTTTAATATATCCACCTGTTCAAGTGCGTTAGGCAGGATCCTGGCACAGGACCATACACGAGTTGTCAATCCAAGTGTAGATTTTTCTTTATTGTTTTCCCCAACCTTCTTTGTAAATTAGCCAACATTCCAACATTCACACACTGGCTTGTTCCATTTCGTTAGCTCCGAAGAGTGAACTATTTTAATCTCTAAACATATTATAGGAATCTAGAGACCAAAAGCATGAATTACCAGTAGGTTGTAGCTTTAATTCCTTACTTCTGTGTTTTAAAAGTAATTGAAATTATTTTCTCATCTGAAAGTTGCATTTGTAAACTGTTTTTCCCACATTGTAAAAGAAACAAATGGGGAAAACTGCTCCTATGTACTCCTTCTTGGAGCTCTTCCATGCACCAACATCAGCCAGGAGTACAACTGAAAAGAAATTGCCCTTTGATTCCACAGCTTGGCCTCTGGAAAAGCTGCACTGGCTCATGAATGCTGCAGCCTGCCCTTCTAGGGCCTTGGACCTGGCTGCGACCTGATGGCTTGGAACAAAGATATTTTCCCCCTCCCTCTCTATCATGGCCATTCCTATCTAGGTAAGGGAGGTGGTGTTTTTTAGATTTAAAGAGCCACATTGCCTGAAACTTCTTATGGGATCCCCAAAAACTGCTGCAGTGTCAACTGCACCTGAGGTTCATTGCTATGTAGAGAGAGTGGGTGTGCTGTACCTCCTGGAGTACCTGGAGCTGAATTTAAAGGCGGGAATGGTCCAAAATCTTAGTGCCTTTTTATCAGCATGTCAGTCCAAATTCCAATTTATTACCAGCTGGCTGGCTGTAGCTGGCTGGTGCAGCCTTGTTTTGCATTGGAACTTAACAGGTATTTAACAGCCTAGGATTTAGGCAATGCTTTGCTTACAACGAAATAAACTTCTCTGTTTATCTTCAGGAGGACTTTCCGCTTCTCTCCAAGAACAATTACTAAAGTAACCTCAGCGACAGTTTCTCTGCTATTCCAGTAAAATATGTGTCTCTTACTTCATTATCAGGTAGATAGGTCTAATCCTCGTAACTTTACACATTTTTCAGAAACTTATCAGCCTGAGAATTAATGTCCTACTGGTATTAAAATGTGTGGAAAAAATTATGTAGTAGTGAATTTTAGACTGAAGGAATGGGCCACACTGTCATTCAGTTGAATGACATCTTCTGTTGAATGACATCTCTAATGATGGTTACATTCCATGTCACCTGTGGTAGTCTTCAGGCTGCTCCCAGAGCATCTCAGTATACACTAATTCAAAGTGTCTGATTCACAGCTCATCTGTGCCCAGTCTTTTCCAAAGCCTTTCCAATGCTGCATCCACTCAGAGTTCTCCTCTCCCTTCTTGTAGTGCACATGGTGCAGATGGCAGCAGGGATATTAGACCTCTGAATATCTTCCCTGAGGAACAACTCCTCTCACTGTATGTAAAGGGAATAGCTTTTAATAAGAGCTCATCATTGCACTTGTATTATTTATAGGTAAATCTGTGTCCTTAAGATCTAGTTCTCATCCTACAAGAAAAGTTAATTAATGTGTTGAAATTTAATAAAATACTAAGTCAAAGTGGTTATGACAATAATAGAACTTAGTAGAATAGCAGGTAAGGGTTATATTTTTTAATCATAATAAATTGTGACACTCATATGGGGATATTATTACATTTTTTTTTATAATAAGCAGGGAAACAACAGCATCAGAATTGACATTAAATTTTTTTCAGCTACTGCATTTGATAGAAAATTACTTCTGCAGAGGCCAAGACAGGGATTTTTTTGGCCTATGTGTTACTTATTGAGAGTGAGGGATTTTTTTCTGAGAGTGCTTTTAGCCCACATAGACAAATAGAGGAAAAGAAGGAGGATCAAGGAGGGGAGATATGACAGCTGGTTAGGGGTCAGTAGCTCTGACGGAGGAAGCTGTGACTGGTCTGGAGAAATGGTCCCTAAAGGAATCGCCTTCCCGAGGCCCGGTGTCTTCCTTCAGCTGCTGGCAGGAGGGCCCTTGCAGAGGCTGTCAGCTCTTTAGTGATTATCAGCTCGTGATTTCAGCTCAGCTCTGCAGGGCAGCCTCCAGGCCAGACCAGAGAGAGACAAGAGGCTCGTGTGGCTGGTTCCGCACGGAAGGTAGCTTTATTGTGGGTCCGTACTGCGGTGAAGGGGAAAGCCGGGGACGAGCTCACTCTCCCCCTCACAGGGGTAGAGGGCTAGCTTTTATAGGGATACAGGGGATGGGTGTCAGAGGGTAAAGGCCAGTGGGTTACAAAAGATCTGCATAGGGTCTCTCAGAGGATTCTGGGTCTGTCTTCTTCTCACTGTAGCTGAAAAGTGGCTGCCTTCCCAGGGGGATCCTGCTGGGAGATTGCTCAATCTCCTTATCTCAGCAGACATCCCTCCAGGGCAGTGGCTGGGCGTACCCTACAGGGAGAGATTGAGAACAGAGAATTCTATACTATCGTGTGTATGTTTGTAATGTTTCTAATGCCTCAATCCAGTGCACAGGTTTTTTTTTTCTGTGATTGCCACTTACAAATAAGCACAAATCTATACATTGACCTGCCTGGATCTTCTATCTGTCAGGTAGGTAGTTATCTCAGTGCTATCATTTGTGCTCTTAAGTAGCAGTAAACGAAGTGCTGCAGATACAAATGGGAGGACTGGCTCAGGTTCTCTTCAAACCTTCCCTCCACAGTATGATTTCCTTGATTTTGATGAAACATTAATAGGGACAGCCAGCTTAAGTAACAGGCAGATGGAGTTTGGTAGGTAGATCCCAGCCACAGCCTGGGTATTAAAAGCTTAATAGCACATGCCTGCTTGCTCTGCTGAAAATACACTGTAGCACCCTAGTCTGACTAATGGGTGGGGGGAGATGGACAGGCACACACATTTGTTTCTTGAACACACTTAAGAGTCTCATATGTGAAGTTGGCAATGTTCTGGAAACAAGCACAGCAAGCACTGCCATTATAACTACTCTACTACCAGTCTCTGAGCTGTTCTAAAGCTAGCTCAGATTTATATACACTTCAGTCAACCAAGTTCTCAATGTAGCCTTGGAGACCCTTCACAGTGCCCTTAAATTTCTCTTGGTCATGCTTTCAGGTGCTTTTTTTTTCCTTTTTTTTCTCTTTTTTTTTTTGTCTATGGTTTGTGTTTAGTTGGTGGTATGTTTTTTTTCTTTTCTTAGCAAAGATTATGTGGAAAATTGCTCTGTTTTGAATGTATTAAAATATAAAAAAATAATTTTACATCATCTTCTGCTCTACCAATTCTGAATGTAATGATGAAATTGCTTCTAAGCTTGAGTTTTGCATTGGACTCCATGTGTGTTGTGACTCACCAGCTGTGTTGCATGTAGCTGTATTGGTTTCAGATGGAGCTGATACAGAGCTTCCCTCCCCCTGGTTGTGTGTGCCAGGTGAGTCTGTACGTGTGCAGGTTTGAAGGATTGGGACCTAGTGAGGATTTCAGCACATGCATGCAGATTTCTGGTGCTTGTTAGTGACAGCTGTGGTAACGGCTTCACAGTGGTAGAAATCTAATGTGATCTGAAGGAGGCATTACTTGCGGACCTTGACCTCTTGCAAAATTTTGTTGCCTTGATGTATTTATCATCCCTGGAATTGTTCAAGACTAGTCTGGATGGGACTTTGAGCAACCTGATATAGTGGAAGGTGTCCCTTCCCATGGCAGGGGGGTTGAAACTGATGATCATTAAGGTTCCATCTAAGGCAAATCATTCTATGATTCTGTGAATTCTCCTGCAGTAGGACTGCTAACATAAAAACCAGCACAGACTCCTGTGATTATGAAAGCCATTTTATGTTGCGCTGAGGATCAGTATTTCCTTGGTAAAATTAGTTTGATAAGCAGAAGGTGAAGTTTTGGTAGGTCAAATGAGTACTGTGTGTCCATGGTAGTCACTCCACAGGTATGAGATAAAGTCTGAAAGGATGTGGCTTGCTTTATTCTTTTAATATTTATCAGCTGTGGGCTAAATTGTGAAATAATTAATATAAACTAGATCCTTGGCTTTTGTAAGTTATCTTGGCTTGATTAGCTGCTGATCAGTTATTCCAGCTAAAGATAGGAAAAGATTGTATCTTCTGAATATCCCTGTGACAGCTGGTGCTTTTGAGGGGTGAAGGAAGCTCTGAGAAGCAAGAAGGACTTCAGGTTTTGACATGGTCCTTCAGCCAGTGCAAAATTTAGAGTTTTTTCCCCTAAGGAGCATTTCCCACCCTTACACTGGATACCGTGGCTGTGTAATTGCTTTGTCTTCTTTTCAGAGTAGCTACCTGGGGAGCTGGAGGGAGCTTCCCTGTGGTGGTGATGGTAATGGCTAACTTCTAGAACAGGCTTTTTTTTTCCAGGAGGCATTGGAAGCTGTGCTGACTGCCAGGAGGAGGAACCTGACTGCAGCTAAACTAAAGGAGAATGTTAACAGCTAGAATTGCATTTCCTTTTACTTGGGAGTCTTTGGGAAAGCAGACAGCCCGTATAGTGGCAGGGTGACACTGCAGCAGGTTTCCTTACATTACTATATTTCATTACATGTAGGTTTGTTCACTAATGAGCAGTGGAAAGAAATAATGATTTATGTCCGGCAAGTCACTGTCAACCAGACATCCTTTTGCATCTATTAAGGTGCAGAGCATAGGTATGAACTTACCTGCTTGGTATAGCAGTTTAAATGTTTTACAGAAGAAAATGTCAAGAGAGCTGATTTTTCCCTAGGTGAACACATTTTGTCAGTCTCTCATTCTTTATCCCTTATAAAAAGTTGAACAAATAAAACCCTGCTAGAAAAACTATTTCAGTTGAGTACATCAGGCTGTGATCAGAAGGCAGATTTATTGATACATGAGAGTAGCAGCTTTATTTTGTTTCTTAATTTCATCCATATGTCAAGTAACTATAAAAGGTGGTTTTATTCTTTAATTAGAGCTTTATCAGAGGCATTTTAATTGCAGCTGTGATCATGAAAATGGTTGTTTGAAACGCTTTTAATCTTGTGAAAGAGAGAACTGGCTGTGTGTATTCATAACTGTAAACCTGCTGACTTTGTGAACTAAATTATGGCACTGGTACCTTGACTCTGTAGAGGTGGTGACACAGTCAGAAAGGCAAAGCAAGGATTAAAGTGAGTAAGATCTCTGCCAGCTGCAGGAGCTTTACCCAGCTGTGATGCTCCAGCCTACTGAAGACAGAAACACTGGTATACTAAACAGTTTTCCACCAATTCCTTCAGAGCTTGAGGCATACCTTTCATCTTTTCAATTAGTACAAACCTTAAAAGCATTTCTGTTAAACTTTGCAATACACTGTTGTCCAAATCACAAGTTCCAGAAAGTGGAATAGGGTCATGCATTGTACAGCCAGATTGTGTAGAAATTGGAGAATCCTCCCTTGAGTTTATCTGATGAAAGGGAGGGTGCTTTTTGGTAGAGGTTACTCAGCATCATATAGAGCCCAACTCTCATTTTGTATGCGCATTTATCTTCTGCTGTCTCTCTAATTAATGCTGCTGTGCTGTGCTAGGCAAGAGGTGCAGGTACCTTTTGAAATGCTAATGCTCTGCTGGAATATCCTGGTTCTCTGTCAGCTCTGGAGAAACTGCAGCAGAGGTCAGCAGCAGAAGGTTTAATAAAACTTCTGTCTCCCAGTGACTTACCCAGCTTCAGCCATATAGAGACAACAGACTTCAAACAGCTGTCTGCTGTTATGTATCATTTCTCCATTCCTTGCCACGTGGGCTCACACCACCTAAAAACATGAAGTGATACGTTTTGTTCCTCTGTGTAGTCCGGCTGTTTTCAGGATCCTCAATGCATTGTTTCTCTGCAAAATATTATGTACCTTATCAGCGTAAGGGCTCGAAACTTGAAGGAATCATATTAATATGTTTAAGGTACTCAAGCACATCTTCACCAGAAATAAAAATGGTTTGCTCAGTGGTTCCTCTACAGGCAATCAGAGCCTAGGATAGGAAGCATGTTCAATAACTGTACAGAATCAACTCTGCCTTTCAGTAATTTTGTTGTAATCAGATGTTCTGGTTTTCTCCTGAAGACTTCTTATCTTCTGTGTAGGTGTTTCTAAAGTAAATTTTTATATGACAATTCACTTTCATGGCTGGTCATCCTACTTATCTAAGTGTAGAGGTGTCTCTTTTCTGGCCACAGAATATCCATCTGTAAAATGATGTGTAAGTGAAAATCAGAAAAGAAAATGCAGGCCCAAACAGGAGCAGCATAATATAGACTTTTGAAAACCTGCAGATTTCCTCTTGTCTGCTTGGAACAAGTGTCATAGGTTAGCAAAGCATAGTCCCGGAAGTGATGTTCTTGCAAAGGGGTGCTTACAGCTTCCTCTAACCTGACAGAACCTACCAGCTGGTCAGTTTGAATATGGACAATTCTTTAAGCCACTTAAATTGTGACCGCCTCTGTGATACACCCTTAAGAATAGACAAAGCCTGGGCAGAGCCCTCTCCCGTTTCCAGTGCTGGGACAGGTGGCTGCGGGCCCCGTGCGGGAGCCGGCGGGCCTGGCCCAGGCCCTGCTCGGGCCAGGCCACGGCCATCCTGAAGCCAATGGGCCCTGTTCCACCTGTGGACCACCCCCCCCCAATCCCCCATCCTGCTCTGTGCAGATGGAGTGGCTCAGCTCCCCTTCTCCAGTGCAGCCAAGATTCAGCTGAAGCTGCCCTGCTGTCTGGCAAAGGTCATGTGACCAACAGCAATAATCGAAATTCCAGCTGCAAGGCCGAGGTGAGATTAACCCTTTTATTGCTGTGAAGAACTGAAAACCTGAGGGAGGAGAAAGAGGAGATGCTTAAAACTGAAATTCTGTTGTGAAGCTATGATATATCAGAGTACCTGTTGTAATTTCATGAAGGCGTGGGGAGTGGAGCGTTCAACTTGTACTTGTGAGCAAAAGCACCTGCGCTGAGATAGGCAGATGCTGATGCAGCTGTAATTTGATGAGAAGTTTGAACAGGGAGAGATGGAAGCGATGAGGATGCTTACTCCACATGGAAAGGGGAAGACCTCTGTTCCTAGAGATGCTCCCAGAGATAGTCCTAGAGATGAAGATGAGGAGGACCCTTTGCTCCCAGGGAAGGAGGAGGGCCTCTGTTCTTAGAGATGAAATGCTCCCAGAGATGGGTGAAGAGAACTTTTGTTTCTGAACAGTTCAACCTTAAAATTGTACCCCAGTAATTCAAGAGTGGACCCTCGAAAGCAGTTGTGGGAAAAGCTGCAAGTCGGGGAAGGGACTCGCATGCGAGCAGAGAACCAACCCGGGTGGCTGGCTCGTTGTGATAATGTTTTCATAGCATGGGCAAGAGAGACTCCTCCTCCTAAATGGACTGAACAAGGTTATTATGGAAGTGGTAAACAGACTGAACATCTCAAGGGTTGTCTTTTTACATTGTCAGTGGGAGAAGGGAGGAAGGTGGGGGGAGGAGAAGAGTTCTGAAGGTGTGGTATGATTTTTTTTTCCCCCTCTTTCTTCTTTTAGGTCTGTTAATAACTTCTTTATATTCTTTCAAGTTCTGTGCCTGCTTTGCTTTTCTCCTAATTCTTATCTCACAGAAGGTAAACAGTAATGAGTATTTTGGACCAAACCACTACACTAAATTGGTGTTTCTGCCTGGTTACAAACCGAACCCACTACAACAAGTTACTCAGTAAGGGGATAAATCTCTTCTCATTGCATTCATGACTCATTCTGTAGAAAGGGCTCTAGAGGATTTCTGCTGCAAGCTACTTACTTCAGTTTCTAGCCTGAAGAAGCAAAGGGCATCTTTAAGTTCAACCTCCCTTGCAAAGATGTTCTTTCCTGGTTTTGTAAGTATGTAAACAGATGCTAAATTTGGGGCAGGTACTTAAGGTACTCAGGTGAGAGTAAGTAAAGTAATAGAAGCAAGGAAATCCCAGTGAACATCTTTCACGTGTAACTTCTTACTCTTTGATTGTGCTTGACTTTTAAGTGTTCTTAGTGGTGTGAAAGCTCACAGAAAGGACACCAAGAGTTTAAATACTAGTCTGACACTGAACCGTGCCATAAATCAAATTCCTCCTGATGGGAGAGAATTTTCTAAAAGTCCTTGCAAGGAGTTTCAAAGATAAACCAAGACTTTTCCTTGAGTTTCAATGCTTCCAGATAGTTGTTTATTAAGTCTTATCTGAAGAACAGAGCCACTAGCCTGACCCAGGTACAGTATAGAGCACAGAAAAGCAGGAGTGAAGTCTCTCTATCAAGATCTACACAGCCTTTTAAAGATATTTTGACCAATAGTTACTAAAAACATATATTATTTTCACTTTTCTACCAGTTATTCAGTAACATGGCCAGGAACTGCGGAATTCTCTATCCAGTCATTCCAAACTACTTTTACTGCAGAACATGGAGTAGTAGAAGAAGGAGAAGAAGGTTTAGAGAACAACAATCCTCCATTTTGATATTTTTTACTCTTATCTATTTACTACAAAGAGAAGCCCAAAACCTCTAAATTTTTCACCCTGTGACAATCTTACATAGTAGTCTGTCACCTAATTCACACCACTGTATTTTCTAGTTCTTGTCTGATCGTTGGTAATTTTTTCCAAGGTTGGAGGCTAAAACAGTGTTGTTCAGAGGGGTAAGAACCCTTAAAAAAGGCAGAGAAATATTCTCGTCACTCTGGGTTCCTACACTACTCATTAAAACTGACTTTTAAAATTGTATAGTTGAGTTTTCAAGCCGCACTGTAGGTGTTGTTAGTAACTCTGATTAGGTGGAAAAATGTAATATGCGTGTTTCTAGAACTTCTGGGAAAGAAGAGTAATTGTTTATCTTGTCTTGGAAAAGTGTGTTGCCTTGTAGCAGCAACATCTAACTTGGGTGGCACTCCATGAAGCCCTGAGCCTGCTGTGGCTTCTAGTGCCACCTTTTTGAGACTGGTTTCTAAATGTGTTTGCATAGTTTGTGACTGCTCTAAGTTTACCACATTTTAGATCACATCCCTTTCATTCTTCACAGGCAGTATAAAATGTTAATAAATAATTTACATTTCTTTAATGTAATGGCTGATTCTCCTCAATTTTTTTGAGCAAATTCTGCCTTCTGTTGCTTTGACATGAAGAGGGAAAACCATTTTGGGTGTCATGTCAGCCTCTATCTTCTCAGTGAGTCAGAGAGCCTCACCTGTCAGAGGCTACAGTGCTGATCTTCTCCCCCCTTTCCTCTGGCTTTGGGTCCCTGAAGACTGGATTCTGGCACTTCCAGACAAGTATTTATGCTTTGTTAGCATTCAAAATCATGTCCTTGTGGGTGACTCATGCTGAGACACTGGGGCGTTTTCTGCCACTGAGTTAATGTGCTGCCCTGAACCGTGCTGCCCTGAGCCATGCTGCCCTGTGTAAGGATAAAAATTCACGGCTAAGCTCTCTTCTTTTGAATTCCTTTTGCCATGGGTCCAACAGCAAGGCATGGTGCTTGAGCCTGTGCAATGCTGAGTTGTGCTGAAGAGTTTCAGCTTTAATTTGCTCTAAGATCATATATTGCTGCCAGGTATTCTTTATTTTAAGAAATACTTCAGTCTATGAGTAATAAAAACAAAACTACAGATACTTAGCAGCAGTCCCTGAGAGTTGCTTGTTCTGTGCACACTGGGTTTTTCATGAAGTAGATATACACAGGAGGATGTTCAGCACCATGGAAAGCAAGTGAGCAGTTCTTAAATCTCAGAGCATGACTTTATTTCATACAGTATCGATTGCAACTGGAGCAAAGTTTCAAATACTGACTATTAAAAAGAAAAATGCAACAGTTGTAGCTGTCATTAATACGCATCTTCGTCACTGAGGGATAAGGTTTTGAGGCAGGGTGTAAGCTTCTTCAGATTTGTAATGATAATGGGAGGAAGTTGGCTCTCCCCTGCAGAAGATGTCCCCCTGATGTGTGCTTTGCATAGCAGTTTGAGCTGAAGGTAATATGTTCTTCAATTTATTTTAGATTTTTTTTTTATTATTTGCAAGGTGACACTGCATACCAGACAAGCATAAATGAATGCATTATTGCCTTCATATCTTTACACGCTTTTATCTTTTTCTTTAAATCGTAGGTTTTGCAAATGAAATAATACTTACATGCTCTTTAAACTAAGCTCTTTAAAAAGTAAGGGAAAAAGAGGCTGCTTTTCAAGGTTGCCAAATATTTCAAGTACTTTTAACCACAGAACTATCTGACTGTAATATGCAGATTTGCTAACAGTCCGTGCAAAGAATTCAGGTTCTCTGTGTGTAGCTTGATGTATGCATATACTTGCTTTCTTTGTTAAGTTGGTGTTTACAGTGCTGTCATTGTACCCCCTCCCTTTTTTTTTTTTAAGTCTTATTAAATCATACCTGGATTTATTGTAGTGTGCAAAATGCTATTCAGGAATTGTTTTGTATAAGCAATTGTATAATGAACATTAGGGTTCATTAAGGTCTTTGAAGAAGGCATGGGAAATTGTTGGGGATTTTTTGTTGATGTTTTTTCTCTCCAAGTTCATACAGAACTAGCGCATCACTGTCAGTGCCAGCATACTACAAACACTGTATTGTGATACGGGAGTCTTTGGGGATCAAAATAGCAGTGATGAGAACCTCGGAGTCAGAAAAAGTAAGCCTTCTGACTTCAAGAGAGTCTTGATTGGAAAGTAGATGGTGGACAAGCTAAGGACTGGGGTTTAGCTGTTTTTTTAAAGGCCTTATGGTAATAATAATTTGTGGAATCATTTGTGGCATTTTTTCAAGATGGATCAAACCAAAATTCTTTTCTATGTCCAGTTTGAATTCATTACTTGTATTGATATTTTAGTGTTTGGCTTCTGAGCTGCAGGTGTGATCCTTTCTTGTGGTAACCTTGCAGGTAATGCGTGAAGATATTTAGAGGTTGAATAGACATTAAGTCTGAATATATCTTACTATCTGACATTTCTCCTTTATCCAGAAACTCACCTCTGTACAGCTGCTTGGAGCATCTGAATATGCTGCTCTGAGACAATATATAAAAGGCGTCTGCTTGTGCTGAACATGTCTCTGAGAGTTAAGAAGGTACTTTGATCTTCACAGCAGATAACAGTATACTTTTGACAGATTTAAACAGATTTAATGCCTTTCTGGTGAAAATAGCCCTCACTCTTCTTGTCAAGATGTCAGAAGGGCAAGCTGAAAGTGCACCTTAACAGTTAGCAAACTTAAGAGTTGGGAGCATTAATTTTTGTTTATTGGGGGTTTTTTGCTAAACTTTGGTTTTAATACTTATCCTGAAGTAGTGCTAGAGAGTTTTATCTTCTGTATTCCCAAGTACTAGATGCTTACAAAAGTCGGAGCTGACTGCTTCATCTTCAGTTTGCAGCATTTTATCGTCACTGATTTTTTTTCCCCAGGGATGTAGCTTGTGTGTGCCTATTAGTCCAGGGTAAAAGACACCCATTTTTAAACTTATTTTTATTAGTGAAGAAAAAACACAGGGAACCGACTCTGTGCCCTCAGATGATGCAGCTGGGGGACACACGGTTTGTCTGCATGGGATTATTTTCTGTGCTGTAGCTGAAGGAATCAAAGGGTATGCATATACTGCCTTTAAATGGTCATGTCTCTGATGTTAAAATTTGTTTAAAAAAGGTTAATTGCATGCAATTATGTGCTAAAGGAGCTGCATCACAAGATAAGTCAATAGTACTAGGAAGCTGTAACTTTGAATTAATGATAGAACTGAGCAGTTATGCCCAAGCATTTTATTTAAGAAGGCAGCATGGGATTTTTGGTATAAACTGCTACAGTGTGATGGTTTGGTGTGGGTTTTTGTGTTCTTTGTTTTTCTTTTTCATAACTGTGTGAAAACATATCTCTAACACTTCACACTGAATTCTTAAAGTGAGCAAATAAAGAGCCAGGTATTCTGATGTTTTAAATTTAACACACTGTTCATTAGTGTTGAATATTTAAAAACAATACTGCTGTGTTTATTAGATGTATTACTTGAAGGCAAAAGGCACACTTGTGCTTGTTTAGCATAAGAGCCTCAGAGTTATGATAAGAATCAGTTGCTGCTTTATGGTACTGGTGACTAAAAATTTATTGGGGTATCTGGAAACTATGTCAAACTCACTGGAATCTCTTTCTTTCCCCCTGCTTTCCAGCCCAGCATCCTGGGAGTTCATAAAACTGTTCAGTCAACATTCAGCCTTTATCCAATTTGTATAAATCATCTAGCTGGGATCCATCTCCAAACTGCTGAGAAATAGTGTTGTTTTTTCTTTTTAAGCTAGCTAAACCTTAAAGGTTTCATATGGAAACTACGGGGGTTTTATTTAAAAAAAAAAAGTTACATAGGTAAAAGATAAGTAGTCTGGTATGGAAGTGCCTTTGCATCCTTTTCTGAAAGTAATCCCGGCCCTCCTGACTCCCTACTCATTTTAGATGGATGCAGTATGATTCTAAAATACCCTGATGAGGAAAAAAAACGGCAACTCCAAAGAACAACAAAAAGCAACAACCTAAATCCAAACAAAATAAACCCCTCAGCACCCAGAAAAAACAAAAGAGATTGAAAAGAGTAAGAAAAACTCCAGTTGGCCCAAACCTCTGAAGATTTTTTGTTGCCCAGTACCTGGTATTATGCTTCTTGACAGCTCTAGAAAAGACTTGGTAGACTAGGCTGATCCCACATGAATTTTATACTTTCAGTCCCATCAGGATTAAGGATTTGGCTCACTCCTGATATATGTCAATATAAAGCAGCAGAGAATCAAGCCAGCTGAGCTGGTCATGACCTTATATGCATAGTGGTAATTAATAGCTAATGAGACTGATAAAATATGGTTCTGAAATGGAATAGACTGCATCATCTAGACTGTTTAGAAATTAAAATTTTAAATTGCACTAGGAATTAAAGACGTATTTTGCCATCATGGGCAAAAAATTAAACTTCACTAAAGGATGTGTGTTAGATATGTCACTAGAATATGTCATCTTCAATACAGTTATGCATCAGAATAAGAATTATTCATGAATTTGAGTTCAGAGGGCAGGAAAACATGGGTTAGACTAATAGAATACCTGCTGTTAATCTGTACATTAAATAAGGGCAGCTGTTTTAACTTTTATGGAGAGGCCTTTCTTGTTACTTTTTTCCTGACATAATTTCTTCCACTCACATAGAAGTAAGCTCGATGTGTGATTCTCCTGAGCCTGTTCTCCTGCACTAGAGCCTGTACTCAGGAGTAAATACAAAACTATATGAAAGCAAACAAGTGAAAACCAATTATTACAAAATATTCTTGAGTTACTTTAGTATGAAGTTTTTTTCCATATACCTCTATCTCAACTATTTCTCCTATCTCTATATCAGTGATAATCTCTGAGGTTAGTCAGTCAAGGAGAATTCTTCACACAATGAACTTTGTTCACTTGTGTTAATTGGAAAGAGCCTTGACTCAAATCTGTTCACCTGGATCAGGCAATTTGTTCCACAGAACTCAAAAAGGACTGTGTCAAATGCAGCCTTTGACTCTATACTGAATGTTGCCTTACTTTTGTTGGTTTGCATTGTCAGTGAATTAGAAAGAGCAGCTATCCTCCCTCTGGAGATAAAGCAGACTTTTTCCTTCATGTCTGTGAGGCAGACAGTAGAGTTGAGATTTACTAATTTTTTTTTTAATTCCTCAGGCATGACTTTCTGATCTTTCCTTGTTTCTGATGTTTCTAAAAGGGAAAGAGAAAACAAGAAGGAATTCTTCTCTTCATGATCATTAGTGGGAGGCCTAGGCATCTCGAAATTTGAAGTTCCCAGCCACAATTTCATATTCCCTTTAGTAATTTCTGGTTTTGTGGTTGCTCCAAGTGAGTGATTTAGAGAGGGTATTTTGAAAATGGACACAGAGCTTGCTGGCAGAGGAGAGATGTTCAGGAAGTGAAACCAGGAGCCCCAGCAGACTCCATGGGAGGTGCAACTGAAATGCTTGTTCCTTCTGTGTGGAAAAATTCAGACTAGCTTTTTGACTGGAAATAGTTTTACTTTGGATGAGAACAAAAACTGTGAAGGAGCACTTGATTCTTAGAAGATACTCTTTTTTTTTGGCTAATTCTGCTCCCACTTATGTCTCTTGAGGCATTCAGGAGAAATAGTTGATTATTTAAAAGCACTGTGATCTGTAGCTGCTGTAGAGGGAAAAGAAAAAAGAAAGACCCTTTTGGATTTATATATGGCATTTCAGTAAGATAAACAGCTTTTTCATCACAGTGGATGTCATTGTCATACCAACCTGGCTTTCCATGACAGCTGGCTGCTGTTCTTCCTGCCCAACCTGCTGGAACACTTCCAGGGCTTGCATTCAGGGACACCACTGAAATGCCTGGAGTGAGTTTACTTTTAATGGCTCTGTTTCAATCAGGAAGAAATAATTAGAAAATAACAAATTGAAAGACAATACCTGCAGGTTTTTAGGCTTGTTGTATTCAGTAAGTATTTAATTAGGAAACTCATGGAAAGGTAAAAACCAGCTATTTAAATTTTAACTTTTGAAAATGTGGTATTTTTTGTACGTTGGAAAGGTCAGTCTTACAATGAAGGAGCAAACCTAATTTTCTGTTTAGTTTTGAACCACACTGATGAAGGCATATGAAACAGAGCACTGAAGTATTTGCATTTCTCCTACTTCATTCCTGTGTCCTCAGTCAAACCCAGTGCAGAAAGGGACTGCACTTCCCACCACTGCAAGTATGGGACCATCACTTCTAGAGGGATTATTTTTAGAATATATCCTTTTGTAACAACCTTAGTAATAGCAGAGAGCAGGGAATTTGAAATGCCGTGGTTGCACATGACCTAACTCACAACAATTGTGCTTACCGGCTTCTGCTGAAGCTGCTTTCAGTTTTCAAAAAAATGGTGGCCAGTGACCACGCGTCTCTTTTGAAATCTCTGTACAGACCCAGAAAATGAAATTTTTATAAGTTTTACTGGTATGAGGATTTTCTAGGCCATGCAGCAGTCTTCTAAAATCATGTGGCAGAAAAAATATGTTCCAATATACTTTGCTCAATTCCTTGTAACTCAGTTTGAACTGGAAACTAATTTGCTGATGAACTCTCATCCCCCTTGTAAAGTATGGTAGCAGTAGAGTTAACCAAAATCACAGCTTTTCTTTCACAACTCAATGCAGCCTTATCTGTTGAAACAGTGGAAACACTCTCTCACCTGTCAGCTGCTTCTTAAAACTCAAGAAATTGTGCAAGATGGAAAGCTGTGTTGAGTTTTTTGGGGGGAATGGCGGGTTTTTTCAAAAGATATTCTTACACTGTTCTTTCTGTAGCACAATGGAAGTTTCATTATGAATTTGATACAAATTCATATAATAAATATTTTTAAGCATTCTGCATTTAAAAATGCGGCAAGATGAGATAAATATCACAAAATTATTTCCATGTGCTTTGCAGCAATATTACTGTACAAGGGATGGTTAGGAGTTGAAATTAAGTTCATGTGAGTTAAAAATCACTGAGCATTTGACTTCCATATTTTGGGAGTATTTTTAATAATCAAGAAGAGTGGAATCAAGATGACATCACTAACAACTAAAATACAAATCCTTGAAACATTTATGGCATACCAGCTGTCCAAGAAGCATCATCATCATCATCTTCTGACAAATGATATCCTCTGACGAATGATGTACAGCACTCAGATATGCTATTTCAAACACTTTGCTGACTGAATGATACATTTGAAAGACATTTGAGAGTTGTCTTTCCAGGACCAGGCAAATGCAAGTCTTACTAACCCAGAGAGATACATAAGCATCTAAGCCACGTGCAACTCCCTCAGCAAAGGAACAATAGATTTACCAGTTTTTCATTTCGTCTGTTACCTTATTTTGTATCACCTCACATCAACTCTTAACATGCTTTTAAGGGACTCATATTCCTTTTAGAAGATTAATGCTTGTACCCTGTAGTACTCTTGAGAAAATAAATATTAAATATAGTAAGATGGATTAATTTTTCATTTCACTGCTCATTGCTTTCCTTTCAGCTTCTTGCCTGACTACATCAGTGGTGATTTTGATTCCATTCAGCCTGAAGTCAAGGAGTACTACAAGGTCAAGGTAAATTAATCCCTTTGAGTTTTTGTGTGATAGAACATTGTAAGATCCAAGCCATTAGTGCTTCCATTGGTCATTAAGTGATTCTGGCTCCATTGCTTTCTTTGGGGCTTCAGTTGTGAAGCACCTGAGAAGCCCAGAAGTTGTGCTCTGTGGCACTGTACTAATGCTTAAAGTGAACACAGGAAGTGCGGTGCCGCCCAAGTCCTGCACAGGGTGACTTTTCATAGTATCAGGTGATGAAATAGATCATATGTTGCAAGAGATGACAGCATCTAGAAACTAGGATAAATCTTCCTGAAAAATCTGTGACTTCATTGCATGGTGAGATACAGGGAAATAAAGATTAACTTACCATGATTCCCACCTGGTGGGTACCCACATACTTTCTAGAGAGAGTTTTTCTGTGTGCTATTTGTATGATATGACTTTACCTTTTTAGAGGAAAGCAGCAGATGGAGAAATCTCTCTTTCCTCACCCACCGAAGCATTGAATTACAGTCAACTACTTCTGCTACACCAGTGGAGTGCCCTCCTTAATGATTTATTGTGTTAATTTATTTCCAGTGAGCAGCATAAATGTAAACTCACTTTTCTTAGTCTTAGGGCTCAAAGTTTTGCCTTTACCGGACTGCTTCGTATTTAACACTTCACGTGCCTACTTGTTTAGGCTTTTGTGATGAGCACGGTTCTTCACCCTGGCATCTTGGACAGCACGTTTCTCCAAATTCAGAGTTTGCCTTGATAGGCCAGCTTACCTCTGCAGCAGGCTGCACTTGCAAGAGGAGTGTTTGATCCTTGTGAGGTAGTTGACTTAGTCTGCTGTTAATTCATGTATGAGAATGAAATTTGCCTAAATTCTTCCCTGATGGACTTGGGATCAAATGGTTAGAACAAAAGGTTTCAAACTGTCAGGTGGGGGCTGGAGGAGTGTGTAGAGCAGGGTTTTAATCTCCCTCTGGGCACTGGGGCTTTATTTCCACATTCTACCCCATTTTTTAGAATGGAGAAATGTGTGATGGCTGTTCATCTCTAGGAGAACCACTCAAGAAAACTGCTCAGGAATCTTTAAATTACAGATTGGGAAGTGAAAATAAAATACAAAGCTTTGGATTAATACTATTCACTACAGACTAGAAATTCAAGATCTGTGAATAAATGAGTTCAAGAAGTATTTGGACAATACTCTTGGGCACATGGTGTGACTCTTGGGGATGATGCTGTGCAGGGCTGGGAGTTGGACTCACTGATCCTTGTGGGTCCCTTCCAACTCAGCTTCTTCTGTGATTCTGCGAGTCTGTAAAAGGGGAAACCGCTGCACTACTGTGTTTAGCATGGACACGGGCAAGCCCCAGTATCAGCACAGTCTGGGGGATGAGCAGATCGAGAGCAGCCCTGCCCAAAAGGACTTGGGGGTGCTGGTGGATGAGAGGCTGGACATGAGCCAGCCATGTGCACTCACAGCCCAGAGAGCCAAATGTGTCCTGGGCTGCATCCAAAGCAGCGTGGCCAGCAGGGTGAGGGAGGGGATTCTGCCCCTCTGCTCTGCTCTGGTGAGACCCCACCTGCAGTGCTGCATCCAGCTCTGGGGTCCCCAGCACAGGAAGGACATGGACGTGGTGGAGCAAGTCCAGAGGAGGGTCGCTAAGGTGATTACTGGGATGCAGGGATCTCCTATGAGGAAAGGCTGAGAGAATTGGGATGGTTCAGCCTGGAAAATAGAAGGCTTCTGAGTGACCTAATTGCAACCTTTCAGTACCTGAAGGGAGCCTAAAAGAATAATGGAGACTTTTTACAAGAGTATACAGTGACTGGACCAGTGGGACTGGCTTCAAACTGATAGACAGTAGGTTTAGATTAGATATTAGGAAGAATTTCTTTACTGTGAGGGTGGTGAGGCACTGGAAGAGGTTACCCAGAGAAGTTTCGGTTGCCCCATCCCTGGATGTGTTCAAGGCCAGGTTGGATGGGGCTCTGAGCAAACTGGTGTAGTGGAAGATGTCCCTGCCCATGGCAGGGGGGTTGGAATGAGACGTTCTTTAGGGTCTCTTCCAATCCAAACCATTCCATGATTCTGTAATTAATGCTTTTATAAACAGCATGCTGTTCATAGGTAGGTAAGTCCTACAAAACAATGCATGCTTAGGATCATTCAGGAGAGAGAGGGGAGATGGATGAGGTAGGAGCTGGAAGAATACAGTAGGTATTACCCTTTTTCACAGGGATTACTTTTCTGGCCAAAGCATCCTTTTTGTCAGCTCAGTTGCATCTTACTGGTGATATGCAGTTTCCATCTTCTCTATGAACACGTAGTGAACCATTCTGCTTCATACAGAGTTAATATATCTGTGCAAGGACTGGGCTGATAGGCTGTAAAGGAAGCAGTAATGCATCACGATTGCAAAGGTGTAATGAACAGCATAATCTAGCCACAGAATCCTTGCCTGGCGTCTTCATACAAGACTGAGGAAATTGCAGAGAGACTTTAGAATTTTAAGTTTTAGTGTACATGGTAGGAAAAATAATTTTTTGCATTTTTAAATTAATTTCCCATAGTCAGAAAATTAGAATGGTAAATACAGGTGAGTGTCTAAGGAGATCTTGAGCAAAAAATATAATAAACCAGAAATTGGAGAGAGGTGGATGTTTCTTCTCTTGTAAAGCAACATGCTCATTAAAGCATCCTCTGTAGTCCAGACAATTTCCAAAGTCACTGTCTTTTAGAAATGCTGTATGTGTTCATGACCCAAAATGTATTAGGGCTGCTTAAAACAGGCTATGGGAGAACTTCAGGTGAGTAGACTAGTGTAGCACCATTGACTTCAGGGAAGCCGTGTTGTCAGGGTTGCTTCCCACACCATCCTTCCTTACCCATGTGCAGATTACACCAAGAGACAAGGTAAGCCACTACCATTAGATAATATTATTGTATTGTTTCAAGTATTCTCTTTTACCAATTGTTATAATTTTATAAAAGCTACCTATATTGACAGAAGTTAATGCTTTGTGACTTTTTTTACCAATCTGAAGATAACATGCCACTGCTTAAGAAGAGTTACTTTTTCACAGGAAAGCTTATGGATGTTAATTATTGAGCTATAAAACATAATCATATGGAAGTGTTTGTGTCAAAGCCAGCCCAGTGTAGTGCTGGGTAATTAGAAGGATGTGTTAAACTCAGTGTACAAAACTAATGGTTGTGGGAAGCATTGTCTATGAGCAGTTGTATCATCCTCACCACACAGTAACAACCTGGCTCTTCATCACACCAGCTTCATGTCAGGACGTTGCTCCTGGACTCAGAAGGTTTTCTACCTCATTTAAGTGATGAAAGCAAGAACAGATATATGTCACTACAGGAATCTTGACATACAGATTCCAGAAGCCAAGGGGTTTTACTGAAAGAGATATATTTAAGCCAGTTGCTCTGGTGTTTTTATTTGAGCAGAGATTACAAGACAAGTGTTTCCATTTTGCCTTTAGGAGGACAATTGCCATTGTATTGGGGAACCTTATTTAAATAAAGTTCATAAGCATGAAGCAAATAAATCCATTTTATCTCTGTTCGGCGTAGTATGCCATAGTGAACAGATCTAAAGGCAAACGTTCTGTTTTGGAAAGTAACTGTGTAACAGACTTCTGAGTGGGATGTGTAAATGAGAAGTTAGGCATTCCTTTTGGGAGAGAGTAAGTAAGTGTGTGTCAGAGTTTATTCAGCTTTACTTTTTATTTTCTGTGGTCTTGGTTTTGCCTCATTGGCTTGCCAAGGATGTACTTGTAGTCTTCTATTAAAATTTATTAAAATATTAGAGATGATTTCCCCCATTTCTTAGAGTGAAATAATGTTAAAACTGGATGAAACTGCATCACAACTGGAAATGAAATGTCATGTTTAAAATTTCTTTTAAAAATCATATTTCACTATAAATGAAGGATAAAGAATAGCAATTTAATATTCTTTGTTCTGTGTATTTTCTATCATTGTTAAAATAGATATTGAGAAGAGTTTTTGTACTTTCATGATAAATATGCATGTTCATATGATCCCATAATAGATGCACTGACATTCTTTTTCTGTACAGTCTGAAGTGTATTGGAAATGACACTGCATAAAGCAGGGAGGATTTGTGGTGATATTTCTGTCATTGCAGTTTCATCCTTTTCTTGCTTTAGCTGAATGTTTCTATTATTGAAACCTTTTAAACACTGCTTTGAAGTTAAAGCAGCCGTTTGTATTGTTATGCCTCAAACAAGGTTCTGTTTCTGAAGTCTTAAGTCCAAAGACATTATCTAAAATTACACCAAATCTGTACTTATGCCTAGAAGCAGAAGGTTGAATCCAATGCCCTTTGAAATCCAGGCTATGCTATTTATTAAAAATCCGATTTGGCTTTCTTGCTAAGCAAACTTCATGTGCCTTGAAAGGCTGCTGTAGACTTAGTAGGCTCTACTTCCGATCTGTAATTAAATGCTGTGAACTTATTTACAAATCCACTTCTTTTCCTATTCTCTTTTCTTTTTAAGTCCCATAGAGCTGCTTATTTTTGCAGGGAGTTCTGCAGCTGTAGCACTTTCTCTTTCCTATTTTCATTTCCGGGGCTAATGGTTATCAGGGCTGTAAAAATGCTTAATAGGTAGGGTGTGGGTATTGTATTTTTGTTCCATGATGATGCACCTATAATTAGATTTACAAAATGTAATTTGTAAAACGGATGTAGTGCTTTTGTGTCTCTTTAACTTCTACACTTTCTTGAAAAACTGCATGTTTTAGGCCATGTTTCCTGCTTGCTTTCCAAGGCCAAACTTTTTAATAATTTTATGAAATCACAACGTTAATTGACTTCCCTCGGTTATATTACTATAATTTAAAACAAAGAAAACCATTGAGTTTTTCTGTGACTATTTTAATTCATCTTTTATCCCTGAATGTTACATTTTTTTCTAATACTAATTTTTGATACCAGATGAAATTTGAGATATTAAAATGCTTGACTCATTTACAGCATTCTTATTAGACTGAACAGTTTTCTAAGAAGAACATGGTTCATTTTAGGGCCTGATTCCTTTGTGAAATGTTTTAAGGTTTCAGAAGGAACTGTAAAAATTGTGCAAGTGGATATGAAACAATTCAGTCTTGTGGTTGGACTGGCTACTTCTGCGTGACATTCACTACTTAAGCTTCCAAGCAATCCCTTGTTTAGTGTGTTCTGCTGAAGACATCTTTGACAAGTATAAAAAGTGCTATAACTACCTCAGTCCAGCTTCTGATGTCTTGAGGGTGCCTAGTGCCGCCTGGATTTCGATCCAAGTTGTTTTTTCCACTGGTGTACATTTATTGAAAGAGCCTTAGTGTCTTAACATAGATAGAGGTTCATCAAGTCAAAATGATTTATAAGTCTGGGGTGGTCCTGTTATTAATAGTTCAAACTGTATATGACTGTATATGCAATTTAGGATTTTAGACTGTAAGCTTTCTGTATGCCATAATCATGTAATTATTCAACAGGAGCTTTCACAAATGGTTCCATTCTTGAACAGTATGTCAGAGGTCTTGTCAAGATTGTGTTTCCAAGTGACTTGTCTAGGTGAATCTGGTTATGTGGATTTCTTACTCATGCTAAATGAAAGTAACAATATCTCAATGTTCCAGATATGTCATAAATTTGTAAGAGATTCTGTGCTTGGTGGCACTTTTGTAAAGGTGAACATGACAGACAGTCACACTAGGTCAGATCAAAGGTTCATTCAGCTGGGCCAGTTCAGAATACTGTTGAAAGCAAAAATATTCACAGACGTGGCTTCTTTGATACACTTTTTCATCACCCTCTAATGTATGGCTTAAAGATTTCCTAAGTCAGAACTGGTATCTTTGTGTTTAATAGCTTCATAGATTGATTTAATTTTCCCCAAAATTGGTCTACTCCCTTTTTGTCACAGTACATAGATGAGAATGCAAGTATCCACAAAAAAAAAAAAAAAAAACAAACCAACAACCACCACCACAAACCCTTGGCAATGTGTTCCCTAGTTTAAGTGTTTACAGTGAAGAAAAATCTGTTCTTTGGATGGTTTTTTGTGTTGAGCTTTACTTTTTGATAGTTATATTTGAGTCTTCTGAATTCTTGTATTGTGATAAGGAGTGGATAAACATACATTAACCACCTTTTCACTGCCATTCTGATTGTATTGGAATGATTGTGCCTAGTGACTAGCATTCCCATAGGTATGTAGGGGTGTGTGCACAACTAAGCCAGTGGAATATGGCATATGCCATCAAATGTACAGCCTGTACAGATGTTTTATGTCCTGCTGTGTTAATATATGTAAAATGTCTGGAAAGTCCTGTTGAAAAGAATCTTCCTTAAACCAAAGGATTTCAGGACTCTGGGCTTGCACTGTGCTGTTCTTTATGTGCCTTTAAAAAACAATCCCCAAAAGATCTCTGTCCGGTTCTAGATCACTCTTTATGCTTTCACTAAGGTAGCAGGTTACGAAAAACTGTATCTGTTTAAATGCAGATGAGATTTGGAAGAAGAGGGTGGGTAAGTCAAAACAAATTCAGTTATGCAGGCCTGCATCTTTCTGAGTAATGTGTGTTCTTTATATCTGAGTTGCACATTACTCCTTTTGAACCTGAAGAAACAGCTAAGTCCTACTTCTGTACTGTTGTTGAGATTCTGAGAGTTTTGAGGTCATTGAGAGCTACTATGTAGGTTCATTAGAGCCTGAGTTAGTCCCTCATTTACCTAGGAGGTTTGAGAATTGAATTTGGCCAAATTCTCATTCCTTAAAAAAAGTATTACTCTATTTTCCTTTGCAGTATTTTGCTGCTTGTAATTTAGCTTTTGGAGACAGTATATAGGAATTAAGAGATCAAACTTTTATTAGAGATGGTTTGTCTTTCTTTTGGTTAGGTTTGAAATGACAGTTTTTCAGGTTACGAGTTGCTTGCTTTCTTCTTTACAAGTGCTTTAGCTGAAGCTCAACTGCTTGACAGTAGAATATGCAAGAAAACAGTGCACCATATAACAAAAATGATGTTGGTGGTATTTTAGTCTTGCATCCAATTTCAGTTTAATATTATGTTGCAGTATGAGATTTATTTCTCCCTTCCATTGGTTATGGCCCAAGGAAGGGAAAGGGTGGAATCTATATTGCATTAGACATTGAGTTACTTTTAAGAGTTTTAAAAAATTTAATCTGGTGTTAATCTCTGAAAGAAGTCATTACTCTGATCTGTCAGCCTGTGATGGAGAAAATAACAGGAAAGTTTGAAAAATAGAAATGCATTCAATTAACTTCATTTCTAGTGCAAGGAACAAAAAAGGTATTTTAAACAATGACAGCTTAATCTGGAGAAGGAAATTTAACAGTTATTTTGTGATTAAGCCTCTTCGCACAAAAGAGAAAACTTCAGTGTGGTACTAGAGGCTGAAGACTCAGTTTATAGGTCCTTTTAGATGTAAATGGGATTTATGCATCCTTTTTTTTTTTTTGTTAGAGAATTTAAGAGAAAATTGTTCCCAGAGCACAGGGCTCAATGCCCTTGCCTGTGGACTCCTAATTAGAACAGATTCCAGCAAAGCTGCAGAACCCACAACCTCGTGGCTCATCAAATGTTGCTGCAAACTCAAGTTCAGCCCAAATGTCCTGTGGGTTTTATAAACTTGATTCTTTTGTGTGGCAGGTCACGAGCCAGCCAAAGCACAAGTCTGGCCAGCAACAGGTACACAAACCTGATCATTAACCAAGAAAAAAGATCCCCAAAATCCTGATGTTACAATTTTTAAGTATTTTAAGAAGGAGCTTGTCAGCCTGTGCAAATCATTCTATTGTGCATTTTGTCAAAGAGCAGTCAGCTCTTATTTCAGAAGCAGAGTGAAAAGATGCAATCTGTTCCTCATTTTGAAGTAGGAAGGTTTGTGGGTGGGCTGGAGCAGAGGAAGAGGAGAGGGAGGAGGAGAAAGAGGAGGAGGAGGAATGCTTCTGACATGCTTTCAGGGACCTGTAGCAAGTGTATTGGGGAGTGCGTTCCCTTACTTTGAAGGAGCGTGTGGACTTCTCAGGATCATTCTCCCTCACCTCCAGATTCCAGAGGCAGATTCACCAAGGCCACCATAATCTTTGCTTCTTCATCTTTGACACAACTATGAACTTAAAAAGGCACAATAAATTGGGATACATGATCCAGGGACAGCATGTCAACCTTCCATAAAGTTGCTCTTGTGGTGCTTATACTTCACTTACAGAAATACAGTTACAAAACTCCAAGGATGACGGTCCAGATGGAATAAGGTTGGATTTGTTCTGTTTGTGTTCACACAGACAGATGAGTGCTGTACCAGCCACCAAATGGAAAAGAGAGAAAATTATGTGTATTGTCCAAGTAGAGAAGTTAAATGCTCTTGTAGCTTTACAGTGAGACAAAGCATGAGCTAAAGCTGCCAAACTTGAACTTGCCTGTGTTAGTTCACCAAGTCATGGAAGTGTAAGGTTATTTATAAACCAAGACAGAGGTAGGGTCCAACAGGAAAATTTAAGCGCAGCTTCTGGAGCACAGATAGTTATTTTTACTAATTGAATTTTGAGTTGGTCAAAATATGCAAAATACAAGGTTTGTTTTTATAGCTACACTGAGAAATAGTGCAAGATGGTAAAAGCTACATTCACATATACCAGGAGGAAACCTCTGATGTCATTTTTGAAAGAAGATAATTAGTGGCAGAATAATACCATTACAGGGGGTGAAGGGGAATGAAAGAACTCCAATTCTGGCAGCTTTAGTTACAGCCAGGCAGGGAAATTCCTGCAAACTGGAGTGTTTCTCATACTTACCTTTCTTCATACCATCTCCTTTTGTTTTTCTGACTAATATACTTTTGGATCCTTGCTGTTTTCCCTATCATCAGCAAGCATTTGAAGCTCTGTTTTTCTGTTTCAATTCTGCTGTTTTCCTTGTGTGTTCAGTAGAGTCCAGCAAACAGGTCTTGGATGAATCTTTGATAAGCTGATGTGCAGGAAAATCAGCTGAAATCTGGCCAGTCTTAAGACTGAGTTAGTTTGCATTCTGTTGTGCTGTTGGTTTCCCTTCAGTTGAAGAAGCTATGATGGTCTTTGATTAAAAAATAATAAAAGTTCCATAAGTGAAATAGATTTGGAGTTATAATTAGAAATGGGAACAGTCCCCTATGTGATGAAATGAGTTAAGAGAGAGAAATGAAATGTTGGAGAGAGGAAAATGAGGAATGGAAACTGAGAAAAAAAAAGCAGAGACTCTTTAAAAAGTTAGGAGAAGGTAAGCATTTTAAGAGAGAAAAATCAAGGTAGGAGCAGAGAGCAGGAAAGAGAACAGGGTAGAAATAGAAAAATTTCCAAGACACATCAGCAAATTAAATCTGCTGTCACTTTTTTGCAGTTGTGAAGAAGTGACTGGGATAAAATAAGCACACAGACATGGACACCGTATTTTTTTAATCTAAAAGTAAGATTTTCAGTTTATTAGGAAGGAGTGCAGGGTGGTTTGTTTTGGTGGGGGTTTTTTGTTTGTTTTTAAATCTTTCTGCTTGCATTTAAAATAAGAATATGTTTATTCCATCCTTTACTAAGCTTTGATGGGAGATTCATCTGTTGAAGAATAAAAAAATCATACAAGGAGCTAAAAATGTGATGAATTTCAATGGAAATTTGAATGTATTTGCAGTAAATTTACAGGTGTTAAGACTATTTTGTCTGAATTCTGCAGCAGGTCTTGTTGTAATGTATAATGTGTCCAAACAATCATTAACCCAATTGAAACAACTAATTCAGTAAGCATTTACTCTGTAGTTAATTGATAATTACCCTTCAAGTAAGGAATTGGCAATTCACCATAAACTGCTAGTTAACATTACCAGAACTCAGTAAACCAGTTAACAGTCTTTGGGACTTTAAGATACATTTCCTAGTGGAAATATTAACAGGTACATTAGTGGAGCATACTCAAGCATCGGAGCATGTTCTGTATTTTTTGCAGGTTTTTGGAGCAAATAAATGTACTAATGAGTACCTAACATACCTGCAGAAGCGCATTTCTGATCTGGCACCAACAGCTGCTTTCACAGCTGAATGTGGGGAAGGTCTCTAGAATGATTCAAAAAATCTTTTCATTAATAAGGTTATATTCTTGATATCCTGAGTTTATCCCAGACTAGAAGTGGGCCATATGGGAGGAAGAAACTGAATACCACAGCTGAACTTTCATTATATTCTCCTACTCATAAGATAAAACAAGAGAGAGGGTTGAGGAGGTCTGACACTCCTTTAAGTCTTTTACCTTGTTAAAAGCTCCATTGCGATTCCAAAAGAGCTCTGATCCCACCCGACCTTGAGCAAGTGTGGTGTGGTCTGAGGGGCAGGGTGTTGCAGGGGACATTTTTCTCACCAATAGTGAAATCAACTCACACATATTCCAGCTTAAAAATACATTTGGCTTGATCTTGGATAGGGGTGGGGAGAAGTTTTCAAATATTTTTTGTAATTTGTTGAGTGCTTGGACAAGCCAACTCCTCCTCTCCCCAGGCAGTTAAGGATTCAAGCACATGCCTTTCCTTTACTTACTGAGTTTCTATATGCTTCAGTCCTTGTGCCACCCTCATTGGACTGCCCTGGCTGTGGTTTGCAACCCTGGGCTGCACACAGTGACTGCCAAAGAGCCATTCCCATGATCCAGGAACAGTTAGAAACAGTCCAGCCAAAAGAGATAGCCTTCCCCTCCGATTTTACCATTTCTGTGGCTTTTCACATGCCCTGAAATGCAAATAGCTGCTTGTGGCCAGACTCAGTTTCTTTCTGCTTTGCTCCTCTTCCATAGAAGAGCACCCTTCTAGCTGTGAACCTTCAGAGTTTCAGTGCTTTAAGTGCAAAACAACCCTCTTGCTTCACTGGAAAGTCTTTCCAAACACTTTTTCATCAAAAATAATTGGTTTGTTCCAATTGACTGCAGTTTGTGATGAAGTGTTGATTGTAGTCCTTAGCACCAGGCTCCAAATAAAGTGTAATGCCATGCAGCAGTGTCCTGGTGTGAAGTGCTGTTCCCATCCAAGTCGATGGCAATTCTCTGATTGTGACAGGGTTTTCAGGATGGGTCCTCCCCAAGCCAGCCACATGCAGAGAGAAGGCCAAAAGCCATGGTAAGATCTCAGTTCGTCTCTTACAGTTAATAAAGGGAGGTAATTGATAAATTTGTGAACTTCTCATCTAATTTAAGCGAAATTATTTAAGATAGATTTATGACAAATAGTGAGGCTTTCAGGATTTTGTGCAGGGAAATAGATAACATGGCGCTAAGAGTGAAAGTCAGTGATTCTCCAGTGATTGTGTCCTCCTGTACAGAATACAGGATAGCCCTGTCTAATGTTTTGATGTGTCAGTGCTATGTCTGAATGCCTTGCAGACCTGAAGTTTGAGTAGATTCATCATAGGTAGAGAATGAAAGTGATATGAGAAAGAATAATTCCATTTGACATTTTTTGACAAGTTCTTCTTGAACTTGGTTCTATATAGTGTGAAAAATGTACGTCTGGGTTGACAGCTTATAGATGCTTTTGGATAGCTCAGAATTCCCTGTGGCAGGAGGAAAGTGGGGTGGACTGGTTAGATTTGGGAATTAAATAGTATGAAAAGTCTGAGGTCCCTTGGGGAGCACTATTTATCATTTATGTGATGTACTTTTAGTGGCAAACTCAAAATGTTTCGAAGGGTCAGGGTAAGTCTGATATGGTTTAATAAATTCTGGAAAAATTTGTAAAGAGGGGCTGTCCCTAAATAATATAACTGGTGTTTACACTGCCCCTCTTTTAGTTAAATTCACTTGTAAAGAAGTTGCACAAAAGGTACTGTAAGGTCCAATGCCTTCCAATCCTGTTATCTGTTCATAGATTGTTTATTTCTTTTCACTGCATGCCATCCCACTCTCCTATCTTTTTTTTCCTCACTACTTCCAATGATTCACTAGTTTAAAATAATGGCTCCTGAGCCTTTCTTGTTGAGAGTTTTGTCTGAGGTATGGATAAAGTAAGAGCACCATAGTTGGACCAAAAATCTGAATTAAAACATGATGAGAGAGCCAGACTTTGAAATTGCACCTTCAAAAATGCATTCATTAAATGTATTTGTGTAATAATGAGTGGAGAAGTACACAGACATGCTTTCTAAATGGCACCCATCCTTGAAAATTACTTCGGCAAGGCTACAAAATCCCGGACATTTCAACCCCAAATTATGTGCCTGAGTGTAGGGAGCCCAGCTGTGGTCTTTGATGATTCAGTGGAAGGGTGTTTAGGATGTAGTTAACTAGGACTGCAGGCAGCAAGTGTGATGAGACAGGAGGTCTCTTCCAGTTGCTCTGTTGACAGTTAAGACAGTTTTTGAAGTCTGCTTGTCAGACACTTGTGTGAGTATCCAGTTTAGAACCATACGGTGTCATCTACCTACTTTTCAGCAGTTAATTAAGATTTAGCAACTACCTTTTGTATTACTATCACAAATTTAAAACAACAAACCTGATTTGCAAAATAAAACCACAGGTTTTATGTTTCACAAAATTCATATGTTTTTCTTGAAAAGTAGACCTAATTGAAATTAATTATGTGGCACTTTCTTAATAAATTTCTCAGTTTGGTTTAAAATCATACAAAGTAAATAAAAAAGCTTTTTAAAATATGAACTGCTGAAAGTTAAGGGGAACAGACAGAACTGACCACCTTACTAGCTCAGCATTTGAATCCAGAATAAGCTGAAGAAGCTTTTGATAGGGGGTTACTGTAAAGTCAGAGATTTTTTATCATTATTATTTTATTGTAGCTGTTTGACTTCAGTTCAATGCTTAGATTTGAAAAAAAATAAAATGGTTTATTTTCTCTTTCACTGTATGAATAAAAATGAGTTATGACATGATGACAAAGTACAGAAGGGCTTCGTGATGAGAAGTGATCAACATTATCTCTAGCTACTGAGTTCAACCAGTAAATCAGTTAATTTTAAATGCAAAAGGTGGTTAGATGAGCATATTTATGTCTCTGTAGCATATAAAATTGCTTATTTAGTAAAGGATAAAGACACAAATTAGGGGCTAGAGCATGGAACAGAGAGAAGTACAATAATATGTGGATTGCAGTGGTAGTTGGTCAACATATGTAACCCAGCTAGAAAATTGGATGAAGTCAGCAAGGAGTAACTGAAATGCTTTGTTGACTATTGTACAATAAACTTGGCAGCAAAATAGAAATACTAAGCCAATTATTATTGCTATACAGATAGATTTTTACATATTTACTGGAAATATGGCAAAGTGGCAGGCAAGGATTAAATAGAAATACTACATTATTAAAAAGAAAAAATGTGAAATTACTTTGTATGTTTACGATGAGCTAAAAATAAGGTCAGCTGATTTGTACTCATGTTTTTGGGCATGAGGGAAAAAATGCAATTTAAATGGTAAAACCCAGGTATAGCTGATTGGTGGATGGCAGATAATATTTCGGCATGCAATCTCTGAAGAAATGAGATGATGTGGTATTTTCAGTGTCGTTCTGGTAGACAGTAAAACATTTCTGGTACATTTGGGGGTCACAGTAATTTCTGAACAGAATGGTCAGAAGCTGACTGGTGAACTGTAGAGATGAACAGTATGTCTGTAAGGTCTGCACTGTATTTCAGTGTTGGGGGCTTATTTATAAATTTGTAACTGTATTTCAAAAAGAAAATGGCTCGAGAAATTGAAAACAGAAGGCCATCTGTAGAGGAGCTTTTGCACTAAATTAAGAGAAGGCAAATTTTCATCCCTTTTGTTTTAAAAACTTCTACCTGGAACTGGTTTTGAAGCAAAAGGTGAAAGACAAGAAAGACTTCAAATATAACCATGTGAACTCCAAAAGGAAACTAATAAGAAGTGTGAAGCATGGAAGAGGAGGAGGGATTATGAGCAAAAATACAGATGAATTAGAGCTCTCTTCTGTCAGCTCTACATGTAGCAATGGGTACTTTAGTTACCTAGAAAATGCAGCAAGATGAAGTTGTTAAACTGGCCCGTGAGGACAGCATGGTTATTGAAGATAACACTCCACTGCAAAACAAAACCTGCCTAAAGCTTTGGGAAAGAGGACAAGAGGGGAAGTTGGGGAAAAGCACACTGGCTAACGGGAAGAAGCACATGGAAGTGAAAATCACTGTTGTTATCAGAAAGTGCCAGGTATACACTGGACAATAAACCTGCTCGACCTCCTGTTACTATATCCTACTTTGGACAGAAAGGCTGGGTCAGGAGACTCAATATCCACATATCACGGAGCTGAGGCTCACAATCACATGTGCAGAAGATTCAGTCTTAATGACGCTGGAGATATGTCATTCTGCAATATGACAGCAGCAGGAGCAGAGGTGATCCTCTGATGAAGGAAGGCTTCACAGGCAGCAGCAGGATTTCTCTCAGGGCCCCTGTAGAAAGTTTCATGCCGTCCCTGGAACACCACGTGCATCTCTGAAAACCCGTCTTCGAAACACATGAACTTGAGCCTGAAAAAGGCTCAAAAAAACCCTGGTAAAATAAGCAGGGTGCTCAACAGCCTGTTTTGTGAGAAAAGGCTAGAAGAGCTTGTATTGTTTAGGCTAATGAAATAAAGGTAAAATAAATATATAAAGGACTAAACACAAGTGAGAAGCTAAAAAAAAATCTTCATTTAAGATCCAAATTTAAGATTCAAATAAAATCAGGGTGCAAATTATATGTTCTATTATCCATGGATTGTAGTTGGGGCAGAAGTGGTTTTAAGTGGATGCTAGAAAGTTTGTGAGAAGTATATCATGACATGCTTCCACTGATGGCATTGGATTAAATTTGATGAGACAGGAGAATCCTACCTGTCCTAGAATTTAACTAAAATCTTCATCTGCTTTTAAAAATGGGAAATAGTGGTTGTGTGCATTTTTTTATTATTCCAATTTCCATCTGAAAGCAGCATGATTTAAAAAACAACCAAACAAACATCAAAAACACTCAAACAAAAGGAACAAAACAAACTAACAAAACAAACAAAAAAAACCCTGAGAGGTGTCATTCACCATTTTCTAAAAGAACAAAAAGCTATTTCAACCAAGTTGTCTGGGATCGTAAATGTGTCACTTAAGAATAACAACAAAAATGTTTTCTGGGTTGAGCTCATCATGAGTACCTACTGAGAAAAAGCTTTTCAAAGATAATTTTTGTTTTCCTTTTTGGATGATGAGTTTAAATGCTTCTGTAACCTTGATGAAACCAGCTTGACTCTGAAGAAAGAATTCAGGCATATGGTTTTCAAGTTGTAACTCTAACCATTAAATGTAAACAGCACAGGTGATTGTTTTGTTTGCTTCCCTTTCAAACCTGTTTAATCTGCAATAATAAATAGTCTAGAAACAAAACTGGATTTTACTATCATTGGGTTATTTTTCTTCTGCATGTTTTTAATAACCAGTTCAATGTGACCTGATGTGATTTGCATCTGTTGTGGAAAGAGCTTGTAGTTAATTTTAACGACTTTATTGATAAGTTTGACAATTGATAGACTAAATCTTGTTTAAAAATATGGTTTAAAAATATGGTTTAAGAATGGGCCTAATTTGAATCTTGATATCAACATTCCTTCTTCAGTATTGGCATATTGAGTTGATTGTTGCCACTAATACTGTTCCAGGATTTTTTCCCCCCAAATCAGACAGGCCTCTGGAGAGTCCAAAATAAAAAATTCCTCTCCAGAGGGAGAGTTTCACAAGGGCACGTATGGATAGGACAAGAGTAATGGCTTTAAAGAGGGCAGGTTTAGATTAGATATTGGGAAGAAATTCTTTTCTGTGAAGGTGGTGAAGCACCGGAATAGGTTGTCCAAAGAAGTTGTGGATGCCTCATCCCTGAAAGTGTTAAAGGCCAGGTTGGACAAGACTTTGAGCAGCCTGCTGTAATGGGAGGTGTCCCTGCCTGTGATGGAGGAGTTGGAGCTAGATGGTCATTAAGGTCCCTTCCAACCCAAACCATGTTATTATTCTCTTGGTGATTTCTAAAGAACGCAGCAAAAGCTAAAAATAATAGGGAAAAAGCAGTATGTCCTAATTTTTGCATCAATATATATCTGATTCATAGATTCAGATCTTAGGCGTTGTTTTCTGTATATTCAATAAACTGACAATTTTAAACTGTACACTATTTTTTCTTTGTAATTATTTGTCCTGCATTTTCCTAACTGCTGATATGCACATTGCAAGGCATAACACTATGTTTTTCAAGGAAAATAAGAATCTTCATGCTTACAGAGCTGAAGTTTACTTTTCACTTAGCTATGTGTACCAATCCAGGTGTGCAACTGCTACAGTGAATGTGTGGTTTTCAGAGGAACTTCAAACAGTTGTGTCTCTGAACTACAGAAAGTGCAAACAAAATTTCAGATCAAATCTCCTGTTTGACCTCCAGACAAACAAGCCACCGCATTTCATGCAAATGTTAGGTAAGAAATTCAGACAATCCATCATACAGGACAGTCCATAGATACGTTAGTCTGATTAGTCTGGATAAATATCCTGAGAGGACTGTACTCAAAATTAAGTGGAGATGCATCTTTGGTGTAAATAGATGCAGATTTTTATCTGCTCTCTTGCATCCTTCTATATCAAGCAGCTTCCACATCAAATGTCCAGTTTGTGGTTATGGAGTGGGTTACAAGCCTGTAGTTGTGACTGATATTTTAATACTGTTTATAATTGATGTTAACTTTTCTCCACTGTAGAAACACAGTGCAAAAAGAGGGAATTGGTTTTCCTTAACTAAGACAGGACTTGCTTAAAGAGGTCGTAAGGAGGATAAGAAAAACAATGACAGAAATACTGATTTTTACCTTTTGTTTCTTTTTATTTCTACCCAATCAAATATAACGTTTCCTTCCCATGCTGGTTCCAGAACCAAATCTGTCTGATGTATCTGGTTTCTGGTTGAATTGCAGGTTGCAGGGCTTCTGTCTAAATTCCCTCAAAGATACTATGATGCCTTGTCTTTCCTTCTGTCTCCTTCCCAGCCTCTGCTGCCTTTCCAACTTTGAGCCCACCCTGAAGAGGAGTTCCCTGGGATGTCTTTATCCTGATTGACCTGAATGCCTCTGCAGCACGACCCAGGGTGCTCCCAACCCTGAGAATGGTGCAAAGGTCTCTGGAACAATTCTCCACAGAGCTGTTGTGGAGGGATCACTGCTTGTGCACTTGGGTTTCACTTTTCATATGCTGATAAGTCATAGGCTTGGAATTTTTAATAAAGGAAAGCCCTTAACAGCTGCCTGAGAAACACAGAGTGTTTAGAATTCAAAGTACTTCCAGAGCATTGCCGTGCCCTTGACAAGTGGTTACTATATGTAATTATAGCATAATGTAATTATTCCACTAGTCATCTTTATCACTCTGTAGTATGGGAAGTAATAAGATCTGCTGTGACTAATTCTTCACCCAGAAAAGCCATCTCTGTAGTGAACTACTGAGCAAGAAAAGCTACTGTTGTACTACAGTCAAACAGACAGTGTTTATACTCCCCGGCCCCTGCCTCCCTAGAGTGTTACTAATAGTTTACTTAAAAGCAGGTGCTTGATTTAATCTTGTCAGTGCTACTTTGCATCTCTGTATAGGAAAAGGATGGCCCAAGAAAAATCAGTAGCAGAGGAAGGGATGATGTTAGTTTAGGGATAAGGCACAATTAAAGGAAATGCAGATTCTCACTAGTATTTCAGTTTATCAGAGATGCCTTGCAAATAACCTTTGTCCAACATTGCAAGGCCAATTTATTAACTCATTGATCCATGTCCATGTGTTTCTGAATACTTTGTTTCCCTCATCCCTTTTGCTTTATTGATTTTGTTGTGCATCCTGCACTTCAGGAGTCAAATGTATGATGCTTTTGTAATCATTTGTGGTGTCACAGTACCTGTGAGTCCCATATGTTTAGGTTTTGTTCCCTGCCTCTCCCCTCTTCCTCACTCATACAGGTGAAGGCTCTGGTTTCCCTTGACTACAGGATGGCTTATGAAGAGGTTTACAGAGACTGGTCAAGCACTCTGCCTTCCCTGCATTGTTACCACTGGTGTGCCTCATTGAGTGCTTCTTAAGGTTCAATTCACACATTGATGTTCTTTCACAGTCACTGGAAAACTGAGTAAAGGAGATACTAAGGGCTTCGATAGAGTGTATGTGCCTATTTGTGTTCTTCCCTTTCCCCCTCCTTGTACTGGGATATGCAGCTTCAATACCAGACTAATCAGCATCTGGCTGTCTGCTCCATCCAGTCATCTCTTCTTAAGCCAAGGCAGAGATTGGAGGCATCTTCCAAGTGTTAAAAAGCATTGTCATGTTTCAGAGCTAATTGTGAGGATGGATGACTCTCCTGCTGTCGGGGACAGAGCAAGCCAGCAGTGGAAACGCAGGTTATTCCAGTCGCTTGTCAGGCCAAGAGGCACCAACATGGGAAACTCAGATAGATGGCTGGAAGGACACCTTTCAGATGGAAGCCAGGACAGAGTATGGCTTTCAATGATGGTTTGTTTTGCTTTGGAATGTAGTTGTCAACAAAGGGGCTGGCCTTTGCCACAGTCTGGCTGGAGGGCTGAGGTACTGACACGGGGTGGATCCTGTCTGCTGCAGCCCTTGGCCAGAAGGCTTAGGCAGAAAAGCTAAATTAGGAAGAATAAAAATGGGCTGTTAGTGAGTAGGGAAAGACCATCATTGAGAAGTATTACATAGGTTGCTACTTTCCTAACAATTTGTGGTTTATACTGCCTTTTTTCCTCTTCTGAGCTAGAAATCTAGGAAAGTAGTTAGTGAGTTAAAACACAGGGAATCAAATAATTGAATATTTGGAACAGAAGAGGGAAAAGCAAAAGCTGGGTGGTGCGGCAAGAATATTCACTCAGATCATTTACTTCTGTCTGAGTCACTGGAAATTTCCAGGGCAATAGGGGGCTCAGTATGAAATAGCTATTAGGTTCACAGCTTTTAAAGAAAAGGAATTTGTGTAAGAGAAGCAGGCAGTATATCAGCCTTCTCAGAGATGGGCTGTACAGTGATTGGGAGCGCTTGCAGGACTCTTACTGAGAAGTATGTAAAAATAAGTATCTGAGGCAATAGTTCATTATTTATTCAAAGCAGGTGAGATACCATGAAAAATGAAGTGGAAGATGAATATGGAATGATGCAAATCTTGGTAGCAAATCCAGCTGTAGTATTAAGGACTCGTACTGCCTGTACTACTTGACTTTCTTGGTTATGTCCCCTGCTTTGCCAGCCCTAGGAAAGTCTGCACAGCAATGCCTTCCAGTGCATGTAACTATTGTCTGCTTATTGACTCCCAAGTTCTTTATTTAAAAACACTGTTTCTAATCTTCCATGTCTTCAGAAAGAAGCAGCTGAATTCCTTGAAATATAGTTCTTTGGCCCTCAAGTCTAAGCCAGTCTTTCAAGGAATGCCTTTCATGGAAAGTCTTTCATGGATGCCTCCTGTCTCCCAGACTAGAACCTGCACCTTACATCACTGTTGGCTTACAGCCAGTGACAGAATGGGACCAGAATTACTGCACCCTCCTTTCAATGATCTGTACATAAAGAAAAGCTACTTTGTTAGTGTCTTGGGGTGACTTTATGATGTGCATCCCTTATCGCCTGCTCTACGCCCAGACATGAATCCTGTGCCTTTCTGTGCCTTTAAAACTGGGTCCAAGAGAAAGAAAAAAAAAACGGGCAAACTCTTCAAAGTGATTTTGTATTGAAGGACACAGATACACACTCCCCTGCGTTGTGCCCAGCGGCTCTGCTTCTGTAGCAGGGAAGGGAGAGGCATTCTCCAGCTGGAGAAAATGGAATATATTCCTGAAGCAAAGGAAGATCTTGCTCTTAGTTATTCCAGCTCAGCAGGAGAAGGGCTCAGTTCAATGTTGCATCATGCAAAGCATAGGTGTTGGTTGAGTTCTGATTGCAGACCCCGGTGATGAAGGCAGTTGTTCAGAGTATGGCACAAGAATTTGATTTTCAAGATGAGTTACAAAAGATGTGGCTTGAAGTTGAACTTTACATGATGCAAGTGAAATAAAATCCTCATCTCTGTTTCTTGTGTCAATTTAATTTTTTTACAGAGATGCTTTTTTGAGAATACAAAACGAGGAGTTTGGGGGCTGAGAGCCCTATGCAACTACATCAAACATTCTAATGTTGGCTAATAACAGCAATCTGTCATACAAACATATCAAAATTGGCTGTGCTTCATTGGTGATGTTAATCAGACTGCATGGCAGTACCTTCTGTCACCAAAATGATTTACAGTAAGTGTGCAGATGTTATTTACAGTGACCTGCTATTTCTTCTTACACATGATAATCCTGGCTCCTTTAAAAATGAGTTCTGTTCACCCTCAGCCAAATTATTAGGAACGAATAAGTCATTAATTAAAACGTCTGGTACTATAACACTGCCTGAGGTTTAATATTAGCTAAATGTTGGATGAGCTTGTTGAGGATAAAGGAAAATGCTCTACCATCAGAAGAGAGGTGTTGTGGTCTTTTGCAAAACACACTGAACACAGTTTTTCTTAATGCTATAGTCTTACCTAAATCTGTGGTTGATCTCTTCTACTTCCATTCTAACAATCTAACCAAATCTTCACTTGCTTAATCATAATTTGAATGAAGTGATCACAGTGGTTTTAGTTTTTTCCAGTGAATCCATTAAAAACAATGTATTTTATGTTCCACTAGACTGCATTCAAATACCAATTTTAGTATTAGACTGCCACATTCAAAAAAATAGGTCTGACTGAAAGCTGCTGATTTGAATTTCATTTGTATTACATGCACAAAAGTTGAAAAGAGTTAAAGTACCTAGGGAGTAGAAATACTGACCACATACAATGTCTGGAAATGTAACAATAGTTTGTGAAGTTTACATCAAGAAGGTATTAAATAACTGTCTTCTTTTAGTTAGTAATAATATAGTTCAATCAAAAAAGCTCAGCTTTTGCTTTAAATCTGCTGCCAGATAATTTCCACTGTGTATCTCCAATGTGATTCATTCAAATGAAGAAATAACTATGTTGCATACTTCCTCTGTTGTGGTATTTTTATTTTTACTTGATGCAGCATGTAATTCTAGAGTGCTTAGTTTGTTAATTTCCAAAGGAAGGAAAAGCTTCTATGATAGCTAAAATGAGGAGGCAGAACAGATGATGACTGCTACCTTTTTAGACTAACTTCTTTTTGTAAAAGTCAGGGTAAAGAGACTAAATATTTAAAGAATTTTAGTGTAGGGAAAGCACAGATGCATGGCTCTGTCTTAAAAAATAGTGGAGAAGAGGGAGATGTTTGCCTTAAGTAGTTGTTTATCCGATTAGGAAGTGGCCACTCTACATGTATGTGCCATAGGTTGCCTCTGAGTGCTTATTCACTTATTTTCATGCCAGAAGTATTGATTTATTGCACACTTGCAGGACTGAGATAGACCAAAATTTGCAAGACTGAGATGGAGAGAGACCAGACCTTGGTGAACTGAGGTGAAAAGAGGCCAAAATCAAGCCTGACACCCACAGAAGCTAGGAACCATTTAGTGCCCAAATGTCACTGACTACTTGCCCAGGTCACACCACATTCTCATGGCAGCATGAGTGGCTGAACCCTTACTTGATCAATGTTGTTGTCGGTGCCTCGATCTCAAGACAGTTTCCTTGTGAATGTTTTGGATGGGGATTATAAGGCTGCAGACTGCAAGGTGTCGTAGAAGTAGGGCATTGTCTACATAAGCTGTGTGTGGATGTCTACTAATTAGATACAGAATGAAAGGTGTTGGGTGAGTTTTTCCATGTATAAGGAAAAACTATTAAGTGTCTGAATGTACTGTAATCTGTTGACATTTTAGAATATGATCTGCAGCTTGAAAGCAAAGCCTCTTAACAAATAATTTTTGTGGTCCAATTCAGGCACAGGATTGCCATTCCATTATATAAGGAAAAGCACAATGAGTTCCTGCAGAAAGGAAAGCAGCTCTAATGCCTTTTGTCAGTAGAGAAAGGCTGCTTTCTGTATAGAAGGTATTGCTTGTGTATTTGCTTTACCTTTGTGTTTTGTGTGGATGCTAGGGATTTTAAAACATGAGTTTGAAGGAAGATTAGGAAAGAGATCGAGTGTAACTGGGCATCACATGGACTGAGGAGATACACTTATGTAATGCCTGTGTGCAAAGAGGGATATGGCTGAATAAAAGACTTTTTAGTAAATATCAGGAAAAATACCTAGAGAGATCAGTTGTGGTGGGGTACTTTTTTTTTTCTGTAAAGAAGTAAAACTTCTGAGGCTTTGAAAAATCTTTTAGTTAAACTGAACACAACACTTGAGAAAGAATGGAGAAAAACTTTCTCTTTAGAAGCGTGGACAGGATAACTTAAAAGTTAGTTTAATCTCCATATTTTATCATCTGATTAGGGTATATATATTGCCTTCTCACAGCAAATCCATCCCTGGAGAATGTTAGGAAGAGTTTTCCTTGCAACTGTCCTCACACCTTCAGAAGTGTCTGACAAATATGTAACGGAATGGGATAAGGGGCTGTCTCTAATATTTATCACTGTTTAAGGCTGCTGTGCCTTAAACACAGAGAGCTTTTCGAATGGTAGAATAAGGTGTGGCATTGATTTGCTCATAGGGCTGTTCTGTGCCTGCTCAGTGCAGACATAACCTGCCTTGCAGTGAACTAGGTCAACCTTCCTAGTTCTGAACCAGCTAATTGGCCTTCCAGGAGCGGTGGCAGTATTTAGACCTGTTTAGACCCATCAGAGACGACTGAGGCTTTCAGGTACAGCCTAGGCTGAGCTCTGTTGCCCACTAAATCTTGGTTAGGTCCACGACAGTTTCCAGTCCCAGCACTGGCTATGGTAAAGACATAACCATTTTCTACAAACATCAGCTAGTAAGGGGACAAATACTCTGAAAACTTCAGAATTTGGGGGACTCTGTATCTTCATGTCTTGCTATCTCCATGTGGATCTGCTTCAAACTTATCATTCAGCCACAGTTTAGTGAAAATAATATGTTTGGAAGAATTGATTGAGCTAAAACAAAAATTTAAAATTGCCCCTTCAAAATGTGCACATATAGCCTTGCTAAGCTTCTGATGCATCTTCTCACAGCTTTTTGAAGCTGTAAGCTTGTCATGGTTTAGCATAGTTTAGTTTTCTATCAGCCACGGAAGTGATTCTCTTGCAAAGAGATGCTTACAGCTTCCTCTATGACCCGACAGAACCAATCAACTGACTACTTTGGATATTGACAAGTTTTTTAAGTCACTCAGGAAGCTTGACACGCCTCTGTGATCCACATTTAAGAATGAACAAACCCCGGGAAAGCTCTCTCTTGCTTCCAGCTTTTGGACAGGTAACTGGGGGGCCTGCGGTGCAGCCCAGCCGGGCCGGGCCCTGCTCAGCCCAGGCTGGCCGGGAGACAGCCATCCTGGAGCCGTGGGGCCCTGTTCCACCCGCAGCCCCTCAGTGCGGGCCAGCCCCGCAGCCCTGCTCCGTGCGGGCGGCGCAGCCCGGCTCCCCCCGCCTCCAGTGCTGCTGAAGATTCATCTGAGGCCACTGCCCGGCAAAGATCATGTGAGCAACAGTGATAAGCGAATTCCAGCTGCGGGGCCAGGTGAGATTAACCCTTTTAGTGTTGCAAGTTTCCTCCAGAACAGCTGAAGCCTGCAGACATCAATCCTCTCCCAGGTCAGAGGAAAGGGAAGGGTGAAGGCAAGTGAAGAAAACACCATAAAGACACCAAAGTCAGTGAAGAAGGAAGAGCTGAAACCCTGAGAGAGGAGAAAGAGGAGATGCTTCAAGCCTAGAAGCTGAAATTCTGTTGTAAAGCTATGGTGGACTATGATGCATCAGAGTATCCATTGTAGTATCATAAAAGCATGGGGGGGTGGAGCGTTCAACCTGCAATTGTGAGCAAAAGTACTTGTGCTGAAATAAGCAAATGTTGAAGTAGCTATGATTTGATGAGAAGCTTGAACAGAGAAAAATTAAAGTGATGAGGACCCTTGCCCCCAGGGAAGGAGAAGACCTCTGTTCCTAGAGATGAAGATGCTTCCAGAGATGGGTGAAGAGAACCTTTGCTTCTGAACAGCTCGTCCTTAAAATGGTACCCCAGTAGCTCAAGATTGGACCCTCAAAAACAGTTGTGGGGAAAGCTGTAAGTTAAGGGAAGAGACTTTTACATACGAGCAGAGAACCAACCCGGGCAGCTGTCTTGCTGTGACATTGAAGCCATGAGAGAATTGTTTCTTGTGGAGATGCCTCCGCAGCATGAGCAAGAGAGACTCCTCTCCCTAAGTGAACTGAAAAAGATTATTGTAGAGGTGGTAAACTGACTGAAAATCTCAATGGTTGTCTTTCTACATTGTCAGTGGGAGAAGGGAGAAAGGTGGGGGGAGGAGAAGTGTTCTGAAGGTTTGGTCTAATTTTTTTTCTTTCTTTTAGGTCTGTTAATAAACTTTATATTCTTTTAAGTTTTGTGCCTGCTTTGCTTTCTCCTAATTTTTATCTCACAGAAGGAAAATAAGTAAGTAATGGATATTTTGAACCACACCACTACAAAGCTTTTTTTAGATCTCTGATGGAAATGCACAAGCAGGTCTTGATATTTTTTTGCTTTTCTTTCTAACAGCAGTAGTTTAAAATAGAGTATGGGTAGAACAAAGGAAAGCAGAGTAGGAGAAGCTCCCAGATCCCTAGAGATGTGATTATGTGTTAGAGTAGTGTGTTAGGGAAATTTTATACTGTGCCTTACTGTCTTGAGTACTGGTATCAGTGAGTGTTGGTCAGGTTCACTCAGCAATCGTGTTAGCCTGTGTAGCTGATGAGAAGGTCAAAGCACAGCTGGGTGTTCTGGAGCCTTATGCTTTGTCTAGGCAGTAGTCAAGGAAATGTCTTGCATCCTTGTATATTCCAGGTAGTCTGTTAGGCCAGTCTGCCCCTGTGTATGCACCCAGCTCCTTTTGGCACTTGCATTTCTGTTCTAGCACAATATGACACTCAGCTTTTTTTCCACATTCAGTTCCTGCAAACTAATTCCACAAAATTTGCACAGATGGCTGTGGCTTGCATTTTGTGTTATGAATATGCCCTGACAGTTCGATTGCCCTTTGTCGACAGAAGATGCAGGAGGCCAAATCCTGTTCTCAGTCATGTAGGGGAAGATCATGGGATCTGATTTTTCATACAGTTTCAGTTCAGTGTAATTCACTTTAGGAATATCCTAAAGCATTAATAAACATCAGTGGGACCCCTGTTTTCTGGAGATGAACATTCTGTTGTTCTCTGAATTATCCCTTTAATGAATAGCCTGTCCAGTGGACTGTGATCAATGCTCACGGGATGGTTAGTGGAGTGGGTTCTGAACAGACACCTGTTGGAACAAGAAGTTGACTATATAGTGCCTTTGTAATGCTTGTACCTATTATGCTATGTTAGCTTGCTTTTGCCAGGGATCACAGCTATCTGTAAGAAGAGCCAGAAGTGACACTTAACAAATCACTGTTGCTATATAAAGCAAAGGAATATCCCACTAGGAGAGACCTAGGGTATACCAATGCAAGATCTTGTGCTGCAAAGCTCTGTATTACTTGCAGAGTAATTGCAGTTAGTTGGATGCATGTTATTTATTTTATTTGATGTCATATTTGTTACCTGTTAAAAGCTTGAAGCATGTCAAGTGTTATGGAAGTATTTTCAGTACAGTAAGCTTGGATTTTCTGATTTCTAGTTGAATAGTCCCCTGAGCAGTTGTTTATATTTCATGTGGAAAAGAGAGACGGGGGAAAAGCATATACAGCCCAGTTTCAAGGTATTCTCTGTTTTTAAACCTGCAACCTTTGCTTATTGAAAAGCAGGCCTTGAAGATAAAACTGGTGTCCAACTGAACAAGTAATCAAGTGCTCTCAGATCTAAGGATTGAACGTTTGTTCAGCAATTTCACTTTTCAATTGAGATTTGAAATCCTCCACAAATAAAAAATGCAGCTACTGCGTGAATATGATGTGTCACCTATTATTACTCAAGAATCGACCTCAGTTGTGTGGAAATATTGCAAATAGCCTGAATTTCACTTGGAAATGTGTTCATATTCAGTGGAACACTTGCTAGTGATGAAGTCAGAACTGCTCTGCTGGGCAGTGCTTTAATTTCCCAAGCTTTTCCCTATGTCTGTCAAAATGTCAGCATGTCAATTATTTCTGTTCATTGCTCCCAGATAATTTGGTGATCTTTGATGGAAAAGGATTGTAAAGCTGAGCGGTGATTGTTGCTGCTGCTGTTGTTATTATAATTATTATTGTTATTTATTTTCATTGCTGTTAGCCTTGCAACATCATTTGTTAAAATACTGAACAATTTAATTTTATTTTGAGTTGTGAAACCTGTTTTCACTAGTCTACATTAAGACTGGGCATTTTCAAAACCTATGCAGCCTTTCTAATTCTTGGAGCCATAAAATTCTCTTCAGTACAGAAGATATAGCTAAATGAATGGCAATGTGCCTTTGAGTTTGGCACTCTTTGCAACATTATTATTTCTGATGTGAAGCTGTTGAGGTATGGGTAGGAACTTTCCTCCAATTAGTTCCCAAAAACAACATCTGTTTTATGTGTTCATTTTCTGCCTGTAGTTAACATGGAGTATGTATGGATAACAACAAATATTTGCTTCATTCTGCCTTACTGTTTCTGGTATCCTGTAAATATGTAAGCAGGATGTAGACCGGGTGTAGCAGTGTGGGGAGATACCCAGTTTTCAGCAATGTAAAGCTCCTGCCTCTCTCAGGCACCAGCACATATTCGAAGTGTTACATGATCTGCCTGTCCTAGATGATCTGCCTGGAGAAAGCAAGAGAGATCTCTGTAAGTTTAAATTATCCATTCCCTTCATTGGGAAGGAGAAATATGACTGGAAAGGAAAACTGGAGGAAGAGAGCACAGGCATATCTTTTAAAATGTGGAACACAGAAGCTAACCTGCATTGTGCTGAGGGTTTGTATAGTCTGGCATTCTCCTTTTGATCCATATTAAATGATTCTGAAACAATGGGGCATTATAGACAGTGAATAAACTCTCCCCACAGAAAGTTTCTTCTATTCCTCGTGACATACAGCTCTTACACTGAGGCTGAGAGGTTTTAGAAACTGTCAGACAGAACAATAAGAAGGTAAAAAAAGAGTATTATCTAGTCACATACCTGCCAAGTTAGAACTTAAGACACAAATTAAAGGCAGGTAGCAGTTCATAAGAAAACTAACAAGCAGTGGGAAGTAATCAGTGTCTTACCTGAAGAATCAGTCTTGAGACTAATTTTGCTATTTTCATTAACATCCCAATACCAAAAAGCAAAAAAGACCTACTGAATTGTATTGATAACACAGTTTTTGGAGTTTTATCCACAATAAGAGGATATTTCTCCTTTCAATTTGCTGTCTTCAGGTAATCAAAATCTTCAAATCCCTTTGTACTCATCTTGTGCTTGTAGACAGAGCTGTGTAAAAATAACCTTAGCGCACGTTTGGAGCTGGTCTCAATAAAATCTGTCCAGTAATCAATATTTCAAATGCAGCTCTACTCTCACAATCCAAATTCTTTTCAGAGCAGTTACATATCTCTGAAACTAAGGACATACTGGGAAATACTAGCTAAGGAAGAAAAATTCTGTTGCATAAAATCTGTCCAAATGCAAGAGAGGACTAGGTGTACTAGTCATATATATTTAAATAAGATTAATGATTAGAAATGCCTTGCAGGGAATTTTATGCCATCCAAGTTAACATCTCTGGCTATTTTCTGTGCATTTTTCACCGTCACAGTGCTCTTGGGTTCCTTGGCTGCTGGCAAAGGAACATGTTAAGATAGTGTTTAGGATGCCTAAAATTTGTCAGCCCAGGTCTTCGAAAAAAACCCAGTACAAGCCTTTCTGTGTTGTCCTTGTTTTTCTTACCTTGAGATGTTCTTGAGAATTGGCAATTAGTCTGGAAACTGAAGTCGATTCAAATACAGCGTCTGCTTGTTAACTTTAGTTCTTCGGAGTGTCTGTCATCCTATGTGATAAAAAGCAAGAGTTGTTAACCTGAAGCCTTTTTAATTAAAAAAAAAAAAAAAAAAAAAACCACAACAAACAAAACCCCACCACCGCAACAACAAGAAAATCACAAAAGCCAAAATAAAAACCTGTTTGGTTACTAAAAATTAATTGGTGTGGGATATTTGAAATGTAGATGGCCTCTCTCATTCCCTTCCAGCTCAAATGGTTGAATTGCAAGGAATACTGCATGCTCTATTTCTTCAGCTTTGTGAGGCACAGATAGGATTTGTGGTTAAGGCAGCTTTTTTCTTTCTTGCTTTATTTCAGAAAAGTGCTTGACTCTTATTTGCACCGATGTGAGTGCCAAAGATGATTTTAGTATGTGTTTAAGTGTAATTACTTCATTTTTGAAAATGATACAGTTCTTTGTCTGGGTTCAAAGTGCATGTAAGTCAGTAAAAAAGACTGGGGTCAACACAACTAGGTAGTGGCTCTTGCTGTCTACAGTCAGTGGCACATGCTTCCCTCCTGTTAGACCCTGGTGCAATTCCGCCACTCTGATTTCCCTTCCACGAGCTACCTCATATTTTTGTAGATAAATGCACACAGAGTGGCAATTCCTGTTTTCAAGTTATTTTCCAAGAAAACCAAGGCACCGTAATCAGACCCATCACTAGATTCGGATCCAAAGGGCCTAAACATCTTGGTAGGCAAAAGCTTTTCACAGTGCTGATTACAGAGAGAGCCTGACCATCAATTAAAACTCCTCTCTCTGAACCTTTGTTTTTCAGACAAGGAAGGGCACATAAGGGAAATTTCAGAGAAGATCCAAAAATAGCAGGTGGCTGTCACTGCTGTACTAGGCTGTTTTAATCATCAGATTGAAAAAATAACATGTTTGGGTTGCACAGGGATGTACAAAAGTAGGTCTACTGTTTAAATGCCAGAAATGGGTATGGAGAGATATGGGTTTAATATGAGACTGTAACTCCTGGCAGACCTTTCTCACGCAACACTCTTACTTTTCTGCTTGGTTATTTAAAAGTTTAAAAATATGTTAGTGGCCTTCTGATAAAGGCATTGCAGTGATGTGTGTATTACTGCACTTTCTGACCTGTGAGTATTTGTTTGCTTTCATTTACCAAAGTTAATACATCAGAAGAAGAATTTGCTCCAGTACAGATAAATACTAGGAGTTTTTCCAGCAAATGGAACATTAATTTGCTGTTTGGTTTTTGTTTGCTTGTAGGGTTTGTTGGTTTTTTGGTTTTTGTTTTTTTTTAAATTTGTAGCAGGGGAGCAGATTGCTTGCATTTGATTTTTTAGATTTAAAAACATTTGGATTTCGCTTTCTAGTATCTAATAGATGGCCAAGAAGGTGTGCTGGCTCTCTTTGGTATTGGTCCAATACCAACTCAACAGACTCATATTTTGTTAATTTTAAGTAACTGCTATTTCATGTACAATAGACTTTTCTTTTGAAAGGGGGCAACCTAATTAATGCAGACGTACTCTTTCATTGCTATTATCTCAACATAAAATGTATGATTTAAAAAAAAATCCTCCACCAGAAGCCACATGCTGCCTCGTTAAAAACAAAAACAGGAAACATTTTATTTACTGTGAAAAGATCATATCAAAATAGAAATAGGGAAAGGGAGGAGAGGTTGCAGCTGTTGCAGTCAGTTTCAACTCCAGAGCGCTTTTTTGTTTGTTTGTTTGTTTGTTTTAAATGCTTGTCAAATTTGACAAGTTCATGTAGCTTCTGGGTTGTGGAACTGTGCATATGTTTATATATATTTACTGGTTTTGTTTCCTGCCACCAGATAGTACTTGCTTAATAAATCAAGTGTTGTTATATAAGATGAAAAGTGATGGTCAAGCTTGAACATTCTTGGTTTGCTTTTCAGTAATGGAGCTTTCACCCAAATGTAAATTTCAGTTATTTGGCTTTCAGAGCATATGCTTCAACATGATTAATAAATTATTTTAGTCAATCTGAATGGCACCATCACTTAATGTGCAATTGGATGAGTGAAAACATCATTAACCCTAGAACTGAGGGCCAAGCAATCCATACAGTATTAGTTTTGTACTGATGCCAGACAGTCACCCAAATTTGAGTCCAAAAATTAAAAGAAAATTAATTTTACTTAATTAAGTATTTTGGCTATTTAAATATCAAAAATAATTTTCACCAATTGCACATGCTTGGTTTGTTCTCCACTTCAAAAGTGAAAAGACAATTCATACAATTAAACTGAGTTAAAGAGAAGCTGTTCAGCACTTTTATTCAACAGTATTTGAAGTTCCCAAAAGAAGTCAGTGAACTTAACTGCTTTGCCTTCCTTACTTGCACCCTACTCCCCAAATGCAAAAGGCTTCAATTCACTAAAATCCTGCTGGTTGTAATTCATAGAGATAAGCCAGCCATGCCATCATACTAAATCAATCGCCAGCAACTTACCACCTGTAGGAAATCTGTGCAGCTCTTACGGCTGTAAGTAGCTCAAGTTGGAGGTTCTTGTTCTGTCTGTCTCTCTACAATCCTGTATATTTAAACATTTTCAGAAGCCTCCTGTGACATTCTAGCCTGCCTCATCTTTATCCCATGCTAGACTTGGTTTTGATTCTGGTAGAGGGTGTTTTGGATCAGCTGTGGAATACTGGGTCAACAGTAAAAATGACCATTTTCTGTGTTTCTGCCATCTCTGCAAACAAATTTTCCCCAACTGTTTTGTTTTTTTTTTTTTCTTTCTGATACTGATTGAATGCTCTGGCCTCACAAAACCACCTTCTTATTACAGACAAGGCAGTAGAACATAATGTCTGTCTGCTAAACTTGTAGGGTTATGCATCCACATGTATTATCTTCTTTGCTAGGCCTGGTCCAAGACCTGCAGTCCGTTTCTGTTCATCTTTCTGTACACAGAGCAGTACTTTGCTTCAATCCATGTATGCTTTTTCCTAGAGCTGTTTTTCAGTATCAATTGCCTTGAGTACAATTCAGAATGTAAATGCTTGTCTGCTTCACATTTGCATATGAAAATGTTGGGGAGGTCAAAACTTTCATGTGGCTGCAGCTAGTGTATGAGGAATGTGAAGGTTAGAGTTATTCTCTGAGAGGGCAAAAGAGAAAGAGGATATCAGAGGGGCCAAACGAAATTCCCTGTGGCCAGAAATTTACATTAAAAGGAAGAGAGAACTGAGAACCCTCTGCCTCCTTGCTCTTAAATGACGTCTTCAGGCTCTCTGAGGTGGAAATACTGCATGCCAATATAGTACAAGTGAGGGAAATACATTTTAGGGAAGTCTAGAACACATGACATGTGAGAAAAGGCAGATGTAAACTGTCTTGTTCAAACCTCCAGAAGAAAAGGTGAGCAGCAGATCAAATCGCTGTCTTAAACTTCCTAATGGGAGGGCAGAGAGAAAACAGAAAGAGATTGTTCCTTGAGATAGGAAAAGAAGCAACAACCACGATTTGCAATACAAGAGATCCCAGTTTGACACTGCAAAAGAAAATTTCACGAGAGTGGTCAAGCACTGGAAGAGGTTGCCCAGGGAAGTGGCATCTCCATTCTGAGACATGTGACTCCCTTTCCAGCTAAACCTGGACTGGAAAGGGCCTTGACAAACCTGAGCAAAACTAACGTACTCTTAGCAAGAGAATTGGACCAGCTGACTTTGAAAAGTCCTTCCCAAATGGAATAGTTCTGACAATCTATAGCTCTTACTCTGTTGGTTAGTGAAATATTAGGATAAAGTGGGTACATTACTGTTTGTGCAGATGAAGCCTATGGGAAGGAGAGTGTTTAGAGATAACATTTAATTTATATAGGTTTCTTAAAATTTATTAGTCTATGCTGTGATTTTGAGAGGCTCTACAGGCTGTCTCCTTTCTCCTCTTTTTTGCTTGGGAATGCATGCCATTAACACTATACATAAGCACATCTGTTTGAGATTGATAGCTCAAAATTGAGCTTCTCTGCTCAGGAATTGTTAAAGGACTGAACTGAATGTCACCAGTGCACCCACTGAGCACAGCCAGACACAGGCTTCAAAAGATAGTCTCAAATGGTTTGCCATAGGAAGACCTGGGAGACAGAGTACACATTAGGATATTTTATGTATTCTGTTCTAATTATGCTCTCATGCTCAGAAAGATTACAGAAAGAAAAAATATTACATTGTCTTAATAAAAGATTAAGAAGAACATGGGAGAATAGGCAACTACACACTGCTTTCTGCAAACACAGAACATGCTGTGATGTGTAACATTTCTAAAAATGGAAGAAATGCTGAGATGTTCAGATTGACATCTCAGTGCCTGTCTAAATTCAGTGTCTGTCTGAAATATAGGGTTCAATAATCTGATTACATGTGTCTGACACACTCCTCCTTCTTTAACAATGTGGCTCCCATAGCTGCTATAATAAGACAGAACAGCAAAAGCCTCATACTCTGTGCCTCATCCTATCATTCAGCAAAGCTATATCGTCATCAGATGCAATCTATTGTTTTCCTTCCTGCTGTGTGGTATTGATTTTTCGAACCTTTCCTAATGTTAAATTTGTTTGGCTTTTTAACTTTCTTACCAAAGGTTAATGTTACTAAGTTGAGCAGGTATCTATAAACTACAAGTGTTATTGCCTATCTTGCCATTGTTATACTGTCCTTTCATTAAACTCTGACTGCATTGGGTAGCTCTGTCTTGAAGATTTTTGTCATTCCAGAATAATGTGGTGAAGGTTGAAAAGAACTGCATTACAATTGTCATCCAATTCTGTGGCATAAAATATTGCACTTGATATGTCAGGAGCAACAGATTTATCTGAGGCTCTTATACCATCAGTGAACATGAATTGCACAGACATTAATTTCAGCAAGGCCGTAAAGAGGATGCAGGAAGATTCCGGTTTTGCTGCTTGTCCCCTCCCCCAGTTCAGTCTGACCATGCCAGTCTCTTTGACATTGTGGCAAAAGGAGCAGTACTAAAATCTCTGCCAATTCTACAGCTGGTTATCTGTTTGATGTGGAAAGAGAATGAGAAATCACAGTTTAATTTGAAGAAAGTGGTGGCTTTAATGGTAGTACTCTATCAGCATTTTTTGGTATGATGATCTACAGCAGTACTTGTGTAAAGCATTAAAGGTACAGGCAGTGATTAAACAGTTTCAGGCACTTATGAGCCCCAGAACCCTCTTTCTGTACTCACAGGTACAGTAAGCTGCCTTTAATGAACTGTGCGTTTGACATCCCATTCACATATTTACTTTGCATTCCAGTGATATGTGTTTGAGGCCTTTTATTGTGAATATGCACAGAAGACAGTAGCAGGGCTGAACATATGTTGTCTATGTGTGGTGCATCACAGCTTTCTTCTGGAGCTATGCTAAATGACCTTCAGTGCTCTCCAATCACCATGCTAATGTTATCTTGCCTTGGTAGTACCTTGCACTTCCTCTAGAATAATTTTTTGTCAAAGAATATCCTGAGAAGCTAGGCAAGAATTAAACTCAAATAAATGTTTCTAATAGTAGCATAAAATAATAAATTATAATGTTATCTTAACATAGATCATCATTAAAAAAATAAAAATAAAAACCCTGACACCTTGATCTTCCCTGTGTGGAAAGTAGAATTGCAGCCTACCTTCTGCTGACAAACCTGCCTGTTCAAGAAGATCAGGCTTGTTAATGACTGCAGGAAGGAGTCTTTCAAAGTACTGAGGGAAAGTGGGGGTTAAATTTTCATTTATAAATTGGTACCTATAAACCACTTACTTCTGCCAATGCTGTGAAGCCAAGGAATGGCCCTGGCAAAAGATAAAAGGCTTGACTTCTCTACTGCTAATTTAAGAGCCAGCAACTGAGGTTGTGTCTTCTCCCATACTCAGCAGTAGCTGTCCCAACCACTGATTTAGTCTTCATCTGTCATGTTCTCAAGCTGCTCAGAGGCTGTCTGAGAAGACTGAGGAGGTCCTGTCTGTTCACAGTTTCTCACAGCTTGGTCTCTCTTCCCACTATCAGTGCTGATATCAACACTGTCTGAGATCAGCACCCCATCCTTAGTGAATGAGACACCTTTGCATTTAGAGTGGCTTTGATAAACAAGTTCCCTTCAGTAGTTTTCAGATCTGACTGTAAGCTTTTCTGAGTGGGACTGAACAACCCTGTACCTTTCCTGGGCTCACTGGGTGTCTCTGACTGGTGTTGCCAAATTCACATGGTCATTACAGGCTCCAGATGGCCTGTGTCACTTCTCCTCCTGCCAATTTTACATTTCAGCCTTTCCTAGAGAAGAGTGGCTATATGGCAGCTCTTCAAAGAGTTTCGTGCTTAGCACTGAGTGCAGAACCCAACTACCTTTTCCCTCACCTCTTTGCGGGGGAAGCAGCATCACTTCTGCAGCAGAGATCTCTGATTACATGTGCTGTTGCAGCTACATGATCCTTCATCTTGGAAAGCCTATTATTACTACTTGAAAAAATATTTCAGGTCTCAGAAAGGCTGCTACTTTTGACCAGTTTTCTTTCAGAAGTTTTTGAGGTGAGAAGTATAATAGAAAAACATGTTATTATCTTCCCTCTTTTCTCTTCTGCTTCATCCAAATTCCCTACTGCCTGATGACTTTATTTGGTTTTATATGCATTCTGGCTGTGTGGGGAAGCATTTCAGTGGTAGTGTATGTCTTCCTATTGGAGGCTTGTTACTTTGTTGCATGCAATTCAGTATACTTCATGCCTTCACTAATCTGGGAAGTTTTGTCTACTGTACCTTTATTTTTACCACCAAGGTAAAGGCAACTTTAACATTTTTATGTTGGCTTTGTTGTTTGGGTTTTTTTTCTCATGTAGCAGAGTAATGTACTTTATATACAGAGGCACACATACAAAGATTCTGTATTCTGAATGCTTTTCTCTTATCAGTTGTTATTGTGTATAGCAGAAACATAAAATCTGTCAAGTAAGACAAAGCTAGGAGGCTTTTAAGGGGACCTTGAAGTGGTAGGAGAGGGAACTTCTAAATCTAATGTGTATGATTCTTATTTTAATTCACAATGCTGTATTGGGTATCTTTTATTCTTTCAACCTCTTTGAATAGTGACTTTATGCGGTAGATACACTTCACTTTTCCTTACTCAGCTTTTTATCGGAGGTTTAGGAATTGCTTTATCTCTCAGTTAAGAAATCTGAACTCCTCCTCTTCTCTAACATGTTCTAAGCCATAATACCCCACTGAAAGGAAGTTGTTGTTGGATCACTTTAAATTAACTGCAGTACAACTGCACTGTTTCTGGGATGCTTGAACACTTTTGGATGCTCACATTTATACAGGTTTGAATGTATGTAGCAGAGACATAGTAAGTGCAGCACCAGAGAGGACAGTCATTTTCCTGAAAGTTACTGATCACCCGGGGCTCACTACAGCAGAACTTGTCCATCCAGCAGAGCATTGTAAAACACGCTTATCCAAACTCACAAATGTACTCAATGGGCTTTGAATATATACTCCTGGACCTATCAAACTGCTGGTTCATAGTAACTAGTTCAGCTGGGACCTACAGTCTTTGGGCTCTGTAAGGGTCTTTTACTTAATCCTGCATCTCCATGCAGAGACTCTGAGTCTGCAGTTAATTTCACCAAAGAAATCATTAGTTCTCAAAATTAAAAATTTACTGACTTTTTTTTCGTTCTTCTCTCTCTCTGTTTTGTTGCTTCTTCACTAGGGATGTGAGTTAATTGAGACCATGGATCAGGACCTCACAGATTTCACAAAGTGCCTTCAAATACTCCAGAAGAAGATAGAGAAGAAGGGCCTCCAGGTAAAGACAACACATTTTTTTTTCTCTGTTTCTTAGAAGTTACTCTTTTTCTCACTATATTTAGATTTATCTTTTAAGTTTGCACTGAAATGAAACTATTTTCAGTAGCCTTGACATTCTGCAGTTTTGCCATAATTTAGTGCACACCTTGTAAGCATTGATGCTTCTGCTAAAAGGAATTACAAAGTGTGTCGATGAACAAGTGTTGGCTTTCTTAGAAGGCAGCTTGTATTGATTTCTGTTAATGAACTGCCCAAAGTGCAGAAGAGCTGTTGTGGCTGGTGTTCAAAGCAAGAATCCCACTTCAGCACCCAAATATATTTTCAAGTCTTGGCACACTAAGCCTTGATGTTCATCCCCTTTCTCTCCCTTTCCAAAGGTGAAATGGAGAGGGGAAATCTTATCCTACCAACATTTCAAATGGTAAGCAATACCTCCTTCTGCAAAATGTTCCCCTGGAAGCAAAGGGAGATTTTGTAGAGCAACCAGTGCACTAAACTTAAAAGAAGCCTTATGGAGTTGTCCATCTCATTTCATTGGAAAGACAAGGGAGGCAACATTCCCTCTCCCCTTCCACAGTTTCGTTTCGGAGGCCCACTTGTTTTGTCTCTGAGATGCACAGTTAAAACTCCTTGGGAATTTCAAATGTAATGAGTCGGCAGCAGATGGCGCTCCTGGGATTGCTGCCCTCTCCTCCCGATGGAGCAGTCATTCCCTAAGAGCTGACCTCTCTCTTCTTCTCTACGTGTATGGGTGAAGAGAGGGACCAGCTGCTGCATCCCTTACCCACAGTGAGGACAAGAGGCGTGTAAGAAAATTAAAACAACAGCACAACATGGAAAAAGATGTGTAAACCTCCTCTTTTCCCATTTTCATTGTAGCAAGATAAGAAAGTTGCCTGCTTTCCTGAGATCACTGTACTCCAACAAAGCAGCAAGGGGTAGAAATGCCAGTACCCTTCTCTCCTTCTTCACTTCTCACTCCAGGCTGATAAAAAAATAAACCAGTTTCTGCTTAACCTGTTTTAAAATTTCTTGTTCTTCTAAAGAAAATAAATGTCCACGGGACACTTTGCAGTGCTGTTGCACAATGCCCATCTGCAATTGCGTCTCAATACAATGCTGGTGTTCATCAGGGTACAGGATGCTTTCACCATACACTTCTCTTATCTGTCTGGCTGTGAGCCAGGAAACTCTTTATACAACAGTTTATTTTCTTTCCCCCTATAATTTATCATCACAAGAGCTCAGAGGGGTGTCTTTCCATCTAGGACAGTAATGATAATGAGTGCCATTGGAGTAGATGAGCCACCTATGCCTAGGATTTGTTTTGAATATGGCAGGTAAGGTGCTTTCCTCTTAATAGAAATGCCCTTACAATTAAGAAGTACATAAATGTTTCCTGGATTCAGTTCATTATCCAATCCCAGCTATTGCTAGAGAGGGAGTTTTTTTAAGCTATTACAAGAGGCTTTATAATGAATAATCAATGTGTGGTTAAAATAAGAGCAATGGGAACATGACAGCTACAACAAGTGTGTTTCAACAATAAGTAGTCTATTTGTAAAAGTTTGACATCTGTGATCACTCTCACAGTAAAGCCGTGTTAAGTTGGTAAAGGATACCACATTGTAATTTTTGAGGATATTTTGTAAAGTACAAGCCTGAGTATAATTTCAGTACTTGTGTAGCATTCATATCAATACACTAAACCGATGATTTCAGTTCAGTTATAATTTTATGCTGTTACATGTAAGAGATGTGCTTTAAATACAATCTGAGTTTTTCAGAGCTGCAAGAAGTAGCACAGATAAATTTTCTAGAACTAAGCACCATGTTCATTAAATCCTAGCTGCTTCTTGTTTGCTGTGCCTGTTCCATAAGACATAATAAGATGCTATCAGCTGATTCATGCACAGTAGATAAAGCATCATGCATTTCTACTTTTGGTCTTCTGCATTCTCTGATGTAAGAAATTTGAAGAAGTCATTGACTTCACTTAGGGAGATAATATGGAAAACTTAAGCAATTGTAAGACAAAACTATCACAACTCTATAACTTACCAGTTCGGTTTCTAATTTTCCCTTTGTTCAGAAGCATTGGATATAATTCTTTAGTAAGAGGTTCGGTGGTTCTTCAGAATGCCCTGATAAAGCACAGAATAGCTTGATGTCTGGTCCCCAAAAGACACAGAAATTCCGAGCGCTTGCAAAATACACTGTCCTTGGCTTATGGATACAACCTCTTGGCTCTTCTGAAACTTTAGCCTCTTTAAATACCTAAACTTGCAATTGATTTAGGTTTCTTTATGGGTAACATTCTGCCATAAAAATGTCAAGGGGTAAGACAACAGACTCTTCCAGCCATAGACCTAAAATCTTTGAGGAGAATTCAAATTTTTTCAGAGAAGAAAGCTGCCATTGAATTCTGTGGTCACCTGAGAGGTACATACAGCTGAAAAGAAGAGGAGGTCCAGGGTCTGAAAACCAAAAGTGGATAAAGAAGGGGTTCTTCATCTGCATTTGTGTTTTTTGACCTGAAGGACAAACTTGCATGTCACAAAGTAGAGTTCTTTTTCTTCTGTAAAATATCATAAAAGCTTTCCTTTTAACTGAGAGTATTAACGAGGTGGAATATGTCTTCCTAGTGCCAGAGAAAATAGGTATGTCTCCAGCTTTGATTTTTCCCTAATCTATCTAAAGCACTTGTCAAAGAGGAATAAGACAAAGAGACACTACAAGTTTGTTTTCCCATGATTTATAGTTGAAGTTACGAAACAAGGAGAGTACCTCTTTAGTATCTTTAAAAAATTGATGCCACAGTCATGCTGTGTTTGCTGCTATTTCTGGGTAGCAATACGTTAAGATGGGAAGTTAATTGCGTTCAATGTATACCATGGATCCGCAATCCTGCAAGGTATTTGTCTGGATGAAATTCAAGTGTGAGTTGCTGAGGTATTTAAAACAGGTGTCCCTCCATTGGTCCGAGAATAAGTTATCATTTATCTGCTATACTGAATGGAGAAAATTTCTGCTCTGATTTATCAGTCACCTCTGTGGAAGTTCTATGTCAAGGAGGTTTTTGAGCTCACATGAACGTATGGGGGCAATATTTTGTTCCAAAGGGATTAAGTTTGTGTAATTTACATTGCATGTCTCTGCGCCTTTATCCTCCTTCTTTTCTTTCTTCCTGCTCTTCCAAATAGCTTTTGAACAAATAACTTTTGAACAGAGGAATAACATATTGAAAGATAATCATGTCAAACAGCTTTCTTGGAGGTCAGCTGAGTGAGAATGCACGTGAGGTAGACAGTGCCCCTACTTAGAAAGAAGGATGCAAAAAAAGTTAGCTTAGATTTTACTGGTAGTTAGTTTGAGAAGAACCTTAGAAATGTCTTTACCTCAAGGAAATATGCAGCTAGAGTTGATGGTCAGCTGAGACACAAATCTGGGAGAAAAAACACCTTGTTTGTTCTTGAACTCCTTGTTCAATATAAAGAGCAGTAATTCTGTCTTCTAGAATAATTAGCCAAATTCATGACTGCTTTTTCCTTATTTCTCAAATAAATACTCTTAGAATAGTTTCTGAGTCCTCAGGGTAATTAATTTCTGATTTACGTTGCATATTTCAGTTGCATAGCCTAGTCATGCAGAAAGCAGCATTGTGGTCATTTTGTGAGATCTAAGTCACCTAATTATATGCATTTGTATTTACATACTGCAGTGAATTTTAGAAGAAGCAGTACCCTTTGTATGTGCAAGCTAGAATCAGTCTTAATCTTTCCTCTCCACAGCCCTAATTAATTTGTGAATTGCATTCTATTGGATGGGTGCAGCAGCGAAGTACCACCAAGAGAATCTGACTCCTGAAGTTTCTTTCCAACCTAAAGGCTGTTAGATATTTCTCTTTCTCTTTCTGCATGTCTGTGAGTATGCAAGCACACACATGCAAGTATGTATATAAATGCACACCTTTTCTGGCAGTGTTCCTTCCTGGCCCTAATTGGTGCTTTTTAAATGTCTTAATAACTCTGCCTTTATTGCTGCTGTGTGTGTCTTTGACATTGTTTATGGTCTATTAGTTGTGCACATTTTGCTTTACTGCTTTAATCACTATTTTATTCATTCTGTAGTTATGTGAGTACTTTCCTTTCTTCATTACAAGACCTTCAAATAAACTTACTTCTGTCTGGTACTACTTTCTGTTCTTAATTTTCTCTCATCTTAACATAAGCTATTTCAAGAAACCAGTGGAACTGACAAAATGATAGTCGAGCTTACAATATCTTTTATTCAGGGATCAACAGATCCTGCATTAGAAGTGCATGCTGTTATCTTTGATTTGCAGATTGGAAAGCAGAAGTACAGAAGCAATTTGTCCACAGTCTCCCAGCATACTAGTGGTATAGCTGGGAATGATCCTCCAGTTCCCAATATTCATCAAATGCTCTTTCAGTAACAGCATCTCTGGTCTCACTCACAGACAGTTTGTAGCAGCTCATGCCAGTGAGAACTGAAAGTGTGTTTATCAATTTTCCAGCTCCAAGAAGAATACTCATAATATAAAGGTAGATTTAAGCCATTATCTTTATCTCAGAGTTACAAACTCTGCTTTCCTTAACTGTTTCATCTAAAATACCATTTAGTCTTAAAACTAAGCTCTGGGACTTTTCATTTAGCTTTATTATCTTTTCTGCTTTAAAAAAAGTTAAAGCAGCTCATTTGGTTATATGGGCTGAAGATATAAAAAATGAGTTTTATTGAAACTTACATGCCTTTTAGTGGTTTAATGTTAGTGTGTTTAAATTGATAAAAGCACCAGTGTCAATATGAAAAAGAGAAAATATCCAAACCAACTCTTCTTAAAAACCCTTGGCAATAAAGGGATACTCTACTAACATTTCCATTTTAAAATTACACTTTAGAGGTTCAATCAGTCAGCAGTCTAGCATATTAATTGTTTTAAGGGAATGCAAGCATTCTTCCCTTTGTACTTTTAAAAAAGTGTCAAATCAGTCTGCTTTCTTTTCTGTTGAGCAAGACTAAACAACTTAGTGAAGTGTTTATAAAGTGCCAAAGACAGTGAAATGGTGTTCATATATCACCTTCAGCTGTGCAGTGTTCAAACATCTTACTAAGCCCTCTCTGGTTTGTCTTTATATGAGGGAAAAGGTCCTGAAGGAAAACCAAAAGTACCATAAAACAAAAATCAGAAGATACTTTAAAAGAGAGTAACTTTTTGCATAAAGACCAGTCCCACAAAGAAAGGGTATAATTATTGCAAATACTGGGCTCTATTTGGCTTAGTTTTGATTTTGTCTGTCAGTTGAGGTTATTCCTGATGATGTGACTTCTTTAAGCAGTAAATACATTGGTTTTGCTTCCTGTTACTAAATCATAAATTTTTTGCTCGTGTTGGTAATTTCAGGATGGAACACTACTTTTTTCATTTCTGAAGACTTTTGGGTATCCAGAACAGTAGTGGGAATGGCTCTTAAAGCAAAGCCTAGGAATGAAGATAATCTATTACCAGGATTTGAGAACAGGGAAGTTACTAAATACCCAAATAGCGGGGAGAGGCAGACTGGAAAATCCCAAATCTGACATGGGGCTGAAATGTGAAGCTTTTATAAGAATCACAGAATGATTTGGGTTAGAAGGGACCTTAAGGATGGTTTAGTTCCAGCGTCACAGCCACAGGCAGGGACACCCTCCACTAGACCAGACTGCTTAGGGCCCCTTCCAGCCTGGCCTGGAACACTTCCAAGGATGGGGCATCCATAATTTCTCCCTGGAACCACTTCCAGTGCCTCACCACTGGACCTGAATGACTTTAAGGACATTGAAGCTTGTGGATTTATCTCTAAATCCTATATAGAAGGCAGGGCTGAGAATAAACCTGTTCAGTTTTGGTGGCACTACTCAGTTTTTCTTCTTAACGTTTCACAGAAGGAGGATAAAAAATGCAAATGAGATATATTTTAGGGGAAGTTAAATATGTGTAATGAAAAGGTTCTTATACTGTCAAGTGCTGCATCAAAAGATTTTCATGAGTTATTAATAGTAATCTTCTTCATAAACCTTTCCTGTCCAAAAGAAACAAATGGATCTTAAATGTTTCCTGTTAATTCCCACTTCTAAAATGTAGAATTTCATACTACTTTTCAACAGGAGTAAATCCCTCCTATAGGGTGTTCAGACATATCCTTGAGGACTCTGAGGTCCAAGTCTACCTTCAAGGAATGCAGTATCTAATCCATATTTCCTACTGCTGAATTATTTTAATGCTTCCCATTGTAAAGGTATGACAAAATGCATTTCTTGTAGTACTGGATATCAGAACTTGCCAGTTCCCAAAGAGAAACCCTAATTTCATGTAAGGTGTCTACCTGTTCCAGTACAGGTGTAAGCATCAAGAGACACTGTATCTCTGCCTTCGAATAATTTTATGCAATGTGGGTGTCTGCAACAACACAGTGCATCGAATATCAAGAAATTTTCTTATGTAATCCTTGTATGCTCTTTTATTGGATTGTATTGGATCTATGAAGACAATTTTTTAAAGATACAAACAGGGCAGGGATTCTGGAGAAAACATCGATTTCAGTTTGTTTGTTTAAAAAAGTTAAATCCCATACTGAGCTTTGGGGAGAGGAAGAACAAGGGGGAAAATGCGGTTTGTAGGCAGTTCAAGGGATTTGAGAGATCAAGGATATGCTCATTAACAGGACTGCAGAAGCTAATAAGGAAGCCAGCAACTGTTCTGTCCACTTAGTCAAAGGCTAAATATATTTGGAACAGAAAGCGTGAGGTTACTACAGGTGATGTACTGTTCCCTTTGTAACCACTGATTTTGCTCTGTTTGTAACTGTGTCATAGGAGATGTGATTCTCCTCCCCCTCTCAGCCCCTTCTGCTTTGCAGAGCACAGCTTCCCTGAGAGCAGCTATTGCTGATGTAACTGCCTCCACGCTGGGAAAGTGGTCAGGCTACAAGGACATATCATTATCCTCAAGACTGTCATACTTGCATTGACAGAGTCTTGGAGGTGGATATTGTAGTGGGAAATTTTGAGCAGTAATATCTTTTGACATCAGGAATTTTTTTGCAGTTCAAGGACTGAGAGCTCAGTTTGTTGCCTGAGATTTTCATAAATAACTTGGGTTTGGGGTTTTTTGGGTTTTTTTTCCTTGACACATGATTACCGTGGTGTTTTGAAATTTCCCGTAAGTTACAACTGGTTTTATTACATTCTGTTTAGTTAATGGAATGTAAGTTTATTGTTAAGCATATTAAGAAATTTGTGCTAGTATGATAAATTTTAACTGCAGATTATAATAGAGCATTTGTTACATCTCAAATATGGTTTCTTTCCACTAAATTGAGATGCCTGTCAAGAATGACACGTTTTTAGCTGTTGTAGAGATAGTTTTATAAAAACTTCAAGCAGTTTTCTACATTCCTGAGTGTAAGAAACACTGGCTTTAGAGAGCACACTTTCATAATTTCATGAACTGCAGTGATCTGGTCCTTAAAGCAGAGGGTGAATCAATCAACAAATTAACTTCTCCTGTGGCTTCTTTTTTTATCCCATTCAAAGAAACGTATTTAACCTAAGTAGTGCATATAAGAATGCTTCTTTACTGGTTTTGGATTGTTTAGGGTTTTTTGCCCTGACATATTCACTCTTTTTGTAATATTGTATGGCCTTTGAATAGTCAAAAGAAACAGTGAAATCGTGATACTGGTCAAAGCTTTTGAAGCTGTCGTGGCTCTTCCTCTTTTTTTCTTTTCTTTACCTAGAAAGGAGTACTGGGGGCAGGGGGGAGAGGAAGGTATTAAGACCATTGGAAAGTAAAAGTGTGCAGCTGGTACTACACAGAAATGGTTTAGCCTGTAGTCCTGAGGCCTCATTGCTTTCTGCAATCCTTTGTCTTTTCCTGACATTTAACTCTGCACCTCTTTGCTGACACCAGTGCTTTTCAAGAAAGGGCAGAGTGGCTTAGAGTAATTTAACTCTTAACAAATATTGTGAAAATGAGGCAGCCTGGTAACATTTGAAAGGCCCCCCCAGTATTCCCACTGTAAAAAATGGCAGTAGCACAAGCTCAACAAAAGTAGGGACTGAGGGGTCTTCATAGGAGAGCTGCCCTGGCAACCAGGCTTTGCTGGTTCTGATGCTCATGCTATTCCTTATTAAATCACCTACCTTTTACTTTGCCACTGATGGGGGATGGTCTCTTCAACTTGCCTAAAGAACCCATTGAGTTTCCCTTTTAAACAACTGAACAGCTAAGCACCGAACAATTAAAGCTCAATATTTTCTGCAAATTAAATGTGAACATAAAATGTTTACAGCTGCACAAGCGCCTCCAGTTTAAGAAATCATGCTTCATTTCTTTTTAAGTGTGTGGCTAAATTTATATGGTGTAGAGGACAGTGTAGAAAAATAAAATACATTCTGTAATTACTCAGGCTATGTTTAACTTACCTGCTATAAATACTGAACCTGTGCTGAAAAGGAAAATTGACATCCAGATCGTAATGTACTTCCTTCAGTATAAAAATATGTCCAGCCTCTTAGAAACAAATGTATAAATTCAAGACTTCTTTCCGCAAGTCTGCACTCCCTTAGAAAAAAAAAGTCATTCTGTACTGCCCAGGTATTCAGTGAAATCACTCAAAAGAGGAACCATTCACAGAATAGGGCCTGAGAGACATAGGAAAAATTTTCCATCTTTAGTTTCAGGTCTTATATCTATCCCTGGAGTATAATAGGACAGGTTATTATCCCCTTGTTCATCATGAAGATTAATGTTCAGACCAGCTGAAAATACTACTGTTCTGTTGGGACCTATCGGGAGATCTTCAGACCTGTGTGAACCCAAGTTTAAACATTTTAAATAGCAGAGCTAACGCCTCGCCCTAGCTGGGCACATGTGCTTCAGGCTGTTCAGTCCTCTGGGATGCTGCTGCGGGAGAGTGAAGGCCCTCCAAAGCTCTGCCTTACATCTGACGTCTTTTATACAGACTTCACTGTTAAATGTTACAATGGGAAGGTGCCTGAGTTGTTACCCTTAACTCAGATGAAACAAACAAACAAAAACGTGTATATCTATATATATATAGATATATAGTGGAAATTGAAATTTTTTAAGTTTCTGTATTTTTGAATGGAATGTTTCCCCTTAAAAATCTATGATTCTTTCCTTAAAATTTGACATCCAAACTTAATATGATGGAATTTAAATAAAACTAGGCAAAAAGTTAGTTTTAAAGAAAACTTAACTGGTTTGGGAAGTCACAAGAAAAGGTCTCAACCCTCAATAGCGTTGAAGTCGGTGTTCCCTGTTCATGGGGGTGTTAGTGCCTGTGGGCTGCTGGCAGAGCATTTCATATGGACACCCTTGGCTACAGAAATTCTACCCTGTTGCCTCACAATATCACAGGTTTGTTTAGCTTCCTTTGTGGGCTTTCCAAGGGTCCTGGACCAGCATCTGGGCAGGAGCTGAAGCACAACCACATGAAGGTGTGGGAAAGGAAATACACATCTTCTCTTCATCTCAACCTTCTAGAGAAACAGGCACAGTAATGAGCTGTCGGGTTTGTGTGCCCAGGTGATGGTGGGGTACAGGTGTGTCCATGAGGAGAGGCACAGCCGAGTCCCTCAGCCCAGGCAGGGAGGGGTGAGGGGAAAAGGGGGACAAAACAGCCATGTCAACCCCAAGGAGAGAGCAGAAAGAGGGGCTCCAGCCTCCAGATTCTCCTGGAGAAGCCTGGTAAGAGCAAATGAATCTCTCCTGAGGGAGCTGCAGCCTGTGCAGAGGAGCCCATGCTGGAGCACGTATCTGCCCATGGAACATCATGGTGGAGCAGATATCCACAGTGCAGGCAGTGGAGAACCCTGTGCCAGAGCAGGTGGACGTGCCCTGAAGGAAGCTGCAGGCTTTGAAGACAAGCCCACGGAGGAGCAGGCTCCTGGCAGGAGCCACAGCATGTAGGGGACCAACAGTGGAGGAGTTTGTTCCTGAAGGTCTGGATTCTGTGGAGAGAACCCCACGCTGTAGCAGGAGAACATGATAAGGAAGAAGCAGCAGAGAGGAGATGGTATGAACTGACCACAGTCCCCTGTTTCCCTGTGCCAGTCAGGGGAAGGGTGAGATAGAGGAGTGAGGAATGAAGGAGTTAAGTTGGGCCTGGAAAAAAGATGGGTGATGGAAAGGTGGGTTTAGTTTTGTCTTTTTTTCCTTCTCTAACTTGATTTTAATTGGCAATAAATTAAATTAATTTTCCCCAAGTCAAGTCTGTTTTGACTGTGATGGTAATAGATAATTATCGATCTCCTTGTCCTGACCCATGAGCTTTCTCATCTTATTTTCTCCCCCTGTTCTGTTGAGGAGAGGGAGTGAGAGAGGCTGGGTGAATGCCTGGCAGCCAGCTGAGATTAACCCACCACAGAACTGTAAGGGAAATCAGAGGGACATTGCCAGGGCTCATGGAGACGTGCAAAGGTACACACACTCTCACTGATATAGGATATATATCCTGTTTGTGGGCTGGTAGGCAGAACTTACAGATCCATCAGGTCCTAAGTAGCCAGGGACCCTCCTGTACAAGACTCTTTCTGCCAAGCAGGCTGCAGCAGGAGCCACAGTCCAGGGAAAGGCTCCCTGGTTTGGATCATGATCTGTGTCCCATGGGGGAAGAACAGAGCCTTTTAGGGAGACTCTTTGCAACAAAGAGCCTCTTCCCTGCACAGTGTCTTTTCCACCTGCTGGTGCTGCAGGACTGGGTTAACCTCCAGCACAGGCTGCAGTCTGGCCCTTGATGAGGGTAGTGGGATCCACATGGGATGAGGCATCAGCGCGGGAGGTGGGGGCCATGCTGGCTGGCAAGCAGTATGTTGTACTTGTGTTGCCCTGCTGATCTTGTGACAACATGGAAATATGTTGGAGGGAGGGAGAGGAAGGCTACTACAGTAAAGACTGACAGTCGGAGTTAAGTGAAATGTGAAATGCAAAGCTCACAATGAACAGATTCTCTTGGAGATTTTTTTCCTTTCTTGAATTGTACATTGATGAGAGTTTGTAGTTAGTTTGTATTTCCTTATTTTAACTCCTGGAGGCAGTATTCAAAATGATTAAAACCACAGCCTGTGCCAAACACAGCTGTTGGCACTAGATGCAAGTGGCTGTTAGACCACTGAAGAGATTTGCTAGACCATTTTAGTATAATCTTTCAAGGGCCTTTCAGATTTCTCCTAATACAAATCCAGGACTTCCTTTCTTAGGGATATGGTGGTTTAGTTATTGATTTCACACTTCCATGGGCGTAATACCACAGTGCACACTGTGGATGACAGTAGTTCAGTTATGGGAAGAGAAAGGTTAGCCTGATGCTTGTGAATGTTTTTTCATACCGTTTTAAAAGATGAGAAGATTTTATGATTTTTCAGAAGACAACTGATTGATAGTCCTGGAATCCTTGTTCATTCACAAAATAAATGTGTCTGGATCAAAACCAGCACACATTTTCCTCCAAAGCATTGGTAAACAGATTGCTTTAAGAGTTCCAGTGTATTTCTACCTACTCAGAACAGCATGGTAACAGTTAGGAGTAGGGAAAAACCTTTCACCCAGAAAATCTGAGGCAATAAGGAGTTCTGGTGACTGATCTCACACACAGAAGGAATTGTAGAGCTTTGCTCCAGCTGACTAGCAGTAGCAGAGCAGGAGTTGTTGGTGTCCCCTCTCTACCTGAGGTACAGTGAGCACTGTTTGACCAAGATCATACATAAATACTCAGTACAAAAGCAGGAAGTCAAATTCAGATTGCTTGGTGTCGCTGTGGTCCGCAGGGACAGCGAGATGAACAACACAGAATTCAAGTCCAGGATAGAATGGGGATTATTTAATTAGTTACAGACTCATTTTTATAGCTTTGTTCACAAGAGTGGTATAACATTATTGGGTGCTTGACCATACACCTCCCAGAGTGATTGGTTGAATGCTATGACACCCATTTCAAAATACTTTCTTCAGTGTGGAAAACAAGACTGTGCATAACAAGTTTGCACCTGTGAGATAAAGTCTTGGTTTACAAAAGCCTCTACACTGTTTACAGCTAGCTTGCGTGAGGAAGGAGACTCACAAGCAGCTGTAAAAAATAGGAAAATTTCTCTGACAGCTTTTTCAGCATCTGCAGCTTGGGATCCAGCAGTTCACATGGATTTTGTAGATTAGGTTTCTTTAAGTAATAAAGAATTAAGTCAATGGTAATGAAGTTTATGTTCCCCAAAACTAATGCTAGATTATGTTATATACACTCTCAGACATTCCATTTACCTGCGAGAGAGGGCAAAGCCAAAACTTCATTTTTTGAAATGAAACAGTCATTCAACCGGAGGTGTAAACACAGGTCAGTAGTAAAACCAAGCTTAAGATGTTTCCAGCAACTCAAGTCTATTTCTGGATTCTTTCTCATTTCTATTTTACCATCATACATGTTTCTTGCTTTAAGCAGGCAAATGCAACCTGTTTGCATACTTATTGTCATTACCAGAGAGAATTAACCTCTTATTTGAAATAAAAAGCATTACAAATAGCAAAAGCACTTGGGTGAAACTGTAAGAAAATGAAGATAAGAAGCAAGAAGTGTTTTGTGAGGGAGCTGGAACAACCTAATATATAGATTAGTGGAGTCAGTGAGGTAAGGATGAAGCTGATTGAAGGTTATCATCTCAGGTACACAGACAGGATGGCAGCCTTTGACTGAGAGGTCTTGTTCCCAGGAAGAGTCAGATGGCTGAAGCAACAAGAAAATTCTGGCTAAAGTAAAGAGGATTCTACCTGAGCAAAGTTCAGATGCTGCTGTGTGGTTCAGCATATCATTCCTACAGAAATGAATGTCATACATTTTATGTAAAACACTGACCTAGGGAGCCAGTAATCAACTCAAGTGGACAATATCTTGCTGCATATTTAACATTGGATTATGGGATTTTAGTAGTTCATTAAATTTACATTGCAATTTTGAGTATGATATAAAAATATTACTTATCTGGCCAGCACGAGAGCTCTGATACAGCTATGGGAAAATGAATTAAAATCTACTCTGACCCATTTGCTATCAAGGGAAGTGCTTGGTGTGTTTTAAAGTCTTCGGTACTGAATCTGATGCAAAGACCAGAAAATAATTTAAACCACATCCTGAGCTGACAAATTGCTTTGTGAAGAAGAAAATGCTTTTCTAGTAAACTGGCCAAAATTGATGAAGTGACAAGCCAACAAAGCAATAGTAAATGTACCATTCATACTACTGCTTAATTGTTCGTTTTTCAACACAATATACTTCATACATACATATATATATTTCAGCACATGATAAACTTCCAACATACTATACATATTACTAGAATAATTTTGTTGTCTATATGATATTCCTTTAAAAATTAAATTAAAGGAATAGTCATATGATTTATAGAAAACTAAGAAAGGCTGCGGGAGATGAAAGATTTCAGTAAAGTGAGAAGGTGCTAAAACCCCACCGTGTTCCAATCAGGTATCTAACCTGTAATTGGCATACTAATATCTTGGATATTACCAATGGATGGTCTCCATGATCTCAGAGCGGGGGAGGTTTAATCATGACTCCAGAACTTTTACAACATCTCGATTACTCTTGCCTTCCCTTTTTCCTTTAGGAGAGATATTTTTTGCAGTTCGTTCAGTGCTGTTGGTTGTTGTCGGTAAATTTGCATTTCATCTACCCACGTCCCTGAGACTTAGGCATGTTTGTTTGCAAGTTATCTGGCTGAAAGTGAACTCATGGGGAAGAAAGTACTTTGAGTTGTCTGTCCTCTCCCTGGGGAGAGGATTTCTTATCAGAGATAATGAGCATGGTTTTGAAAAGAGTGGGCATTGTTGGCTGTCAGTTTGAGCCACGGACTTCACTCTTATATGTCATGATGATGCTGACATTGCAAAGCTAGATATTGCACTCTTTTCACCCACTTCAGGCAGTTCCCAGCTTCCTGTGTCCTTAAATGCATGTTCCTCAGTCATAAAGGGAAGATCTTCTTTGTATTTAACCCATTCATTCTAGAAAGAGGAATGGCAGCTGGGACAGCTTTCACAGTGTTTAGCAAGCCTGCAAACAGGCTTTACAGCAGGTTGTCCATTTCAATAGTCTCTGTGAGAGTGGAAGCAGGAACCTGAGAAACTTCATTCTGATGTGGTAGGAGCCTCAGCTCCCCATGGTTACTGCACCCTCTAAATTACAGCTTGTGGGAGAAGGAAAAAATACGTCCCTGAATTGCCAGCACAAAGTCTTACTTTATGCTTTCCTTCTCCTTCTAACTGCCCTGCTCTTTGGTAGTGACTTCTAAAACTTTCTCAAGACATACTAACATATGGGCGTATCATTTAAAGATGACTGGATCCTACCCTTAGATCTTCAGCTATTTCTAAGTTAAAGCTTGATAGCCTTTAAAGATACTCTGTATTTAAATCAGGTTATAGATAGTCCAAGAGAATGTGGCTGCAATGATCTAAGCTGTTCTCTGTAGTTGTTTATGATTTTATGTCCTTTTTTTTCAAGAAATGAATGACACAGTGTGAAAACAGATTGTGTAAGGGGACTGGTGATGGGACATTTAAGTGAAGCATGGATATTTCAATTGAAGTACAGCGTGTGGGTCAAATGTTGCCTGCTGAGCTCATTAGCAGTAACAGGATTAATTCTGTTGCCTGTGGTATGCAGGAAATCATAGTACTAAAATGAATGGCCTTTCCTCTCTGTAGTGTGGGAATATCCAAATGTCCAGTTCTTGAGTATTCACTTTGTCTTAGGTTCTGGAATGACAAAGAGCTGTGTACATGCTTTCCTGGCACATCTATTTTCTTAAGTGCTTGGCAGAGTGAGAGAAGCAGTGATTGCAGGGAAGGAACTAATTGTTTTGTTTGTGATTTTTGTGTTGTGTTTTCTGGGGGGTTTTCTTGACAGAGGTGATAGCTTTAGGATGAAAAGGCTCTTGAGGTTTTGTTTGCACTTAGCCTTTCTGTGGTTTTTTGGTTTTTTTAAATAAAAAAAGTATGACTACCTAGACCTTCAGATAAAGGCTATAAAAGTCCTACAATGTCTGGATGCCTGTCACTTCTGCCAGGATTATCCAGTGAAAGGTGGTACTGTAAACTGTCACAGAAGTGCAGAATTTCAGCTTTTCTGTCTATTCCTCTCATACTCCGGCTGGGTTTCTTTGCATACCTGTCACATACTTGTGTTTTTCATTTTCACAATCCATGAAAACCCTAAATAATAGATATATTCCCTTTTCAGATATCTTTATTATCCTTCTTCCAACACACCTCAACCCCATACCTCTGGTTTATGAATGCCTTTTCAACATGTCTACTCCATGCTATATTGGTTTTATTTTCTTCCCTTTTGGTAACCAATCCACAAGACTGCACTGTTACAATTTAATAAGGAGTAGGACTTTGAGTAGGATTCTATATTACTTGAAAATATAAGAAGTATTTTTTTTTTGCTGCATTTTTCTTCAATGGCAGTGCTCTGGCAGTCTCTGCCACAGCTGCAGTTACTGAGCACATCATTGCTTGGGCTGGGTCCTGTACTTCATGGGAAGTACACGTGAGGTAGTAGTAGAGCAGAGGTTCTCTGACATACTGGCAGTTTTACAAGGGAAAGAAGACACATTTGGAATGTTTCTGCATCATTTCAATTCCAAGTCAAAGGAACTCTGTAATCCCTTCATTCTTACCTTTTATATTGTACCAATCATCAAAGCCAAAATAAACAAGTTGATGTATGGTGAGACGTGCAGTAGTTGCTCAGTTTCTTGAAGACTAATCTAGGCTAATATTTAAGCTTCAGTCCCATTGCTTAGAGGAAAAACAGCATACATGTGGATCCTGATCCTTTGTCAAGCCACCTTAAGTTCACTGTGGTTCCAGGTTAGTGTAGCAGATTCTCCCTATGGCCTCTATTAGGGAAGGAGGGGAGCATTTTAGTTGTGGTTGTCTGGTAGGGGACTAATGGGTGTTGGTGGGTCTTATTAGTAGTATTATTTTCAGAGAATTGATCCGCCCTTTTGACTCACAGTCATTACCAGTCAAACAAAAGCAGTTTGTTTCTAAAGTGGAATCAATAAAAGGGAAAATACCTTATGATAGTATAGCTTAGCTGGGAACACATGCTTTTTACCTTTTGCTATTTTGTCTTCTGTTTAAGGATAGGTTTTCCTGCCGTTCATATTCTCTTGGTTGTACATAAGGTCTGTGTGATCTGGAATCTGCACAGAAAATACATCCTGTCAGCAGTACAAGGATAGGGTTTTTCGTTTCAGTGTTTGCTGCTAGTATAATGTGTTATATTGATCCACTCTGGCCTCTGAAGAATTTTCCTGGTGCTGATGAGAAAGATGGTATATCTCTTCAAGGAAGGGAAAGACCTTAATTTTCATGCAAAACAATATTCAACAGAATCATAAAGCCCTAGACCTGGTAATAAAAATAGAAGCTGATGCTATTAATACATCATTCCAGATACACAGAGCACCATTATGTGGCTCCTGGGTTGAGTAAAACTTCATGTAATCACACAAACCATAGGCTTAAGCTCTATAAAGTTGGAAACTTAACCAGATGGCCATAGTCAAAGCAGCTCCTAAAGACTTCAGAGCTGCAATGTCTTAGGGCCCTAGATATGACTTAGTGTTAGCTTTTTAAAATACAATTACTGAACATAACTGATCTACATTATGGAAGTAATAATAATAATAATTTGCACTCAGTGACTTTTTATTTAAGGACCCAAAAGCTCTTAACCAAGCCTTTTGAATACTCCCTTTCTGCTTATAGGAAATAAAGTGCTCAGAGTCTTGAACAGCTGTGTGACAGAATTGAGCAAGAGCAACTCCATGGCATATTGCAAGCAGTCAGGTGGTGTTTTCTGTGTGTCAGGGACTGGGACTGGAGAGTGCTCCTGTGGCTCTCTGTCCCTGACAGCTGGTATATCTCTTCAAGGAAGGAAAAGACCTTAATTTTCATGCAAAACAATATTCAACAGAATCATAAAGGTGATGTTCTAGTCACTTGGGTTGGAACTTCCTATACAGTAGTACTTTTAATCTTGAGCAGGGCCAGCCTTTGAGCAGTATTGCTTGTACATTGAAATGCTGTGTGGCAGGAATGAGAATGACACATAATGGCCTAACCTGAAATTTCCTTTATTCGCTCTGTGAACTGTGAGTATAATAATGAAATGATGTAAAGAACTGGGGATCCTATGGCTCAGATATACGACACTTACCTGAGGAGCTTACGTATGGAGTGATATATCTTAGACTCTATATATTCGGGACAGACAGGTAAGTACCTTCAAAGAGTGGCCTGTGTTTTAGGGAGAATGGTTATGTCCTTTTAAAAAGTACCACATGTTGGCCATGAATTAATGGTGCTTTAATACTCAGCTTAAAAATCACATAATGGTATTTATCAGTAATGGGAGTAAAATAACTGTATTTGACATTTGCTTTTCTATAGTCAGTAGCTATTTTTTTCTTTTCTTTTGTTTTTCAAAATGTGATTTTATTGTGGATTTTCAGGGTCTATTCCTGGGAGTTTTCTTCGTAAGTCTTTTAGACTTTCCTTCGTTCTGTCTTTTAGATCGATGTGATTGTGACTTTGGGCGGACTTGGAGGACGGTTTGACCAAACAATGGCATCAGTAGAAACCCTTTTTCATGCAACAAATATCACTCCTTCTCCAGTGATAGTTATCCAGGAGTGCTCGCTGATTTACCTGCTTCAACCTGTAAGTGTTGTGAAAAGTTACTTCGTAATAAAGCTGACTTTCCACCCACTCTGACACGATAGGTCTTGCACCATTAAATGCTCATTTTCTCAGTTGTGTTCTGTAGGGTCAGAGCTGAAATATAAAATACATTGCAGGCAAGTGGACAGCAAATGATGGGGTCTGAATTCCTCTTTTGGAAAAGATTGTGTTTAATTTGTTCAGGATAGATTTGTTTAAAAGGGGAGAAACAAGAAAATCAGAAAGTATAAAAACTGAATTGGGTAAATAGAGGATATTGATTAGAAATGGGGAAAAAAAATTAACCTTTTATATTAGATTCCAGTAAGTCTAAATTTAGCACACAGCCCTTTTGCATGTTGAGTAGCAATAAGGATGTCTGCAATAAGAGGAGCAAAGAAAAGATGTAAGAGGATGTTATGAGGGAGTTCCTGACATACACATCAGGCAGAGCTCTTATGTAGTCCAAGTGGCGCAGTTCATTTATGATGGGAATCCATCTAGCATCAACAAGGGAATTTATTTAAGATGTGTTATTTCTGTGGTTTTTCAGATGTGTTATTGCATTTATTGATTCATAAAACAACACACACAAAAGATCTTGCTGCTCTTTTGCTTTTGAGATTTAAATTAAAGGCAAATCTAAACATCAAACACTGTTCTAACAGTGTTTCATTTATTTTTTGGAAAATATCTTTTCCCCTTGGCAAGGCTTCTAAAAGCTTACCTAAGTTTCCCAATTTCTCTTGGAAAGCTTATTCCATTAATATAAGTAACATTCACAGGTAAATTTGACACAACCTTGCACCAGATGTGCTTCATTGTAATTTGAGAAAAGCATTCATGAGGTTCTATGAGAATATAGATTTAAAGTCACAGGGACAGGTGCTCTATTAAAAATTTGAAGCACTGTGTCTGCAGGAAAGGTGGTAGGCATAGGAGCTCTTTTGCCAGTATGATGAGGAATTACTCTGATCATTAGTTGCACAGCTAAATGGATGGAGGCATCAGAGTGAAGGGAAAAGAGAAATAAAGGATAACTGCGGTTACAATCTAAAACTGAGGAGTAACTTGCTTGTGATTGATCTGTGAGTGCAGTACTTCACTGACCACTGTAAATTTCCTTTAGAGTGTTTTTAAGAACATGTTGAAGAGCTGAAATAAAGTGGACAATTTCCAGTTTAGCTTACAAAACTCTTGCTTGGACTGGAAAGATTTCTAATTATTTTCATTCATCTTTTCCATAAGCGGCTTTCAAATGCCATGCCTAAGGTTGCTTTCATGAGTCTTCCATGAATAATTAAACCCTTTACAACTTGAAAAAAAAAATCATGATCTGTGCATTTTAAATAGAAATAGGAGGTTGCTAATTGTTTTGTTTGCTGGAAACTTCTTTGTTCTCTTTTTAATAATGCCATACAAAAAGCATTTAATATTTTTTTGTAGATGGGCAGAGTTCCGCAGGAAACTTCAAGCTGTTTCTAGCAGCTTGAAGGGGCAGATATAGGGGTAGGCCGTTTAAACAATATTAGTGCTAACTTCAACACAACACTGCTTTTCATTGTTGGTTTAAACCTGTCACTGTCAGCATCTTCAGTCAACTGAAGTGTGGTACCTCCATATAATAACATGAATCCTGAATAGTTGTTTTTCCATAAAAAAGTGAGTAGTTTATAAACTGAGAGAAACAAGGATCCTAAGCTTGCAAGTACTCTTTTTTTTTTTTTTTATGGAGTTCAGCCTGATATTTTTCTCTTGCAAACAGCCACAATCATGACATTCTCTTTTTTCCCCCTCTCCCCTTTGTAATTTAAAATCAGGGTAGGAAGGAGTTTAACACAATGGGAGACCCACTGACTGTTCGAGATGCAAGTCTGGAAACTGTGCAATAAATGAAGCAACATTTTGAGATCCAATTGCTAATGCAAATGATGAACTTGAGAGCATGTTGTTTTTTCTAGAAATATTGATGGAAAACCTTTCTCTCTTCAGGAAGAAGAATCTGATCTTTATTGGATTCTTTTGATAAAATATATGAGCAAAACAGAATTACATTTTTGCTTCCAGAAAACATTAACCTTTGGTTCAGTATAGCAAGAGGGTGGTTCTCTGTCATGTGTACCTAGGCAGAGTCTAAAATACTTGGCTACAGCAGATAAACTGGTAATTCTTTAAGAGCCCTAGGAAGAATACCAAGGGGAGTAACAAGTCAAGCTGCTGAATTTATAGTTACTGGTGCAGAAACTAAGAGGAGGACGGTGTGAGTAGGTATCTATGGACACCAAAAATCTATTAATTGCTTTGAAATTGTTACAGTGTTGGTATAGAGGGTTACAGTAGAAGAAATACATCAATATTTAATACACTTGTAAAGGGCCCACAGCATTGCAGGAAACATGCTTACAGACTTGCTGAAAGTCTTCAGGGTGGTAAGAGGAAGAAAGCAAGGACAATGCCTGGTTTGGGTTCCAGTGCAGACTACCAAGCAAGGTGGACCAGGTAAACAAAGCCTTTTTTCATCAGCCAGTAACTTTCTGCAAGTACTGAATGTAAGAGTAATTAGAACTTTGAGTACTGAGGCATTTCTTGGGAAATAGACAGACAGACAGTGCAAGTTTTTGAAATATATAGATAAAAATGTTTTGGCATGGAGAGAGAAGAAAACTGTAAGGAAGTAAACTCTCTTATGTTCATTTCTGACCTTTAAGGATGAGCTCCTGTAAGGAAAAGAGAAAAAAGATGGGAATAATTACATCCCATAAATACCTGTCTCCGTGATCTCTATGGAAGAATTGGGTGGGAGGCTGAAATATAGATATATAGACTGTAAGTATGTAAATTTAGATAAATGAATTCCAATATATGTCAAACCACTAAACAAATATTTAAGAAAAGAAAGCAGGCATGAAATGAGTTGCACCTATGGAAGGGCTCAAACAATGAGAACATAATTTGTAGCTACAGGATTTATAAATTGACAGTGAAAGATTTTCTCTTGTCTGAATGAGAAAGGAAAACTAATGACAAGCAGCCTAAATGAGCACTTTTGCTCAGTCTTCACTAAAGCAAAATATTCCTTTGAGCAGATAACCAACACAGTTAAAATCAGTATGAAGACTTTAAATTGCTTCAGAGAAAAAGCAAATAAAAGAGTAGCTGCCTTTGATTCTGCCAGCTCCAAGGGCTGTTACTTTTTCTGTGCCATGGAACACTAATTAGGATAGGAGTCAGAAACAGGGAGGCTTTGTAAGAATTCTAGGATGTGATGCTTGTTCTGAAGCATTTTCTGATGTGATGATTGGAATTTAAAAAAAAAAAAAATGTACCTGTGTACTGAATAGATGCCATATTTCTTTCTCTAGGGGGGGAGGAGGAAAGCTTGAATTTTTAATAAGGAGTAATCAGTCTTTATAAGCAGGATATTTTATGCAAGATTTCATACATTTTATGTTTGAAATTTGGTAATATCAATTACCATTAGACTATACCCTGGCTGAAGAGCATAAGGCCCTTAGAGTCATGTTTATCATGCTAGCCATGCTCAGTATGAATGGCTTAAGGTTTCACATACATACTTTCTCATTTTCTGGTTGTGTGCTTCTCAGGAGTACAGAAACATTAGCTTCTGTACACTGAGCATAAATTATCTTTTATCTGTGAGTTTTATGGCAGTTTGTAATACAAGGTAATAGGATTTATGACCAAGAAATGAGAAGATGCCCAAGAGTTAATGAGGCCTGTCTTTTACATATACTGAGCAGTTCAGTTTTTCCCACACAGGATTCCAGCCCTAGGACGTAGAGAAGAATTGCTGCCTACACATGAAAATGCGTTACAGCAGCATATTTTTGTCGGTTAATGAACTCTTTTGAAAGAGTGTGTGAATACTTTGATAACCCTTTTTCTTACACCCAGCTTTTCTTGTGAGTGCATGTCTGCCTTCCCTGTGAGAAATGATGAATAATTTAACATTGTAGGTAGTGGCCCAGCAGCTAAATGTGAGTAATAAGTATTGGGAATTCCATCCCATATTCTTGGGTCTTTACCACCATTTCCTTGAAGAGAAGTATATTGGGTGGTCTTTTGATCTCACAGTCTCCTAGACTGTAAATTGGGTAAAACCCATGTCCTTCTCTGAATGGGTACTGTGAGGCTTGTTTAGTTATTTACAAAATGCCATTACATCCTGTGCTCTGCACTGGAGCGAAACATAGTATCATGGTAATAGTAACAACAGTACTAGCAAGGCTCTTAATTAACATAAATATTGCCATATTTATGGAAGCTGTGCACGTAATTAGCTAGCATGGTCCCAAGCACAGTTTCAGTGGGAGCCAGCCATCCTTCTCGCAGATGGCGTCTGGGCACGCCCCAGGCTTAGCACAGGCCGGGAGCTGCTTCTGAAGCACTTGGAAGGGAGCACCTTGTCTTGGGGCCAAGAGAGAACAACCACATGCACATGGGCACTGCTGTGCTGGTTGGCTTGAGTTCCAGAGCTGTTACCTGAACCAATTTACAGGTGCAGACAGAGTGACTCGGCATGAAGATCTGCTCCTAGATGGAGACACTTTAGCAGATGTGAGAGAAGGTTCACAGACCGGGAACTTCGCTGGGGTTTATTGCTGCAATTCTTTGTGCCAATGTTATTTGATTTGGTTTGTGTCTGTGCTTGTAAAGTTTAATGGGAAGTTCAGTGTATATACCTTCAACTTCTGAGTTTTTCTCTGGCAGCCAGTTCCTTGAAATTTGCAGGAACCTCAAGAATGAGTTATCCGATCAGTTCTGTAGTGCCTCATGTGCAAGAAGCAGACCTGGCTTGCACTCAATGAAGAAAATCCTTAACGAATGTGCCTCTTATAGGGGATAATTTTGGGATCTGGAAATTTAATGTCTCCTTTTCCTATATACATGTTTTTGATGGGTAAATTCAGTTTCAAAAAGATTGCAGTTGTAAAGGAAGGCATTTAAACATATATCTAATATTTAAACATGCATTTAGTACTTACAGTGTTTATTGTCCTGAAAGGCCCTCTCTCCTGTTTGGCATCTTCTCTCAAAGAGCGCTATTGGAACTCCATCTAGTTGACAAAGTAGTCAGTCTCTGTGCCTTAAGCTCCTTGTGGAATTCACAAATATACAACTTCTTGTTCTTTGATAAATACCTTTTCTGGTGATTTTTCCAATGAGAAAGCCAGCCATTCAGCTGGACAGAGACACGGCAATGTCAAAAATATTGGCTGAGGAAAAGTCTTAATCAAGCCTTTCTCTGGGAGCCTGAGTCCTTCACAGAAAACCTTGCAGAAAGGGGGTTTGTGCCTCCAGAGATTTAATATTGCATTGAGGTGGGTTCTCAGAAAAAAAAGAAAAATTGCTATGTTGATAGTTTGGCTGCCTTAGTTTCCTTCTTTGGTAAGAAACTTTGAGGATTTGATTACAGCTCAACTTCTGTTCTTAAAATAAGACTTAAACTAGAGTCTGTATTTTTATTCTTTCCTGGGAAAATCCAGCTGGACCAATGATTATTCAGTCATTCTTATCATGTGATAATGTAGTGGGCGTGTGCAAATGTGACCTTCAAAAGGCTGCAGGTCTAAAGGACTTAGGTTTATTTCATGGTAATTTGTGGCTATGAAGTGGTGTTGCTTCATGTTTACACAGGATTTCTCTCTTTTACTGAATAACAGTGATCCAAAATTAATTCACATTTGTCAATAACATTCTGACCTGGAAAAGATTTACTTGCTATCTTACTTTTCAAGATTTTTTTTTTTTTTTTTTTTTTTTTTTGCTGTTACAAAAGGAAACTTTTAGGTGGATTTTCTCTTAACAGCTACATTCTTTGCAATTTTGTTCTTATTCCAGCATCAGCAGATGTGTATTGTGAAATATACAAAGCTTATATTGAACGTTAGAAATAATAATTAGCTTTTGAAATAGTCAAATCCATTGAAACAGTTTATTTAGCATCAGTTAAAAGTGCAACCTGCATCAACTTTATGGATGACATCTAATAGTTATTAATTACTTCTTTATAAGGAAGACAAACTGGCAACAAAAAATTCTTAAATCAATTTGTTAGCTTCCAGGTAACCAGTTTAATAAAGTACCTATCTTTCAGAGAGGAAAGGAAAATACCGAACCATCATTGCCAAGTGAAAAAGAATAGTCTTTATTAAATGAGATTTTCATCTGTTCATAATTGTTAAGAAACAAGTCATGCTCTATAGCAGGATATGGTAATCATACAGCTGTTTTTAAATTCACATCTTAATGGTGTCTGCAAGATAATGTAAGGAGTCTGATTGGATTACTTAGGTACTTCTAAATTCTGAAGTCATCTAGTTTGATTCTGAATCAATAGTTTGCGCCTGGTAAGTGTCAACAGTTCTGGTCACAAATTTTTTTGATCTTTGTTCAGATTTTTAACTAGTTACTGCAGCTGCTGATGGATGATCATCTAGGAGAACCTTGGCCCTAAATAAAACTCTTCCAATGAGATTCCTGCTCTCTGTTGTTGCCCCTAGCTGTTGTGATATGATCTTGACAATCTGATAATATCTATTTTGTTGCTTTATGGAAACCATAGCAAGGTTTTTGCTACAAAGCTGATTATCTTAGAGCTGTTTTGTTGGGGGATTTTCTTCCCCGAACTTGTCAATTACTTTTCTTTCCTTCAAAATCTTAATCCATCTTTTCATCCCCTCCCTTAACAAACTTCCTTTTGCAGTGGTCTGATACTTTGGGCTTTTGTGTGGAATGTAGTATTAATAATTTTGTGTACTATAAAACAATTCTTCTGCTTTATATTAAATGGTCAGCAGCAAGATGCAAAATGTTTGTCTTTGACATTTGTTTATTGGTAGGAGCTGATGCATGAGCTGGGATCAATAGGAAGCTGGTAAAACTGTATCTTGTTTTGACAATGTTGGTAAGCTGAGGAAGACCAGAGCAGTATTTTCACTTGCTGTGTGTTCACTTGTCTTTATTCTGTAACTGAACGGAGCAGAGCTGGAGAGTGTGTGTGTGTGTGTGTGTGTGTGTGTGTGTGTGTTCATTCCAGTTCTGTTTGGGTTTTTTCCCGGGTAGGACTTTACTCCTATATGAGGACTTTGTAGCAAGCTAAAGAATTCCTAAGCTGTTTGTGAATAGATTTTTGGCCAAAAAGGAAAAAAAAAAAAGGCAAAAGCACTTTAAAAGACCGTTAATATGGATTCCAAATTTGACCAAAAGATTTAAATATTTTGTACATAATTCAGTAAGGTTTCTATTTCTACCAGGTGCCATATTTTTATACTTTAAAAAAGGAACATTATGCAAATGCTTGTCTGTATGAAGGCGTCATAGACTCATACTTCGCAGATTGATTCAGTAGTATTTTTAGGATTATGATTTAAAATATTTGTCTGTCATCTAACACCTGGGAGGAGCAATGCAATGTTTTGAATTTCAAGGTCAACCATTAGACACAAAGAAGTAAGGGGACTCGGAGGAATAATTATTAACACTTTCTGTGGCTTGCCTTATCAGATGCCATCCTCCTTACTAAGCAGTCATCATACTGCAAGATCTTACTTTCTTTATCTAATCTTTTTTCTTCTACTTTCCTTTTTTTTTTTCTTTGGATTTTTCTTGTATCCCATCAACTGTCTATTCTCAGTACATCATCTTATCTTAACTTTTTAGTTCAGTTTTGTCTAAAATGTTCTAGCTTTAACTTAAGCAGCCACTGCTGCCCTGAAGATTTTTCCCAGGATTTGTCTCCTCCCAGCAGTCACAGTAGTGTGCTATGAAGCATTAATTCATCAATGCCCAGTCATTCTGGCTTCATCTATTCATAGAATCACAGAATCACATTCCTCTTGGGTCTCACAATGTTTCATCTTTATTTTGTTGTACCAATGACCAAAGTGGACCCGTCTTTAGCACTAGAATCTACTGGGGTGATATCTGCTGCAGTGTGCCTGTGCATCACCCTGAAATCACTGCTGTGCTGACCTCTTTGTTCAGCTTTATTGTGTTAGCCCAAATTCCTCAAGTCCTGGAATTCTGTTCTACCCACTCAGTGTCTTTCTGAAGGCATCTTACTGCCTTGCTTGAGGTGAATTTCACCCGAGTTTGGCAGTAACAGCTTTCCTCTTTGAGTATTAAATGGATTTCAGTGATAGTTTAGGGGTATGCAATTTTTTTCCACTCCCCATCTGGCTTACAGAAAGTTCTGTAGGGAATCTAACAAGTATCAGAAGTCTGTAATCTGTGACAGAACCTTATCTGGAAAGAAAATTAATGGAAAATATTTTATTTCATACAATCAAAAATATAGCAGGGAAAATCAATATTATTGTTCCTATCCTGAATGTAAAAGCAGTAGAAATTGAAGTGATAGTAGATGATAAATTATTTTCTACTACAAAATCAAAAAAATCAAAATGCTGAGCACTTAATTGTTGATCTGAAGGGTTTATAGAAAATCCTTTAGAGGTAAATTTAATAATGGTCTTTTCTGTTCACATCTGAGTACTGGCAATAGTTGAAGTTGTAGAAGGTGAGCGTCTATATTCTGGCCTCAGTTATATTTGAAAATGCGTTGTCTCTTCAATTCAATCCCTTTGTGAGATGGCTTAGGCTTTTGCAATCCCTTACAGTATCGCTGTTAATTTTGCATCTGCCAGGGCAGTGGTGTAAACTGTATGGATTTTCAATATTTACTCTTAATATTCAAAAAGGGTCAGGGCAGAAGAACGATAATATTTGGTAATCTCAGAGGTTCTAGGGAAAATGCTGTACTGCACTGATAAACAAGATTTAGGTAGAACTATTCAGCTTTGCCATGGGAAGTGATTGACTTGGCAATCCGAATTTTTTTCATGTTGATAACAACTGATTACATTACTTCAGGACTCTCTTTGCTCTAATAGAATATCCCAAGAGCAGATGGTGATCAGGGATTGAATTCTTCATTGTCTTTTAAGGCTGTAATGTGTCTGTCACTCTCATGTCGGCTCCAGTCAAAAATACTTGCCAGCATCGCAGCTGGGCCAATGACCTTCAGGGGAGTGCACGGGCTTCTACTCTTAATACTAAAATGAAGGGATTTAGATTGAATATGTTTCTGTTAAAAGTAAGAAGAGGAGTCTGGAAACAATCTTGCAGGATCTGTGAGGGTGTGTCAAGAAGAAGAAGCTAGGCTTATTCTTGAGTTGCACAGCAGAAGAATGAGAGACAGTGGCCCTAAACTGAGATGGAAGATTTGGAGTAACTGTAAGGAAAAATTTCTACTCTGAAGATAATTACAAATTGCATACAGGAACAAGTTGCCCAAAGAATCTCTGTCCTTGGCAGTGTTCAAAACTTGATGGGAAGGCTGCACTCCTGAGACTCCCTCCCACCTCTAAGTGATTCTGGGACGCTTGGGGAGACACGGGTAGACTGAGTAGGTATGTTAGAACTACTGTACAAGTATGTATTGAGAAGAATTTGGAATCTCCTGATACAGAAGACTGTGGCCACATTCAGAAATAGTGGTTCTGTCCACTTTTATCTTTTTTCATGTTTTTGTTACCTTACAAAGTGAAATTTGTTGTAGTCTCTCACGTCACCTCACAGAAGAAAATGCTGAAAGGAGAAATGATTGCTGTCTTTGAATGCACTGAGTAAATGCCAGGGAGAGAAAGGGTCTGATTAAGCTCAAGGCCAATGTTAGAGCAAGAGTAAATTACTTTAAACCAGTGATGGATAAATTCCCATCAGAAATTGTACCATCCAGAGGGAACTGGACAAACTTGAGAAGTGGGCCCACAATCTTCCTCATGATGTTCAAAAAAATCCAAGTGCACCTGTCCCAGTCGTAAGTAGAGACTGGAGGAAGAAATTATTGAGAGCAGCCCTGCCCAGAATGACTTGGGGGTGCTGGTGGATGAGAGGCTGGACATGACCCAGCACTGTGCACTCACAGCCCAGAGAGCCAAATGTGTCCTGGGCTGCATCCAAAGCAGCGTGGCCAGCAGGGTGAGGGAGGGGATTCTGCCCCTCTGCTCCGCTCTGGTGAGACCCCACCTGCAGTGCTGCATCCAGCTCTGGGGTCCCCAGCACAGGAAGGACATGGACCTGGTGGAGTGAGTCCAGAGGAGGCCATGAAGACGATCAGAGGGCTGGAGCACCTCTTCTGTGAAGACAGGCTGAAAGACTGGGATCATTCAGCCTGAAGAACAGAAGGCTTCAACAAAACCTTGGAGCACCCTTCAAGTATATTACGGGGGGTTATAAAAGGAAAGAGAGGGACTTTTTACATGGGCAGATAATGATAGGACAAGGGGCAGTGGTTTTAAGCTGAAGGAGAGTAGGTTTATTAGATATTGGGAAGAAATTCTTTGTTGCAAGGGTGGTGAGACATTGGAACAGGTTGCCCAGAGAAGTTGGGGATGCCTCATCCCTGGAAGTGTCCCAGGCCAAGTTGGACAGGGCCCTGACCAGCCTGGTGTAGTGAATGGCATCCCTGCCCATGGGATCCTATACTCTATGAAATTAGAAGGAAAAGTCCCTAATCATTCTTCTGGTGAGATTCCACAACAGCTTTACAAAATGGAAAAATCTGGAAGAGGGGCGCAGAATCAGAACTCACTATGTTGACTTTACATCCTCAACTCTATTCCCACCGAAAGTGAACACAAAACTTTCAAAAGTTGTTAATATGTAGGCATTGTGTTTCCAACTGTCCTTAAATTGCTGCTTTTTAGACGTGAAGCCTCGCAGCGGCGTTAATCAGTTTGGACCTTGAGTCACATGAGCTGTCCTGGTCTGTGATCAGCTACTCAGCAGTGCTGGTTTGCAAATGGTGAGCATGAGTTCCAGTCCCTGCCATGGAGTCTGTTTCACAGCTGTGGCTTCCTTTTGCATTTTATTTACTATACCTGGAAATACACTGTCTCCCCTACCATCCTGGCAGGTAAGCGTAGGAAGTGTGGGTTCAGTGAGTGGACAGTGGGGTGGATCAAGAACTGGCTAGGTGTCAGAGCTCAGAGGGTTGTGATCAGCTGGAGGACTGTAATCAGGAATCTGCTGAGTCCAGTTTTATCCAACTTGTTTATCAATGACCTGGATGAAGGGATAGAATGTACCCTCAGCAAGTTTGCTGGTGATATGAAACCGGGGGCAGGGGCTGATATACTTGAAGTCTGGGCTGCCACTCAATGAGATCTTGATAGGCTGAAGAATTGGGTAGAGAGAAAACTAATGATGTTCAACAAGGGCAAGTGTAAGATCCCCCAGGTTGGGGGGCTGACTTCCTAGACAGCAGCTCTGCAGAGAAGGGCCTGGGAGTCTTGGTGGATAACAAATTGTGCATGAGCCAGCAGTGCCCTTGTGGCCAGGAGGGCCAATGGTATCCTGGAACGCATTGGGAAGAGTGTGGCCAGCAGGTCAAGAGAGGTGATCCTGCCCTTTTACTCAGCCCTGGTGAGGCCACTTTTGGAGTGCTGTGTACAGACAAGTTGCTACTGAAGGATGTCCAGTGGAGGCCACGGGGATGATCAGGAGTCTGGAGCATCTCTCTTATGCTGTGGGAGCTGGGCCTATTTAGGGCAAAGAGTGAGAGACGATCTTGTTAGTGCATATAAATATCTCAAAGGCAGGTGCCAAGAGGGTGGTGCTGGTCCCTTCTCAGTGGTGCCCAGTGACACGACAAGGAGCAATGGCCATAAATTAAAACACAAGAAATTGCACCTCAACTTGAGGAAGAACTTCTTTACACTGAGAGTGGCAGAGCACTGGACAGGCTGCGCAGGGAGGTCATGGAGTCTCCCTCTCTGGAGGCATTCCAGACACTCCTGGAATGCATTCCTGTGTAACCTGCTCTAGGTGACCCTGCCTTGGCAGGGGCTTTGGATGGGATTATCCCCAGAGGTCCCTTCCAACCCTAACAATTCTGAAATTCTGAAATCTAGGCATTGCTTTTGTGCATGCCATAAGAAATCACAGATATCCAAAGGTGGTTTAGCAATCAGGGAGAGTGCACTAGTGTGAAATTGTATACCTTCTGGCTAGTGATATTGCCAGTGCAGAATAAATGTAAGCACATGGCAAGGCAGATTAATGAAATCTAAGCATGTGCTTAAGCACTTCACTGAATGGTGGTCTGCAGATGTAAGTATAGTTACCTCACCTGGTGTGTAATTCCAAGTTCAGATGTCTCTGCATTTTCCCATCCACGTGACAGCCAGTGGTGCTTCATGGGGAGTACCCGCATTTCTGTGGCATCAACATCTGTTTCTGAGTGGTTAATTTTCATAAAGAGTTCCCATTCTTTGTTAATTGAATTATGGCCTTCAATTTCAGCAATGCCAGGTACCTGAGGGAGAAGAAGGAGCTGCACCCAGAGGAGAATCCTTTTTATTTTGGTGAAAGAATGAATTATATTGAAGAATAATTAGCTTGCAGAATTCTCTTCTACTAACCACAGTGTTGGCAATAAAATGTGCCCTTGTGTTAGGAGTCTGAGGTCTTCCTACCTCATAACTTAAAGGTTTTTAGTTACGAGCATTTAAAAGCTGCATTGCAGTAGGTATATCTCTCTCAGTAATGGGGGCACATTGTTCAGTTCTTTCTCAGATATCGGTTTTCTTTTGGGGCAGGCAAAAGAGGAAGACTCTCTGGTGGAAAAAAATTTAAAAAAAAAAAGTTATGTTTTTCTTCTATTGTTAATCACCAGCGGTTTTTCCTGAAGCTGAAGATCTGGAATTAGTCTTCTGTGGCAATGATGCCACAAGCAGACAGTCTCATTAGCTCCAAGCTTGGTGATTTTTTTAAGGAGGAGCTCCCGTCTCCTTTATGTTAGAGGAGTCTGGGAACTGAGAATAAAACTGATAAGATAGTCACTCTACCCAGAGTATTGACTGAAGCTTGAAAGCACTTAGAAGAGCACCAAGAGAAGGTTCAGTAGGTCTCTGACGGGCCAGTATGTCTCTGCATAAAGTCCTAGACCCTCCTGTTCATTCAGGATTTTGTGGGAGTTATTTCCACATGTTGTAGTTGTGTAAGCTACCAGATGCAGCCTTAAGCCACCCATGCTTAATGGTTCTTGAAATCCTTGAGGAATGTGCAGAGTCTGGTGTGTTCCTGTTGAGTGAGATGGATGGCCACAGGCAGAAGCCTTGAGCACTCTTGAACAGCAGCATGAGTCATCATAAACAAATCCAGCTATTCTGGTGTGCAAGACAATGTATGCCACAAGAAGTGTACTTCAGAACCTGTGCAGATAAAGGTAGTAGCTCATCATCCCTATTACACGTATTTTATCCATTTTCTGTAAGCCTAATGATATAACTGAATTAATAATGCCTGTTTCATTTCTTGGTCTTTCATCTGTCCGACTTCTGGATCTCCTTTCCTGTTCACAAGCATTCAGTGAAACTGCAGAAGTATTAGGGCAACATGTAATTTCCAGTTTATCAATAGTAATGCCCTTCATGAACATTTCTCTTTTTTTTAATTCTCTTTTGTACTTAAACCTAATTCCAGATTACTGTACTAAATGTATTCTGTGTCTCCTTAGGGGATAGGTATTATGAAGCCATTGTTTTAGAAAACAAGTTTTCCAGCAAAAGTGTAGGAATTTTTTAAGTACTTCTAGTATGGAAGCCCACTGAACTGTCAATATATTCCTAGAAAACTCTTAAGGAAATAAAATACTTAAACATTATCCTTTTTTATTCCAAGTCATCTGAGAAAGTGAAGCAGCTTTAGTTATTTAGTGCAGTCTGTTAAAAGGCAGAGAAGCGGTGGTCCCCCATCCCTGGAAGTGTTCAAGGCCACTTGGATGGGGCTTTGAGCAACCTGGTCTAGTGAGAGGTGTCCCTGCCCAAGCCACAGCCTTCAGATAATGAAGTGAATGCAATTGCTCATTTCTGTAGCCCTTGGAAACCCATGCATGATGATGTTCAAATCTCTCATCTTGAAAGACAGTAGGAGCTCGTGTTTCTGAGAAAGCCTGAGTCAACCCCTGCAGTTCAGTGAAGCTGACGTCCTGCTGGTGTCTCCTCCTGGAAGGCCATGCCTGCCAAATGCCCACATCTGTTTGCTCCCATGCAAACTTCACTTTCAGTTGGGGGAGTGAGAACAAGATCGTATCTCCTTGAAGTTTGGCAGTATTTCTCCATGGGACTCTGGAAATGCAGGGTGATTTTAACACCACTGTTTTATACTTGGACATTTTTTTCCCATCTGAGGGATAAAAATCCAATGTTGAGTCAGCAGGAGCTTACCTGAAGCTGATTTTTTTGATAACTCCTACTTTGTAGTCATCTTGTAGAGGGGGGAAAGTGAAGTAAACCTGAAAACCAACTTAGTATTTAGACATGCTTGATAGTGGCCTCTACAGTGTTATACTGTACTGAGCTGTCATACCATGATTCTTTTCCTTCGGCCTGTACACCTAAAATCAAATTACTGTGGCTATGTGTGTTCTTAATATTTTTTATTGTGCAGGGTAACTGATGTACAAAGTCTTTGGTGGAAATAGTTATTTTTAGAAGAATCTGTAAGATGACAAATAATAACTTGCCTAGCTTTTCATACAGGCTCTGATCTTCCATTAGTGAATCTTGGACTACATGTCGTGTCACACTCTTTAGCTGGATCTCAAGGTGTATTACTCCTATATTACAGAGAGAGAGAGTTACACAAAGGCCTGAAGAAGTGAAATTATTTGCTCAGGTACTCAGGGAGTCAATACCATACTGAAAATTTAATCCAGTTTTCCAGGTTTCTATCTCCAGTGACCTGTCAACTGGGACCTCTTTCCTCCTTAGTGCTTGTGACTTTATTAGGAGTCACCTTTAGATATGATGGAGATTTTTACTGAAAATGCTTAATCCTTTCAGAAAAATCACAGAATCTCGCTTTTCTATAGCAGTCAAAAACTCATCCTAACTTTCTTAGGAGAAACTCTGAAGAGATGGATTTGTATAAATACTTTCTCGTTTCTTAAGAAGCCTGAGAAAAAAAATCTTATGCTTGAATCTGAGAATGCCATGTCTTAGAGTGGCCAAATATATATATATATGCCAATTACAAGAGCTGATTATTTCTAATGAACAAGATATCCAGGAAAAAAAAAGAAACAAAGATCTAGTCAAAGTGTGGCAGACAATTATTAGAAATTATAACTTCTACATTTTAACATCTTTCAGCTTTCTGCCACTGTGCATGACCACTCTGCCATCCAATAAAACATTTCTTATCTCATCAGAATTTTACAAGTTCAATTTCAATTGTCATAAGAAAAAGCAGTTCACAGGAGACATCAGGGGATGGATGTTTATTCCCTCCTGCCTTTTTGAATGTGTTAGAGTTGTGTAGGTTAGAGATGCAGAAGGGAAAATGACTATAGCTATCACAGTCTTTCATAGGCGAGTGAGCAAAAGAAAATCCTAGGGTATCATATAATAGAGCTTACAGCAAGATTTGTTCTCATTCTCTGAGGTGTCTACAAAATACATATATCATGTCCCAGTACAATGAGCTGTCGTGAGCACAGCTTACTCAAGCATGGCAGGAAGTTGTAGCTCCTTTAGTATGTAGCCAGACACACTTTAGTGGTTGGATGGACAGACACATTTTCCCCCTCTCTTAATCCAAACTCTAAATGTAGATGTTGTATAAATCCCTAAGCAAGTAGCTGATTCTTTCATTTCCTGGAAGAGCTGCTGGCCTATATTTTTAGAGAGGCCAAGTTTCAAGTTTCTTGAAATTAATTTAAAAATACAGAGTTGAATGCTTATGCACCACAGTTGTGTAGAGATAGCATACGTTTCTTTCTTTTTCCTGAAATTAAGACACTTCAAAAAATTATGTGTGAAATAAAGTATTTGAAGTGTAGTGTTCAGCATAGGGAGGTGACTGAATACACTATGAGAGAATCAGAATCATGCCTGTCCTTTTATAGAGAGAAGGTAGAGGAGGTTTTTAAGTGTTGGGTTAAGTCTGTAATGTAGGCCAAGTTAGGCAATAACTTTGGAAATGGAGCAAAAAAATTTGTACTTAACGTGCTACGGGAGAGAAACTGGTGAAAAGAAGCAAAGAGAAGAGAGGCAAAGCAGATCTTGCAAACTGTATATGGACTGGGGAGTGCTATGGACTGTAGAGAGGCTGTAAAAGGAGAGCATGCAATGAATTGCATGAAGAATTAACAGAGTAAGGATATGGTAATTATTTACTGGGATAAAAATTTGTGTTCCTGTTGTATCATTTAGGAAAAATTTCAAGATACACTTATAAGCATTTATCTGGATCCATGGTAGATTGAAAAGGAGATTGGAATGATCTCTAAGTTCATAGCAGAGTATCTGTTGCAAGTCTACACACACACACACACACACACACACTCACTCTGCTTGTGTTGACTGCTTCCCCAGGCAGGATTTATTCATGTCAGGGACACAATTGTAGGAGAAGGTTCTTCTCTGATTTATTTGTGACAAGGGGAATGATTCTTTGGGATTCATTGCTTTGGGTTTTGGTTGTGATTTTATGTTAAACCAGTGCAAATATTCACCACTACACTTACAGTACACTATGGAGCCCAGGCACTGTGGCAAGTGCAGGGCTGGTGTGGCAGGTGGAGACATAGCCAGCTAGGAGAGAGCCACAAAAATATCATAAAGGAGTCAGAAAGCAGAGGGAGATACACTGGAAGGATGAGTATTTTTCTTAACTGAGCTCTATTTCTGCATCACAAAGCAATGAGTTTCCCAAATCAGACATAAACAAACTCTTCCATTTCCAAGGACAGAGGAAGTAATGAAAAGCATGCCAGTCTTTCCAAAATGGGCTGTAATTGGCACTAGCCAGAGCCTTAATATTCATCACCTGTAACTGAGGGGCAAATAAAAAGTGTGATTTCTTTTCTTCATCCTAAGAAATATTCCAAGGAAATAAACAGAATTGCTTCCAGTCTGTTCCTTGCAATTGAATGGCCCTGGTCATAAGTGAGGGTTAAACAAATGCAGAGTAAAAGTCAGAGCTTCTCAGAAGTAGTTTTGTCTCTGAGTAACTGATGTGATTTCTATGAATAATCATCACATGAACATGATACATCATGTCATGCATAATGAGGAGAGTTTGGTTTAAAGATTGTAGGTCTGTGTGTTTGACTATAAATATATCACAGTTAGACATGTATTGTCCCCTTCCAAAGCTCCTGACATTTTTTTTCTGCTGTGTGGGTGGGCTTTTACATACCTGGAGAAAATTGCATAGTTCTAAAAATTGAAAGTTACCCAATAAAGAAAATGTAGCCTAGTTTCATTATAGACCCATAATATGTTCTCAAAAATGAAACATGATTTTTGAAGGGGATGTTATTAACCATAGCGTTATAACTGTTATACTCCCAGGAGTATGATGGATGAATGGATGGATGGATGGATGGATGGATGGACAGTATATTCTTATAAGTCATTTGGGGATGGTGTGCCCAAATGTGCCATTTTTTTTTTATTGTTATGGGAGAGAAAAAGCAATATAATGATATTTATTGGAAATTACTTGAAGGCTATTCTGAACTGATTGATGGTTCTGCTGGTTAAAAAGGGTGTTTCCATTTTATGATATTAAGACAGATTAGATAAAAACTGAGTGAGTGTTTTAAAATCCAGCTTTCATCTTGATGGAAGTACAAAGATTAATCTGTTCATGTAATCTGTAAAGTAACAGAACTAAAACACTCTCAGTCTTCTCCAAATGTTTGTCTGTATTTTTTAAGAGAAAAAAATAAATATAATATCGGCTTTACAACAAAAATATGCCAAAGACATGCATCCTAGAAATATATGCACAACTGCATAATTGTATACTCTGCTATTTACTTCATTAGACTTTTTAAAAGATTTAGTTGTTCCACGTTTGACACTCTTTGGATCTAAGGCATTGCTCAGACTAACAGACATGTTTATGCCTCAGCAGGAAAATGCATGTGTTTATGAGAAAGGTAATTGGAAAGTGGGAGGAGACTATTTAGCACTATCTGAACTTTTGTGTCCTACACTTCTCTAAGACTCTTGCATAACTGTACTGCCCAGAAGAATGCAGCTCTTTGCAGGCGGACAAGACCTCATTTTCAGGAGTTAATTTTTCAAAAGGCTACCTGAACCCTATTATGAAACATTGTTGCTGACCCCTCAATTGGTTTAACTTAGTATCTTAGCAATACTAGAAATAAATACCTGCATAAGTGCCTGCATTCAGTGAGCGCTGAATGGTGAAAATCAGATTACTGTAGTTGTTGAGAATGGATGAGGAGGAAGTTTGATTCCTTATTTCCCTCCTGATGGATATTTATGGTGGGTGGGAAATGTGGGTGTATTTGTGTACACAGGTAATAAAATCATATAGACTTTTATCATAAGGCATTGAGTTTAAGAGCATTTGTGAGTTCTAGATAACCAACCACATTTTGAGAGAGTACAGGCAGAACACATTCTGGTAGAAAAACATTCTCTTAGGTAGCAAACACACACTGTATATGTCATGCATTTTTATTATTGCTTCCATATTCATTAAAGTTTAAGGCCTTAAATGACTTGTCAAAATGTTATGCCAAGCTGAAAAGCATTGCCTTGATGTGCTGTAGTGTAGCGAGTCTTATTGGCACTTCTAGCATTCTCAGTAGTCAAGAAAAAGCCCTACAATTTTCAAGTCACTTGTATGTTTGTCTCCAGTGTGCACTTCTCATTTTTCTTCATTCTTGATATGTTTTTCAGAATTTTATACTTTTCTTACGTAACTCTCATCTAAAATGTGACGAGCTTTGCTTGTACATGTATATACATGGTCCTGGTTAGGGAAAATCAAGTTAGATCTGAACTTTCTCCTTAAAAGATCTGTAAGTTCTGGGGAGGTCAGATTAGAGGCTTAGTCCAAGGCCATCCCTACTCTTTCTTTTATTTATGGATAAGAGGGATTTGTGTAGACTTGAGTCTTAATATGGTCTGACTCATGTTGCTCTTGGGACAAATAGAAAAATATTCTGAGAATAAAGACACTAAAAAAAAAAGAAGCAGGGAGTGAGCAGAGTGGAAAACAAAGAAAGAAGAAATGAAGGCAAAAAAAGAGAGAATAAAGGTGTGGGCAACGTATTCCCTGTGTGCTTGTGCATAAACAGTACTCCCGGTAGGATTTGGTAGCAATGCGTAGGAGTTTGGGAGGCTTTATAGATATGATACATTGTAAGTAAGCACCTGCTTCTAGCAAATGAACTTTGACTGTGGCAGTTTCTTAGTTTTTAAAGAATATAAAGAAGCTCTTAAAGGAATTTTGGGGCTTGAGTCTGGGGTAGATATGGATGGGGAAAATGTTTTGCAGGCAGGATAGTGTATCATGCCCTTATGTAAATACCCTGTATGTATAACACTACAATACAAAAATTCTGTTTGATTCTAAAGATCACTGTTATAGCTGTCTACAGATAATTGTATTGGACCAACTAGTAAACCAGTGGTTTAGACAGTTGGTCAATACATCTGAAATAAGAAAGAAAAGTACATGGAGAAAAGACAGTGATGGTGGCATTAGAAAAACAAACACTCCTATTTTTAAACAATGTTCTAAAGCCATTATTAAAATGTTTTCAGAAAATGTTCAGTGTGACTCACCTGAGTTCCCACTGGACCCCAGGGAATGTTAGTGATAGTGATATTAGTGAGAGGAGAAGCAGGTGGGCACTGAGTGCACTTGAAAACACCACTCTGACTTTTCACTGATGTGCAAGAAAAACACTGCAATAGCATGACCTACAGCAGACTTTCTTTCCAGTGACAGCTCTGCTCTGCGAGATCTGTAAAAAGGAGCCTTTTGTAATAACAGCCCCTCTCTTCTCAGGCAAAGTCTTTTCTGCCAGACTTTGCCTTTCTCTGAAATACCTCCGACCTCGAATAAATATCAGAACTGTTAGGTATCTTTACACTCTGGTTAGCAAAATTTAATTTAAAAATAGAAGCAATTTTTAGTGGATCCACTGATGTCAATGACTTAGGAGTGCTCAAATAAGTTTTTATTATTCTGGAAACAAACTAAATGCATTAACTTTTGTTTTGTGCTTGCCTCTGCCTAAAGCAAATTTTTATGGTCTAGTTAGGTTCCCTTGAAAACAGGCTTTTATAAGTAAATACTCATGGATGATTAACCGTCCTAAAATAAAACTGTTGTCAGATGTTTAAAATGTGCGGTGCATGAGAGAGAAGGTATGTACATGGAGACTGGAAAGCTAATTTCTACATTTCAGTGCATCTGCAATGATTAGTAAAACTGAGGCACCTGCAGATATACTTCCAAGGACTCAAGCTTGGGGAAAGCATTCTTTTTAATTTAGTTGATTCTGGGTTTTGGGAGCAAAAAAAAGTTGTGGCATGGTGAAGTGGTTTCCTAACTTTTGCAGAGTAAAAGTAAGGATGTCTTAATCAAAGCAGACCTTTCAAGACAAAGAGTGTTTTTAGAACATTTAAGTGGAACAAAGATGAGCTCAAGAAATGATACATGCAGAAACATGGAGGAAAAAACCTGTAAATTAGTCTACAGAAGATGTTTTTATATGTTCTTTTACTGTAGTCATCAATAAAATACCAGTAATACTGCTGGCTGGTTACTTGTCACTGTAGGAAGAAACAATTGCATTTTGTAAATTGGCTTTCTTAGTGTGGCATCATAGTTTCAAGAGAAATCTAAGTTTCAGATAAACATTTTGCACATTAATTTGGCTTTACTCTTTCTTTCTTATTTCAAGCAGTATAGAGTCTGTAATTAATGCAATGGACTTGGTTGAATAACTTTGTAAATGACAAGAGATGGTCCTTTTTGACCTTCATTTTAATATTGAAAAATTAGGAAAAATGAAACAACTTCTGCCAAAGAATGAATAAAAGATGGTTTGGAAGGTGTCCGTTTTCAATAAAATAGCAATATTCTATTAGATGATCCACTAGTCACTGATAACTGGTCTATCTTTTTGGTGGAGAAAGCAAATTATTTTTGTGACCTTTTATTTCTGTTCAACTTATAAGAGAATCTCAATTTTTAAATTATTTTTATCTTCTGCTTTAGAAGTATTAGATCTCACTCAGGAAGATGTAAAAGTTTGAATTGCAATTTCCCCCCCTCGTATGTCCTAATTTCATGAGCCTTTTTTTACTTAGGAATAAGATGAAAGCGCAGACATCTGAGGTGCAGTGGCTCAGGCTCCCTGGATACCAGGAGGTGACCTGGCAGCCCAACTTCTCCCACAGCCCCAGCCAGGTGGCAACCCCAGCCCCAAGCACTGGGCACCTCCATCGGGACATGGACAGAACAGGGTGTGAGCCCAGGAGGGCAGGGCTGTGGGGACCTGGTGACACTGGGCCAGGTGCTGATGGCCCCGGGTTCTGGGCCACAAGCAGAGTGGAGGAGCTCCAAGGGGCTGGGCAGGTACAGTCAGAGCTGCCACTGCCTTAGAACCCCAAGAGCATGATGTGGAGGGGGTTTAGTGTTTAAAATTAGCAATGTGTTTGTCGTGAGTTCACCTGAGAGGGAGTTCCAGCTGCTTTAACTTAATGTGTGAATCACGCCCTGCCCTCTGCATACACAGCTTTTCCATAAAGGCTTCCAGCCTATTGCTGTTTGTAAATTAAGGTTGGTTCCTTTACTTAGCTTTTCTGGGCACTGGAGAAGACAAAGTGTTGCAAGAGATGGATGGAATGTGCAAAAGCTGAATGACTGGTGAGAGGTGTTGCATTGCCTTGACAGCAAGTGCATTTTCAGGCTGTTGATTGACATTTTGCTTACTTCCTTTGCTTATAGCTTCATGAAACCTGCTGTTTTTCAGACAATGGGAAGAGATTTTGTTAGGAACATGAGCCGTGGGTCAAAAGAGTTATTTACACGAGTGATTAAAACTGAGTAGGCCCATGCTCTACATGGAAGTATAAGATGCAGCAGCAGTAGTGTGTTTCATGGCATGCAGAGGCAATACCAATAATCTTGTTTGAGTATGAAAATGAATAGTCATTCATGTTTCTCAGAGTATTTTTGGGGTTTTTTCTTCCTCATTTTCCAGTGGCCGAGGGAGCTCTCCCCATCAGGTGGGTATTGTGGAGCTGATCTTTAGACAGCTGCAGAAAAAGCATTCTGGAATGCCTTTTTCAGTCTCGTTAATAATACCTAATCTGAAAGTGGGAATGGATTGAGTGGTTATCTACATATCAGCTGACTTTCTTGTTTTTACAGGGCTCCCTGTGAGACTTTCCTGAAGGAATGGAAATTTTGGTTTTAAACTAAAAACAATGAGCAACTCTTCTTTGGGCTAGGCAGGGGCTGTCAGAATTAGAAATGTAAATGTCCTGTAAGAGTCTAGGATGCATTGATTTCCTCATTCTCCTCAAGTTAGCTGAAGCCTTTGCAGCATATTTCAGTAGTGATTCAAATCCATGATTGTTGGATGAATTTGTGGAAGTAACAAAAAAAACCCCCTATCTTTCAGCCATTTAAATTTATGGTAAAATATTGCTTTGCAATGAAATGAAAATCTGGCCTGTAGTCTGCTGGGTTTTAGCTGTGCTACATAACTACACCCAGTACTAGTCACGTAAACTGAGACCAGCTGCATGTCAGTAATCTGCAGAAGTCGTCAATGAGGTTTTGGTGGAAACGGTGAAAATTAAACATGATCAGATGGATGATTAATGGGCATTTACTGCATAGTCTAGTCACTGAAACAGAATCTTCCATTCACAAAGTCAGTACACATTTGTTCATTTTGTTCTGGTTCTGCAGATGGCAGTGTTAAGAGATTTTGCATTTTTGGAAATGTCTTGAAATATTTTTGCATGATGATATGAAGGCACCAATGAAGAAGAAATTCTTGAAGTACAATAGGAATGTTCTGTTTACCAATGAAGCAGAAAGTACTTTAAAATTTTGGGCAAGCTTATCTTAATAAATCCCTCTGAGGCACCTGCAGATATACTTCCAAGGACTCAAGCTTGGAAGCCTTTGGCTGCTCTCCAGCCTCTCAGTCTTACAGTCACCCAATTTTTTTAACCAAAGTCAGAAGCCTTTATTATGGAAGCAAAAGAAATGACCCTTATTTCTCCCTTGCCAAATAAATAGGTGCCTACAGCAAACAGTTATTCATCTCTCAGCTCTGTAGATGTGATCAGCTGGCAACCTGATTTAGGAACAGTAGTATCCTCCTGGGCTTCACATTACATATCCCCAGTATGTAACCTGTGTTTATTGTTCAGCCCACATCTGTGTTCAGATTAAGCTTCAGTGTATAGCGAACCAGTTCAGATGTAACCAGAATTTCCTCTTTTTATGCAGCACAGCAGCTTATCTTTACCTTAGAAAACATGGGAATTTATCTTTCTAAGCAAGGTTTTTTTTTTTCCTTTTCATCCTGGGAGTAGTATTTAAAAATGTGTGCAATGTGAATGGGATTATAGATATATATCTGTGTCATAAGGCAGAAACTTAAGGGCTTTAGACTTCATAAGAGTCTCAAATGACATTCCAGGTATCTTTAAATATTTAAAATTGTGGATTAACTGTATTTGCAATTTTTTAAAAGTATATTTTGGTAGTGTACCATTTATCACACATCCTTTTTGGAATATTGGTAAAAATGCAGTCTCTGACTCCATGGTTCAGAAAAGTTGTACTACAAAAGTTCACCTTTGGTTTTAGAGAGATTGCCCTTCCCGGATTTAATTACACCCGATTTATAGAATGGGCTGCTGAATGTTCAGAGCTGGACAATCCATTTTAAAAAAAAAACTTATTCAATGGATTATAGAGATTTATGGTAGTAAACATCATATGTAATAACAGTTCTGTGTGTCATACCTGCATAAGCAGTGGAGAGATAAGTGATTCAGAAAATATGCAATATAATTTCAGGTAATACATTCCACTAGATGCATTTACCTCTGATGTTGGAATCTAGGGATAGAGGGTAATTATTCACAAAACGTGACTGCTTTTGGGAAGTGGTTTATGTACATGAACTTTCCAGTAGAAAACATAGTAGCAGTTGTCCAGAGGTTTAATATATAAACTTGTAGACTGACATTATTTTCAGTGATAGTTAGAACAGTTCATAGGAATATATGATAGGCAAATGTTTACTTGGAGCTCCTTCTGATTCTTCTGATTCTAAAACCAAAAGTTTTGTCTACGTAGACATTTCATTGAACATGCAGATGAGATATATGAAGTCTGAAAATATTTAAATCTTATCTATACACTTAAGTGTATTGACACAAAGTACACAAGCACAGAAAAGAAAAAGATTAGACATCAAAGTTGTGCCCCAAAGTACTTGGTATTTAAAACAAACTCTCCAGACTTAGAGTGGATTTAAGGCTACCTCAGCTTCAGACATCAGGAAACGCAGTGGCATTTTTAACTTCACCCATTAGTAGTATAAGGTGCAATATCCTGAAAGCAAGCTTGCTGCTTTGAGCATGAAACTTTAACTACTGCCACATTTCTTTTGGATGTATTTGCAGTAGCTCTAGGTTAGGGGTAGTAACTCAAGTTTAGGTTTTTGTTAGATCTTGCTCTTTCTTTGTTTTCCAGGATTATTTAAAAAAAAAAAAAAGAAGAAAAAGGTGAAAAATCTCTGGATTTTTTTTTTAATTCGTTGAGAAAATCAGTAGCTGCTCTAATGAAAACTGCCTACCACTTACATATTGTGAAAAAAGATTTAGTGATAACACAGGTGATAACTGCAAAGACAGCAACTGAAAAAGGACATAAGCAATGAAGCAGCTAGTAATTCTGATGTGTGGAAAATTAACCCCTTTGCAAAACAGAAATGCCACTAGGTTTACAGCTGGAATTCCCAGATGCTGATGGGCCCTCAGAGTCAGAGATGTCTCTTATGAGTGATGTCTAAACTGAAGACAATCCATCATCTCAGGAAATTGCAAGGCATTCTCTAATACAGGTGTTGTTTCAGTTTCAGCAGCTGCAGCTGTTTAAAGAAATGAAAGGAATACTCATATACGCAGTAGATAAGCAGAAAGGCTGTATAGAAGCAGTAAGACAGAAATGTGTATTTTATTTTTGTGCATGGAAATTTGGAGCACTGACATTTTCCCACTTTGTTTCTGTTACATTAATTTACTCTAGAACTAAATAGATGTAAATATCTTCCATAGATATTTCTCCTGTGCCGCGTCACATTTTGCAGTAGTAGAAAACCAAAACTGAATTTAAGATTGAAAGTTTGGGGAAAGCTTGGATTTAAGGCTGGATCTGAACTTTTTGATTGTTTTTATTTGATTTTGTCTTCCCCTCCACATAGGTGTAACCATTTCCTAAGAAAAAAATGTGTTTGTTTCTAGAACAAGTCAGTATTATGTGTGCTATATTTGAAATGAAGAAACATGTATAGTTATAATTCAGGAGAAAAGGAGATGGTAGAAGTTTAGTAAACGAGAAGCTCTTTATTTATTCTTTAATCTGATTGTTTATTGGTTCCTTAGTTAAATTTGGAATGTAGAATAATAATTTTCTTATTTAAATCAATAGATATTTGTAGATAGTACTAGAATGGTTACTTTTTGCAACATGTCTTAGTAACCATGCACATCTCTAGTAATAATTTTGAGAGGAACCACCTTGTGCATTGGAGAGATTGCAGATCTAACAGTATAGTACTCTAGGTTTTTCCATGTGTCACTATATTTTTGGGTTTCACTATATTTTTTGGGAAGAAAGTTGTTTATATGGAGAGGATGAGAGCAGATAAAATGGAGCAGAAATACAATGTGCAAATTGTGTTTATTGACTTGTAAACAGGTCACAAAATGTGGCATTTTTTAAATTTGGTGTTGAGAAGGTTAAATTTCAGTTTGGAGCTGGGGGGAGGGTGGGGTATTTGCTGTTTCTAATTCTGTCAATTAGCTTAAATCTTCTCTGGTGGTGGCAGACCTGTATTTGGAAATACCCTCAGCAGGTTCCTTAACTAACAGCTCTTCTAAAGTGCCCCTCTTCCTTGCCAGAGAGTGACAGGTCCTTTCACACAGCCAGAACCAAATTGTCTGGATCCAGAATTTTACCTGGCATCTGCTGAGCCAGTATTTTTTGTCTAGAGTTGAAAAGTAAAACCTTTGCAGTTGTTCATCTCTCCATTGTATTATAATAGGTAACTACTCAAGAAGAATTTATCTTGACCTGGAGTTTTGTTGCAAGTCTGTTTTCTGTAAAAAGTACTAAGACAAAACCACAGTATTCATAGAGTGTGTCATGCCTCTGTGCAGCACTTAAAAATTGTTGCCACGGACAACACAAGTTGTTTCAAGAATTTGCTTTCCAAAATGTTACTGAATGTGATAGTTGCCACTTTCTGTGAACACAGATAATGTTGCCCTCTATTATCACCCTTGTTTTAGACCTTTCCAGACCCTGTGTCTCTGATAAAAAGCAGTGCAGGCCAGTAGAAGGAGGCTCTTAGTACTGAAATACTTTGTGGTGTCTGATGTCCACATTCACGCTTTTCAGGGTGTTTTATTTCAGACTAGTCCTAGTTTGTGTCTGTGATTCTGTGAATGTCTGTTAGTGGGTAGAGTGCTTTTAGGTGCTCTTCTGAAGAGATCTTCCAGTTTAATTTTGTCCACAAGGAATTTTCTGTGTGTGCTCAAGTCACTGTGAGTCCCAGTGTGGAGACAGTCCACAGTATTTAAAAAAAAAAAGTTACTGTAAGCATACTGTGAATTGTCAGTAGTAAAAGCCTACTAGTATGTATATTTCTATTTTACAGCTTTACCCCTTTAAGTTTTCTCTTATTTTATACATATAGGTGTACTTTTATTTAAATTTGTTATAATGCCAATGGATTTTTTTAAATCCTGATGGATTTTTTTCTCTATGGAAATTACTTCTGTGATTTCAGCTTGCACCTCCTTCATTTCAACTCTAATTTTGTCTTGTCCTCCACTACTGGATTCAAAGTTACTTTTATGTTGTCGAAGTCTCTGGCAGATGTCTTTGCCTGACCTGAGTGCTCCTTAGCAGCTGTCGGCCTTCTTTCTCACTCTTCTTTAAATTCTCAAAAGCTTTATCATTTTTGTTTGCCAGCACTTTCACTCCAGTTGGATAAAAGTCCTGCGGCCCCAAAACTTCTGAATCCCTGTGAGAAATGAGACAACTCTTAAAAAGATTAATTTATTGAAAACAGAAAAATTGAAAAATTACAGAAATCAGAAAAATATAAAAATTTGGGATCCTATGGCTCAGTAGATGGTATGCCCCAGGAGCGCAGGGATTTGAGATCTTCTGGCTGAGACAGCACTAGACTTCAGGTAGAGAAAAAGAACTTGCAGTGCTGGGCTGACTTTAAAAAAATTACTAAAAGCCCCTTAAAAGGGGTAAGGCTTTGAATGCCCCAGCGCCGATGTCTCCCACAGCTAGTCTGGAGAGAGCAAGAGGGGAAAAGAGAAGAGAGCCTGCCTCTCAGCTTCATCCTTTTCATAGTTTTTGCTCCGCCCCCAGTCCGCTCATAGCCCGCCCACAACCCGCCCCTTCGGTCCAAAGCGATTGGTGCTTTCCCTTTGATGGATCATCTCCGTCCACCAATGGCTCAGCGTTGTCGGGGGGGGGGGGGGGGGGGGGGGGGGGGGGGGGGGGGGGGGTGGTATCAGTTTGAGATAAGGGGAATACAATACCTTCATTAAAATTCAGGTATTCAGGTTGCCATGGAACTTGCCTGCAGAGTAATGGCTCTGTAGCTAAAAATAGCTGCTGGCTATTAAGACTGGGTGGGGGTTTTGGCCTTGGAATCAAAATGCAAGTGAAACACCTACAAAAAGTATTAAAATACATCCAACACACCTCAAAACACTTGTAAAAGTATACAGTAAACACAGGAAAGGTAACTCTTATGGTGTACCAGTGGTTTGAAGTTTGAAAAGGGGCAAGTTTGTGATTTTTAACTGGGAAAATTTTAACTGGGAAGGGTGCAACTCTATTAATAAACTACTTTAAACAAATGAAAACACTGATAATGGAACTGGATTTTTGTACCTGGGCTGATGGGTTAATTGTAACATTCAATTTAAAAATAATTAACTCAAAATTAATTAATTAAAGCACTTAATATGCAAAGACAAAGCACAAATAGGGATTTCATGTATGACAATCCCCAATAAAACTCTGCTTTAAATTCTCTAGTCTTACCTAACACAGTCAAGTCTGAAATTTCTGCTTTTTGTAAAAAATGTATTGCAGTGGGAAGCATTTCAGATTGTATTGCATTGTATTTGCAATGGGAAGCATTTCAGATATCTGAATTCTTCATTGGTTTGTTTTTTTGTTTTTTCTCTGCATGAAATCGAATTGCAAGCTTCCATTAGACTGACATAAAGCAGATGGGGGAAACAACTGCATCTCCAGTTTGGCTACCTAAAGATAACTTAGCTAAAATTGAAGATTTGTGGATTTTGGATAAAATTTAGCGTGACACTTAAGGCCCAGATGTGACAACTGTAATGATGCAGTTAAACAGATATGTCTATTCATGGGCTTTTACAATGGCTTTACCAACAGACAAGGGAAGTATTTGAATGAAGAAAATGAAAACTCACTGGTTTCTGATGCCCTCTTGGGCATTTTCAGGACTTCTGGGGAGTCATAGGCTGGTGGCTGAGAGCAAACAGGTAAAATGGTTTCCTCACCAACCACTAGTGATATGACAGCAATGACTCACCTTCATCAGCAATAATGTTGTCTTGAAGTTAATGGAAAACACTCATCTCAAGAATTTATTAGTCCTTGAGGCTATAAGTTGTTGTCCTGAAACTATCCTAAGAAAGGAAAAGAAGAGAAGGAAAATTTGAGAGAAACAGGCTGCACAAATTTAGAAGACAGACCTGATTTTTTTTTTCTTCCTTGTATCCCAAATAGTCAAGTTACAATCCTTTGTTATAAAGTGGAGATGAAGGCCAAGAATACTCATTATGTTAGGTACAAGGTGTTCACACTTGAGCATAGTCATAAATAATTCTTTACCAAACCTCATTGTATCTGCAGGCTAAGACAAGCACATACAAATTTATTGTCAAGACACTAACATTTCATGTTAGATGTAATCTCAGATTTGACTTCTGATGAACTTTATTTGAAAAGAAAGTACTGATAAATTAATCTCCATTAATTTCTCATATTAATTAGTTGAAATGACACAGTTGTGGGGACTTAACAAGATATATTCTTTAAATTAAGCTCAAATATCAGAAGTAATTTAGATTAGGAACATATTGTAGAATATATAGAAGCATGCAGCCCCAGCTGAATGAGAGAACATATTAGCCAACTATTTTGGCATTAACCATGCTGAAGCAAAGACACAAGAACTAACCATATTAATATTATTTCTATTTAAATGTTCTTTCACAAAATGTCCATATAAAACCTCCTTGTGCATTTCACCCACTCCAGATATTCAGTAATTATCTGAACAAGTGGTCCTCAAGTAGCTAACAAGGGTATTGTGACTACTTAAAATAATTACATTGATTCAATGTATAGGTTTTATTTTGTGGATGAGTGTTTCATTAGAGTAATACCAGGTTTGAGAGGCGTTGTCTTCCGCTCACTTCTAAAAGAAATCTGGAGTGCCTGTTTTATTGTCTGTTAACAACAACATACTATTTTCCCCATCAGTCAAGGTGAATTACATTTTAAAACATCGTATGCTTCCCTCTTTGTCTTGAGGGCATTTTAAAAATCTGATGTGCTTAATATTTCTTGCCTGTATTGACTAACCAGTATAGTCTGAAACAATGTTTGAAACTCTGCATTTGTCTCCATTTGGTTTCTAGCTAAAAAAGTCCAAAACGCCCCAGTAGAAATGGATGATTTCTCTTGAGATTATTTCTGTCTGGTTTCATCCTGCCTCTATGCTTGGCCCTGTAGCCAGAACATGTGTGGCTAATTATATATGTTCAGCCCTCCTGAAGTGCCACGTGGGGATTCTTAACTATTAACTTTTTGGAGAGACATCCATTGAAAGGTTTTGTAGTGCTGTGGTGATTGACAGCTGCCTGTTACATGTCAGTTCATGTCTTGCATCTCTTCTCTAGGGTTTTAATTTCTGTTTTAAATGGGAAAGTGCCTTTGTTTTAAATGTTTGCACTGAGTCTGGCCTGTGGCAGGAGCTGTTGGGAGCTCATTTTGGTTACCACAGTGCAAAGGCTTCCTGGTGATGGTTCCATGTCCCCAACTTTCTCTGTGGTGTAATGCAGCCAGCAGTAGTCTAGGAATGTATACAGGAGTGTTTCCCACTCTGGTAGCCTGTCAGGAATGAGTCTGACCTTTTCCCAAAACCCCCACAAGAAAACAGCCTTGAAAGTGGTTTTTTTACCAGGAGGGTTACATGACTCTCCTTCCAGTGAACCATTTGTAGGCTTCTCTACGGCCCGTCTCAAGTCATGGTTGTTAAGAAGCAGATTCTTAAGGATTTGCTGAGTAGGAAGAGCAGCTGGGGATAGGGGAGGGACTAAGACACCCATCATAAAAATCTTTCAAAAGAGCTTCATATCCTCAGCTTCTCATTTTTGAGAAACAGTAATCTCTGTTTGCCCTGATTCTGGAAAGGGTCCCTCTGCAAATCCTGTGTGCGAACATGAGTGTCTGCTCAAGGGCTGCTTATTTGGAGCCAGGAATATTTATTTATGCCTGTTTCAAAATCTAAGATAACACATTTAAATTGTTTAGGTATTTTTTGTAGAGATGGCGCTGTTGAAACTCAGTCGATCGAGTCAAGGTTGCAATATATTCCAGGCAGTTTTAGTTGTCTATTAATTAAAAAAAAAAATAGAGTTCACGTGGTTTGGAGAGAAAGTTCTAGTTCAAAACTTTTCTTCCTCATTAGTCATTTTCAGATCATATTGAGCTAAATGGCTTTCTGCATATGGGTTCTATGGAAAAGACTGAGAGTTGGGGTTGTTCAGCTCTCCCTGGAGAAGGCTCTGGGGAGACTTTCTTGTGGTATTTTCCATATATAAGGGGTCTTATAAGAAAAACAGAAAGAGATGTTTTACCAGGGATTGCTGTGATAGGACAAGGGATGATGGCCTAAACAGGAGGAAGGTAGGTTTAGATTTTCTCCCCCTAAATTAGATGGAAACATGAACAAATAGATAGATACATTGACAGATGTCCATGCTTGGTTCTTTTAATATAATGAAAATTGCTGTTATCATAAATAATTCTCAATGCATGAAATTTGGCTGAAATGTTCATAAGCGTACCCAAAGCTGAGGAAATTAATATACCTGTATATATTGAATTTCATTCTCCATAATGTACAATTTAAATTGAGGAGGTAAGTGTGTAATATTTGAGCATCCAAAATCAACACTAGGAAATAGACACCTAATTTTAAGAGGATACAAAGTCTCTCCTCTTAAGATTTGACAGCCATATTTTCCCCTTCTTATTCCCAGGACACTAGCTAGTTCTTTTAAAACCAGACAAAAATATACCTTCAAATTGCTTTTTGTACCATGTGTACAAAAAGACGATGTATTTTTTATTAGCAGAAAATTTCCCTCGGTCAAGGAGGATTGGGTTAGAGAACACCTAGGCCAACTTGACATCCACAAGTTCATGGACCCTGATGGGATGCATCCACGAGAGCTGAGAGAGCTGGCAGACACTGTAACGGTCATCTTTGAAAGGCCCTGGCGATCAGAAGGGGTGCCTGAGGACTGGAAGTAAGAAAAAGTCACCTTGGTCTTCAAGAAAGAGCAAGGAGAACCCACTGGAACAACTGGACAGTCAGTGATGAAGCACCTCATTTTGGAGGCCATGCCTATCCGCATGGATGCGAGAAAGTGATCAGGAGTAGTCAGCATGGATTCACTATAGGGAGATTCTGCCTGACCAGCCTGGTGGCCTTCTATGATGAAACAACTACCTGGATAGATGAGGGGAGAGCAGTGGGTGTTGTCTACCTTGACTTCAGCAAGACTTTCAACTCTGTCTCTCACAGCATCCTCATAGGCAAACTCAGGAAGTGTGGGTTGAATGAGTAGACAGTAAGATCGATTAAAAACTGATTGACCAGCAGATCCCAGAGGGTTGTAATCAATGGCACAGGGTCTGTTTGGAGGCCTGTCACTTGTGGTGTCCCCAGGGTTCAGTACTGGCACAGTATTGTTAAACTTGTTTGTCAGTGACCTGGGGAGAGGGGTAGATGCTTCCTCAGCAAGTTCACTGGTGACACAAAGCTGGAAGGAGTGGCTGATACCCCTGAGGGCTGTGCAGCCCTTCAGAGGGACCTCAACAGGCTGGGCAGAGAAGAACAGTCTAAAATTAAACAAAGGCAAATGCAGGGACCTGCACCTGGGGAAGAATAACCCCCTGCACCAGTACAGGCTGGGGGCCAAACTGCTGGAAAGCAGCTCTGCAGGGAAGGACCTGTGGGTCCTGGTGGACAACAAGCTGTCCATGGGCCAGCAGTGTCTCCTTCCAAAAAGGCCAATGGTATCTGGGGTGCATTAGGAAGACCCAGCAGGTCGAGGTAGGTGATCCTGCCCCTCTAATTAGGCCTGGTGAGGCCACATCTGGAGTGCTGTGTCCAGTTCTGGGCTCCTCAGGAGAAGAGAGACATGGAGCTCTTGGACTAAGTACAGCAGAGGGGTACGAATATGATCAAGGGACTGGAGCGTCTCTTCTGAGGACAGGCTGAGGGAGCTGGGCCTGTTCAGTCTCAAGAAGAGAGGACTGAGATACCTTATCAATGTGGATAAATATCTGAAGAGAGAGTGTAAAGAGGATGGATCCAGCTCTTCTCCATGGTGCCAAACAATAGGACAAGAGGCAAAAACCAGGAAATAAACTCTCCAACCAATTTGCTAGGTTAGAAAGCCAACATTACTTTATTAGCAGCGGTGGATGCATGGGGAATTCTCCTCAAAGAATGCATGCCCAGTAACCCAACAGAACAGGTTATATTCCTGAAACTAATACATATTCATCACATTTCCTGAATTTATGCATATATGCTAATTATTACCCTGGACTTGTTTGGATGCGGTTCCGGATCTTCTGATGAATCTTTTCTCCTTGAGGCTATTTCAAATATGGGATCAGGTTGTAATGTGTTTCCTTTATCATTCTTTGTTCTGGCATACAGTCCTTTTTCTAAAAGCTAAGATATCTGCTAGTAAATATTGATCACTAATATAAGTAAATAAGGAAGCATTGGCTGGCACACGACCTATTAGTCACAGATGTAGAGAATTAACACAAGGCCACATTAATCTCTGGTATTTGTACTAAGCACTGTATGGTACAAAACTAAGCATTAATGACGAATATAGGGATTATACACTATCGTGCTGAAGTTAAAAGAACTTTCCAACACCTTCCTCTGCTGCTGCATAGACTTCTTCTTAAAGAAATATAACTTGTTCAGTAACCAGCAGAAACTGATGCATGGAAAGTTCCACCAGAGTACAGTGACAAACTTCTTTACTGTTTGGGTAATCAAACACTGGAACAGATTGCCCAGAGAGGTTGTGGAGTGTCCCTCACTGTGGGTATTCAAGAACTATCTGGACACAGTCCTGTGCCATGTGCTCTAGGATGACCCTGCTTGAGCAGGGAGGTTGGACCAGATGACCCACTGTGGTCCTTTCCAACCTGACCCATTCTGTGAGAAGTTCTCCTGGTCTGCAAAATTCCACAGCCTTGTGGCCGGTAATGGTTTAAGGCAAGTGTAGTGGGTTGATGCAGGCAGGATCCCAAGTACTCACCAAAGCGTCTCTCTCTCTCTCCCCCTTACAGGTGGGTGGGGGAGAGAAAAATATAATGAAGGGTTCATGGGTTGAGATAAGGACCGGGACAGATCATGGGCTTCCAGCAGCTTCTCACAGAAGCCACCCCTGTAGCCTCCCCCCTACCAAAACCAGGCCATGCTAAGCCAAAACAGGCAACCAAGAGGATTATGAAATCTTTGATGTCTTGATTGCAATTCTCTCCTAGTACTAACCCAACAGCATCTCATTTCATGGATAAAGGAGTAGTCATGAATTCACAAGCTTTCCAAGAGGGAAATGTAGCTAGAGAAGTTTAGGAAGGCAAGAAATCCAGTATGCAAGAGTAATGCACCTAATTCCTTAAGCAACGTTTGATTATGTATTATTTAAGTTTATTACTACTTTATATAGCTTGAAATTGATGGTTTATCTTCTAGGTTTTTCAAGTATTTGGCTATATGTTTTCCTTCTTGATTGTTTTTGTTTCTTCTTGATACTTTTGTGAGGTAAATATTTTATTCTTCTGTCTCATCAATAATGTCTAAAACAGGTTTGGCCTAGCAAATTTCTGTTTTATGGGAGTGTTCAGTTCCTTTTTCAGAAGATGCATCCTGACTTTCAATATGTGAAAGAGACTTAAAATTTTTATATACAGAAAATGCCATATGTATGAGTCAAAGGATCTGACTAGGCAGTATTACTTGTTCCAGTCTTTCTGCTTTTGTGAGGGTGAACCATGTGTAGTTTTAACAGCAATCTGTCATTCTGTTGACCCATATTTTATGGTTTTTTGTCAATGTTTTTCATCTTGCATTATACTACTCTGTATTTGGTATATACTTGTTCTGCTGTGGTCCCCTTTTTCATGGGTTCAAGTTCTATTTTATTACCAGACAGTAAATTGAAAGAGTTTCATAGAATACAATAGAATAAGTCAGCTGTAAGGGACCCACAACAAGCACCTAGCCCAACTACCTGGCCACTTCAGGGCTGACCAAAAGTTAAAGCATGGCTTTAAGGGCATTGTCCAAATGCCTCTTCAACAGTGACAGGCACAGGGCATTGACCACTTCTCCAGGAAGTCTGTTCCAGGATTTCACCACCCTTTGGGTAAGGAAAATGTTTGCTAACATTAAGTCTGAACCTTCCTGCTACAGTGGGGATATTGTAACACGCATATCAAACAAGGAGACCCGTGGAAAAGAAATATATATGGACAGATTCTTGATAGATGTTTCAGAGATGTTTATTTCTCCAGCCGCATGGCCGGAGCTCTGCCCAGGAACTGTTCCAGTCACGGACCAAGGGTCCTTCTGCCCGCGCAGGGAACACAAACCAACCAATGGGAACGAGGCTGAGCAGGGACAGGGAAGCCCCGTGTCTGTGCCCTCAGGGCCCCTCTCCCAGGGCTACACAGCAGGGGAGGGACCCCAACACCTTCCCTGATGGATGCAGCTTTTAGCTGTTCCCACAGGTCCTAGCACCGGTTACCAGGCAGAAGAGCTCAGCACCTCGATCTCCACTTCCCCTCCCCAGGAAGCTGTTGGGGAGCAGTGAGGTCGCCCCTTGGCCTCCTTCGCTCCAAAGCAGACAAAACCAGAGTCCTCAAGGACATGTCTGCTGGCCCCTTTGCCAGCTTGGTGCCCTCCTTGGAATACATTCAAGTATCTTCACATCCTTCAAATTAAACTGCACATGCTACTCAAGGTGAGGCTGCACCAGCACTAAATACAGAGGTGATTATCCAATCACCTCTTTTGACCAGCTGGTGATGCTGTGTTTGATGCACTCCAGGATGAGGTTTGCCCTGCTGGCTGCCAGGGCACACACTGCTGCCTCCTGTCAAGCCTCCTGTCAGCCAGCTCCCCCAGATCCCTTTCTGCAGTGCTGCTCTCCAGCCACTCCTCTCCCAGTTTAGTCTCATATCTCCATCCCAAGTGCTGAATCCAGCATTTGCATTTGTTCAGTTTCATGCCACTGGTGATTGCCCAATGCTCCAATCTATCCAGATACCCTTGCAAAGCCTCTTGTCCCCTAAGACAGCCAACAGCACCTCCCAGTTTGGTTTCATCTGCAGACTTACTAACTGTGCCTTCAGCTCCTGTAGCCAGGTCATCAGTACAAATATTGAACAGAACTGGCCCTAAAATTAAGCCCTGAGGAACACCACTGATCACTGGTCACCAGCCAGATGTAGCCCCACATATGGCAACCCTTTAAGCCTGGCCCTTCAGCCAGTTCTTCACCCAGTGCACCACCTACCTGCTCATGTCAGTTAGACAGCTTGTCCAGAAGGATGCTGGGGGGAACAGTATCAAAACCCATGCTAAAATCCAGCAGAACTACACCCACTACCTTCCCTTCATCCACCAGGCAGATAACCTTATCATAGAAGGGCGTCAAATTAGACAGGACTTTCCCTTTGTGAACTCATGTTGGCTGGGCTTTTGATGATTGGATTGTCTTTCAAACAATAGCACGCAGTAGGATCTTCTCCATAATTCTATTGAGGTTAGTCAAATAGATCTGTAGTTTCTTGGAGCTTCCTTCAAGCCCTACTTGTAAATCAGAACTGTTGGCTAGTGTCCAGACAGTGGGGATGTAACCAGGCTTCCAAGATCTTTGGTAGATGATTTAGAAGGGTCCTTCCATAATATCTGCTGGCTCCTTCAGTACTCCAGAATTAATCTCATCAGGCCCCATAGACTTACAAATATTCAGCTGATACTATTGGTCCCTTTACTGTGTCAGTGTCCACAAATGACCAGCACTTTTGATCCTCTGAGCCCTTCAAAGCAGATTCCCAGGGGACATTCTCCTTGAGTAGCTAAAGTTTGTTCTCTTAAAATCCAGGTTGGCAACTCTGTTGACCTTTTTCTCTCATTGCACCAAAAGTTTATTACTTAACCATTTTATGCAAAGGCTGAGTATGCTTATCAGCGTGTTGATGATTTTGAATACTCATTTGGGGATATAAGAGGTCCTCCACCTAAGTCTAAGGAAGGAAGAAGGTAAATGCCACATGAGTATTTTGTTCTTTCATTGTCTGCTATACAATACAATTTCTTGTACTTTTTGGTAGTTTAAATAAATCTTTCTTTTGGGATGCTCTCTCAGAACTGTAACTGTGATGACATATATGATGCTGGAAACATGCATTCAGCATGCAAATTCCTGTGAGAAAAGATGCCAGGCTGACTGTATTTGTTTATGGTAAGGAATCACTGTCAAATATTTAGGACTCAGGTTGTCCTACTCTGAATGATTTTAGTGTGCTTATGAATATTTGTCTGTATTCTGAGTGCCAAATCTGTCACTGATGACAGTGATGACATGGATAGATCTGTACTGAAGTGCAAGGGGACTGAAGCTTTCATTACAAAGTGGCTGTTGCAAATAAACTTCCCACCCCTGTCCAAGTGTGTTTCATAAAGGAGGAAAGGGGAGTTCTGGGCAGTACAATATTCTGTTCCCCCACCACGTCCTCCAACAAAATAATGGATTTTTGTGAGAACTGTAATCTCCAACTGACTACTGAGCTATGCAAGAAAAAGAGAAACATGTGGGGGGGAAAAAGATGAGGAAAAAATTATATATTTGAAGGGCCAGCCTGCAGGTTTTTTTATTATATTTGTTCTTCCTGACCTGAGCAACATGTCCTTGAATTTCACAGGTGTAAAAAGAAGTCAGTCAATCAGTCATTGTAGACAGGAGCAGTCAGTCATTGCTAGCACCAGATCTGGGGCATAACATGTCTTCAAAGCCTGCTGTTATAAAGCAGAAACTATAGTCTACTGAAAGTAGATATGGTTTCTTATTGTAGGTCAATGAATATAATAGCAGCAAATTATTTCTTCCTGTAGCAGAGGTCAAGAGGGAGTGCAAAATTGTCTCCACAGTTCATTTGTTGCTACATCCAGCTTCTGTCTTTCTTGCCTAGAGGTATATGAAAGTTACAGTCAGAAATGAAAGGGAGAAAAGAGCATTTGTGAGATTCCTCCACTCAATGAAAGGAATTCTGTTCATCAGTTTGTTTGCACTGAAGAAATTAATAGAGGCCAGGCTTTTATGAAGCCCCTAATCCTAACATGAAACCTCCAAATATGAAGCCAGTTCTACTAAAAGAATGGTGGTATATGAGAGGATTTGTGGGCTTGTGATTTGCTGCCATTGTATAACACATAAAAAAGCAATGGCATCATAGGGATCAAGAAGTACAAGATTGAGAAGTACAGGAAACTAAAAGAAGGCGTTGACCAGCAGCCTGTTGATCATCTTCCTACTTATGCAGTACAGAAGATTTCCAAGTGAGAGTTTGAAGTAAGAGAGCTACGGAGATTTGACAGTTTGTCTGGGAAGACTCCTGGGAACAGATAAACAGATTTGAATGTTGTGTATTCTTACATAGCATAAAGGTGCCTTCCAGCAACACTCAGTGATTCAGTGCTAAGAACAAGAAATTGTTTCTTCCCACAAGTTAGGTGAACGTTACCCTGTATTTTAAATTACATCCCACTCTTCTCTAACACCCAGGAAAATAAGAGAATATAGTCTAGATAGAAGGGATCCTATAGACTCTTCCCCTGTAGAAATGCATGAAAAAGAAAGGTCAGTGACACTAAATTTATTATGAACTGATTCATAATGAGAAAGATTATGCTGTATTTTTTATCACTTAGGAATTGCAAAGTATTAGTGCCCTTAGTAAAGGCCCCTCTAAGCTGACAATTTAACTGCAACATTGCATAATAGTTATACAGGCAATATGAAATCTTCAGCAGCTTGTCTACTTTTCACTCTTATCTGCAATCTATTATACTCTGTAGTCTCATAAATGGATATAAAGAAAATGGTTCTGATTTTTTTAAGGCAACACTAAAAATGCTAATTAAACCTATAATGATGAGCCTGCTGAGGGTAGGGCATCAAATGCACAAGCTCAAGGATAAAATGTCACACTGGGCCAGTCTAAGCCTCGCTTGAATTTAGAAAAAGACCAGTGAGTTCTTGATTATTGTAGTTTCACTCTGTATTTGTGGTGTATTTTGCCCTGCTTTGTGGAAAACTGGAGAAATCTCTGTGGAATCTCATTTGCAAGTGAGAAGTCTCAACAGAATGAGTTTCTCATTTTGGTGATGTTCAGAGTAGAACAATTAGTATTTATGACATTTGTCAATCTTTAAGATATGTCTGTGAAAAGAAATTAAACAGATGAAACTCCCTTTAAAAGTAACTTCTAAATTCCCAGATATCTTTTTAGCTTGATAAAATGTTGTCATCCTTTTTTATGTGTGCATGTTAGCACAAAGGCTGCTGTCAGTTTTAACTGCTTGCAATATCCTGAGGAAAATATACTTTCACTTTTTTTTTCACCTGTGGTTGGTGGGGTTTTGCCACCCATATAGACTGGACTGCAGAAGATAGAGCATTGTTTCACAGGCACATGCTGCAACAAGTGATGGGCGAACAAGGGATTCACACCGTGTGCTCAGTAAAACATGTCCTTGCTATTACACGAGTAGTGTACTCTAAGGATAGTTTTTGCTAGGACTGTAGTAGATGTTCATGTGTGAATGTGTGAAATTCTGGAATCATTTGCTCTCTGTGGATAATTTGTACATTAAATATACAGTAGCGACCATTTAAATGTATAACCTCAGGGTATAGTAACTCTTTCCAGTTTACTGGCACATCTCCACAGAGATTTGCTTCTGTACCCTTATCCTAAATTGGTTTGAAACAGATGTGTTCATTAATTGGGTCTAATAATGATTAAAATATATTCTGTCTTTCCTGCCTGGAATTTTATTCACTATAAAGTCATTTTTTTATTAAGGGCTCCTCTTGAAGGGTAGCCTTGGCAGGGCTCTGTCTTGCAAATAACTGATACACTAAAGTCTATCCATTTCAAACAGGAACAATACAAACTTTGATAGTGGGGATCGGCAGGATTGGGTCCAACAGTTTTCAATATTATTTTGAAGTATAATGAATTTGCTGTTTTTCTCTATTTGTTTAAGCAGTCATTGATATGACATATGAGAGCTTATAGATTTCCGAGTTTTTGCTGGAAATGTGGATACTTTTATTTTCAACAGCAACAAGAAGCCTGGTTGGCTCAGGAAATGTTCTCTGAATAGCATTCACATAATAGCAACTTGGCACTGTGTGTATTTGTGTGAAAAGACAATTGATGATATTTGAAGGTTATAACAAAATGGCTCTTCTTGAGTACATCTTTTAGAAAAATTGGCTGTGTTTATCTTGCTCAAAATCTCAGCCTCACAGCTTTTATTATCATTAAGTCAAGCTCTTACACAACTAATGATTAGTGGAAATATTTCTGGAACATTGTTTTTACTTCATTGACAGTTATGATATTTGATTTTAAACATAAATGTTCTCAGCTTTGTTTCATCCTTGTTCCTTTTCTCTTCCTCCCCTCTGCTGCAGTCCTTGGTGATTGTGTTGATTTCCACCCATTCCCCAAGTCTTTTATCTGTATCTATACCATTTTCTGCACCCAGGTGTTTATGTACTAAAACAGATTGTGGTTTTTGCCTTTTCCCTGGGTAACACTATGACATCTGTATTTAGTTTTTTGCTGCTGTTGTTGCTTTCAAGTGTGTGCTGCCATCTACGGAGTAATCAAAGAAATAAAGCTGATATAAAAAAGGTGTTTTATCAGAAGATCATGGAAAACAAGATCTAGCTAGTGGAGGAGGTATCATAGAGCAGTTGGTCAGATCTCAAGAAATCTTGTTTCTCTGTAGTCCCAGATCTCACAGCAAGCACGGGTGAGAGTATACCTTTTAGAAAATCAGTGATTTCTAGTAATTAAATTATTCAGTTGATTTCTTTATATTGGACAAATTATCAGGGTAGCCTAAAAATCAGAGTAAGTTGGTTTCTTCCTCTAATCTGGTAACTCATTCCTTTTCCTTCCCCATTACCTTTCACATCTTAGTTCTTCAGCAGTTTCCAAGATCTGTTTACTATATCTTTCTTAATTTGTTTTTCAAAGCTTAATTTTAATTCTTTATTCTTTCCCTGCATCTTGTTAACTGACTTTATGCTTCTCCACAGTGTTCAGTTTCAGCCTGACAAGTACCAGGTTTCCCTCCTTCAGATCCCTTCAGAATGCATTACTGAAGATTAGTCCCCATTCTGTCTCTCTTTCATAAAATTTTGGTGCTTGATATCTATTTTAGAGTGTACATTTCCTGCAACACATCTATTCAAAATGGTCTGAAAAGCACTTGGAGATGTAATTTTCTCTGTACTGGGGTATCCATGCACGCAGAGAAGCTATCACTTTTGTCTTGATGCTGTTCATGTGCTTTCAGCTTGCAGATTTTTGGCTAAGGATTTTAGCGTCTCACAACCTTGAGTGGGGTTAGGTATATGAGTTCCTGGCAGTCAGACTTCTATTCATTTCAGTTAGATGTGGCAAATCACAACTGTGTCTTTAGATCTTTCCTCAGCAAAAAGAGTGTTGGAGTGGGGGTGTATTTAACCACTACTTCTTAAATACTTTCTTATAACACAGGATATTAGAATCAAAAGGAAAAGTTTAACCTATGTGGATAAAGCATTCTTAAAAATATCTTCTGACATTTTCTTCTTATTGCTGAACTCAAAAATTGATCTTACTTCCCAGCATCAAAGACAAAATGAAGGAAAAAAAAATCAATGCTGAAGATTGATCAATGTTTTTCAAAACTGACTTAATAAGATAAAAATCAATGCAGTTGTATTATTTGCCATTCTTTCATCACCAGGAACATTCAAACATGGTAATATTTGATTCTTAAGTTAAATGTGAAAATATTTCAGTTACCTCCTACAGAGGCAAAAAAATATAAGGAGGGATTTATTTAGTCAAAGTTCAGTTTTCTTTTTAAACCTAGTTTTGGAAATTTGAGTTCTGCGGAAACTGAAAACAGTTTGATATTTTAAGCGACAGTACATATTTGTTCCTTTAATCACACAGACTTAAAGAGAAGAAATTGTTACTTGTATTTTGCAAATTACAAGCTCTGATCCTCCCTTCTTCCTGCAAATACCAGTTCCATCTTGCTTCTTTGAGAGATCTGTACTCAAAAAATTGGAGATAAGCTTGAGAACTGAATTTCCCTCGTGGCGGGTTCACAGTGCTTTGAATTTAGAGCTTTACTGTACAGATGCATTGGCTGGTTAACCTTTTTTGGCAAAAATGAGTGGGTTAGTTGTAATTTGTTTGGTTCTTTCCCAACATTCATTTCCCTTTTCTGCTCCCACTATCCCCAGTAATATTAAGATCCCTTATTAATTTATTTAAAGAAAAGCCTTAAAAGCTGACTTCTGTTATTTTATTGAACCAATCCCTAAAACACAAGTTTGGCCTGACAGTTGAGAGGGTTTTTTTTAAAAAAATAATTTGCATTTCAGTATTCCTGTTCACCTGCTGCCTTGGGTTTAGCTCTTTGGGCTCCCAATTTGAAATTTCTTATAACAGCTGAGTGCTAGGAAATGTCCTTTTAGGGAAGAAAGTCACTTGTTCTCACATAATCATTGGAACGTGTGAACTGGGATTTTAAGGAGGTACTAGACATTGAAAGACTCCCGATAAAATCCTAGATATTGGTGAGCCTCTGGTATTGGCATCTTTTGTTTTAAAGATTTATTTCATGAGCACAGGAAGACAGCTTCCTGCATAAATTTCTACTGAATTGATTCCCTATCTGCAAGCTGGGCCAGAATGTCATAAAATAGAAAATGCAAACCTGATAGTAGTTAGACACAGACGTTGAGAATGTGGAACTTGAGGTTCTCTGTGGGGCCAGCTACTTTCTCATCTGATTTTCACATTCCTTTACTAATTGATTAATATGGTGAGTTTGCTCCTCTCTGCAGTAGCTCTGAGCAGCAATATGTACATTCATTGGGATCAGACAGTCCCACCCCTTCACCTCTCCTTCATCATCAGCTTCATTATTGACAATATCTGTAATTGCATCATGAGAGAGCTGCACTTTTAGCTCTCCTCTTCCTTTCCTCCTCCCTCCATGCTGCGAGAGAGAAGTGGCACGGCATATTGCATAGCTAAAAGCTTATCAAGCCTGAATTTGTTACACCTCTGAATTTGGCAGACAAGCATTCACAACCACTACAGATATACATGGCTCATCACCACGTGAAGCTGGACACCCTGAGAAGACAGATAATATTGTATTGGTTTTCTTGTTGCTCTGCAAACAATCAAATAGGCTTAAGCTATGCAATCTGATATTCCCTAATTGACAGCTTTTCCAAGGTTCATTTGTTAACTGAGAGCATGACATGTATTGAAGTTGTTTCTTCATAATGCATTTGGCATTAACTGGAGAGGCTGTTGAATGCCTCAGACATCAACATCTCAGCAATAAGATATTTTGCCTACAGTTTTGACTTTCTAACTAGTGACTTTGTATTTGCAAGAGAGTGTGAAATGAGCATATGACAGGACAGGGTAGGAGAAAAAAGCTTAAATGCATTCTTCGAAGAAAATTTGTGAGACAGTGTTTTTGCTGCTTGGGACATTTACTTGGGTTTTATGGTTCAACTGTCCTTTATTTCTTTTGTTATAAAATCTTGGTTTCTTGCTTAACAAAGTATTCACTGAGTAGTCATAGGGTTTCAGAGTCCTTTGATTTTGGTATATTTATAAATAGGCATATCTGATTTTATTTATAATGATGAAGAATTTGTGTGTAAAAGACATGTGCAAGAGTTTTGCTTGCCTGCATCCACAAGAGAATAAAATGAAAAAAAATCCTCTATTTCGAAGAATCTTAAGCTTCTCTCACATGAAGCCCAGGCTTATTTGAAGGAATAAATTATCTGTGTAGAAGAGACCAGAGGATGATTTCTCCACTGAATTTGTCACTACTTTGCATTTGCTGCTTTCTTGTCACTAGTTTCCATAAACACTTTCTTAGTTTCTTAGAACGCAGATTGTGCCAGAACTGTAACACTCAGCACTTTTTTTCATTCTGTTAAAGATTTCCTCTATCTACTCTTCCTTGTAACTCTTCATATGATGTTCACACAGAATCTATAAGTGCTGATTAAGAGACTTATCACAAATATGTCATCATTAATAGCTGTTGCATCCCATGAACTTGTTAGTTACTGGATAAATTTATCTTGGATGTAAAAATATGTTTTACTTTCAGTTTTTGTCATTACTTAGTGTAAGCATGTTACTCTAAATATTTAGGTTAATTTCTCTAGTACCTAGTTAAGTTTCTGCATGGATTCCTCCTTCTGGGAAGAGTACATGCCTGGAGAAGTACATGAAATTTTACAGATGATGTCAAAATAATTGAGGCGCTTCAGTGGCACTTTAACTAGCACTGTTTAGGAAGTGAAACACAGCTGTTTGGATGAGGGAAAAATGAGTGAATGGATCAGGATGCTTTCATTTCACAGGAATAAAGAGCCTAGCTTTGGCAGAACGGCCTATTCAAATAATGCCAGGGAAGAATGAGCAAAGCTAGATTCTGCATAGAAAAGGCCAGAAACAAACTTTTGAAAGCCCTAAAGTCTGGAACCTAAGCACACATCTCTCCTCCTTCTGTAAACATCAATGGCCTGACTTCCTGCTGCAACCGAATATCCCTGAGCCCTTGGGGGACATTCTGCACCTGTCTCCAAGTGCCTTCTCTTTTATTTGCAAGGTCTGAGATCAAATACCATCTGGGTGCCTGGCAATAACTGACTCCAGAAACACTTCTGTCTTGCAGGGCAAGCACAAGCTGCATGTGGACACAGGACTGGAGGGCTCCTGGTGTGGCCTCATCCCCATTGGGAACCCCTGCGAGAATGTGACCACGACAGGACTTAAGTGGAACCTCAGTAAGTGAGACAGCTCTGGGATGCTGGGTTTGACATGGTCCTGACCCTACATTTAGAGCAGCTTCACCAGTGATGAAGGGCCTTACAAGTTTGAAGGTGAAGCATGGCATTGAATACTGGCCAGGCCATTTTTTTCCTAGAAATGAAGGGGTTTTCGCATGAAAGCAAGAGAAATATGTTTAAACCTGAGATATCACAGGCAGAAACACATTTTCCATTTGGGAGTCATTGTGCTCTTCAAACAGAACATTTGTTGAGGTCATGATACATTACCATCTTGATACATTGCCCTCCAGGGAGAAGAAGCCATGAGTGTCTAAACTCCTGCTTATAAGCCATAAAGTTACAACAGACAAATAATAATGTGATACAGATTATTAAAACTGCCTCACTTCACCTGAACTGCTTCATTTATATTGTCTGTTTCTCAACCCTGAATGAATAGATCCTTTTTCTTACTTTAAAGTGGAAAAGAGTGCATTTGATCTAGAACCAGGGACATTTATCTGTAGAGAAAGGAGGTTTCATGACCAAAAAAAACTTGAAACAACCTTCATCCTCGTGCCTCTTTCTCTCCCACACTGAGTCATTTGGGATGTATTTGCACAGGAAAGTAACGGGATATTTTCAATGAAGAAAAACTTAAGTGGGAGCAAAGCAGTAATTGAGAGGCTCTAGTCTCACTCCGATGGACATGTCCAGGCTTTAGAGCCATTCCATGCAGAAAGGGCATGCTGTTCTCACAGTTCACAGTACAGTGCTTTCACTGGTGAGGAATTAATCTGAGATTGACCCACTGTGTCAGCCAGCAGAACATCTGCTGGTTCCACTGAGAGTTTGAGCAATAAAGGTGGTGGTATGCATTAGTAGCTCATTAATGATAAAAGGTATAAATATGGCATTAGTTTTGGATTTTGGGGAATTGCCATAGGAAGAGCTGTCTGGCTAGCAATGTTTCTGTCCTTTTAAACTGGATTGGAAGAGCTGAATGTGTTGTGTAATAGATATTCCCTTAATTTGAAAAAGAGTCAGATATTTTCATTTGTACGTATAAATACAGTTGACAAATAAGATACTGAATTTTCATCTGCTCATCTGCTGTTGTCCATCGAGTTCTGTGGCCCATTGCACTGAGGTACTGATTTCTCAGAAAACATTCTGTCCTTCAGAATGAGGTGCAAGAAGCTCAAATCAGCCTCATGTAAATGAAGGAAGCATCTCTGAATCCTGTGTCGTATTGCAAAAGGCTACTGTGTGGGTTAAAATATGGTAGATGCAATGAGGTTGCAGCCCTTTCTTCTGGTTTTTATTATTAGTTGAAAAAGCTGTTTTTCAGATACAACAGAATTTTCTTCAGTTTAATTCCATAGATTTTGTCAGGTTTACAAGGTGCTCATTAGGAAGTTGGTTTTAAAGATGGTCTGTCTGCTCTCACAAATCACATTACTTTGTTACTGCTAAATTATGATTGCCTTATCTGCTAAAGCTAAAGGGATTGCTAGGCAGCTGTGCCAGCTGGAGGAGGATGCAGGGGGGAGATGCAATGGGAACAAATACTTTTTTTCTCTCTAGGGTTGGGTTAAGATATCAGTTTCTTAAATGGTGATCATAACTAGATATGGACCTAGGGGAATTTTTATTAAGCTTCATTTCATCTTCTTTTTATCTTTTTCTGGGGGACAAAAAAAGTAATTATGTGACTGTTTCCTGCTTGTTTCATCTGAACACCATCATCTCTGCTTCTCCCTGCCCTTGTTCTCATTTTCCAGTAGGAAAGAGACCAGACCTTTACAGTGTTTTCCTTAGTGATGTGCATATTGCATCCCATTACAGGCTGTGTATTCAGTCTCAGTTTCTCTCAGGTTGAAGTTCTTTCATTTATTTCTTCATGTTAATCACAGATATATCTGCAAAACCAAAAAAATGATCTGGTCTTCCTTGAAGAGGTTCAATCTATCTGAGACATCAAGGTTATCACAACCTGAAACTGCTCTCTTGCCCAAGTGACCAGAGCTAACCTTTTCACTCATCCAAATCCAGAATAATCTTTGAACAAATTTATTGTTCAGACACTGATTGAAAAATTAAAGTGCAGTTACATTCCCCAGAAGGGAAGCCAATAGCTCCAACACAGCATGTGGTTAGTTGTGACTTGGTTGGATTTTTTCCCTAATCAATAGGACCTACATTCTGATAGCTTAAGTTTGGTACTAGCTTCTGTTGTGTTAATGCACTTTTGTGCTGCCTGTAGTTTTGCAGTTACTTTAAAAAATATTAATCCTCCTGTAAATTGGGATGGAGAAGCAAAGGCTTCTCAGCAACTGGGGAGAAGTAGAATAATGAGAATAGATACTGAAGTGTGATATGGACATCAGCCTTGCTGCTGATGGCTGGCAGTGGCAGAGCTTTACCTGTTCATTCGTTAACAGCAATCTGAGCACACACCTTTGTAAACCTCAGTAAATAATTTTTTGTGGCTATAAATTCATTTTTATGTGTAAATCATAAAAGAAATGGAATTTTTAAGAGAAACATGACATGAAAGTCCTGTTCGCTCAGTTTGTTATGGAATTAATTGGATGTGACCTAACAAGTTGGGTTTTAAAAAGTAATTTTTGAGCCCTCAGAATATTTAGGTAACTGGGCAGTAAACTAATTTCAGAATTTTACTTCAAACAGTGATATATTAGATGGTAGGGGAGCCCTCATTTTTGCAAACAGTAATTTCCAGGAAATCAAAATTCAAATAACACTGCAGTACAAAAAAGAGCTGGCTTTGCATCAAGGTTTTTAATGTTTAACACCAATTTCTGTCTGAGCACATCTGAGATTACTCTGCCAATTAAAATTTGTAAAACCTTCAAGAGGTAGTCAAACGTTATCTGTGTCCAGTCTACAGCTGCTGTCATGATACTTCATAGGTTCTGAATAGAAAAAGACAAGGATAAATACCTAGGACAGAAGCTGTATTGAGGTTAAGAGTAGGCTACCAAAGGCCTCATTTCAGTGGTTGAATTAGATAAACCCGAAATCTATACGTCATTCTGCTAGCAGAGAAACAATGATGTCTCTTAATATTAAGAATTCAGTATTTTTTGTATGTCTGTTTGGAATGCAGCATGTATACATGCTTTTATGCATGCTTATCTTAGTTATTTGCTAGCACTTGTCACAAACAGAATTTTCATTTATTTTAGTTCTCATCTTATGGGTGAAAGAACTTGGAGAAGAAAGTGGAAAATTGATTAGAGAAAATATTTTTATCCATACTTGCTATTGTGTAGCACATACTCAGAACACATTATAAACATATTCTTTCCATTCCCAAAGGGATACAGATCTTTTCTCTATTAAAATCTGATTTATAGTACAGGAATCAGATAATGCTTTATCTGATTTGACTCACCTGGCTGCTTGCTGATAACAGCTCTCATGTCTAATAAATAAATAACAAAAAATCCAGTAATGCCAGAATTACCCAGCATTCTTCATTAGGTCCTCAGTGGTGCTTTCATGGAAGGTAGATAAGAATGAAGGTAGAAATCAGCTGCACTGCTCATCAAAGAAGCAGCTGGAAGGTAATGGTAGGCTTTTTTGGGAAATGGTTCTTTTTCTGTGAAATTACTTTAGAAAATAATCTTGCTAATTAATTTGTTCTTCATCCCTGTGGCCTTTGATATGCTGTATGTCATGGCTGTACTGAAAATGCCAACATATATGTGTGTATGTGTATAAATATGTGTGTGTGTGTATATTTATGAAAACTCTGTGTATGTGACTGTGCTTTCAAGGTAATTTTCATGCCAATTTGCCTTCTTTAGGCAGGAAGCTAAATTGCTGTAAAATGCTACCATTTGAAAGAGTGCCACTGTCATTTCACTTCAAAAGGCAATAGCTGTAACAATGGGAGCAGGACCTTTCTCTAACTGTAGCAACAGAGCGTCCACTGACTACTAACGTCACAGGTAGATGAACAGGATCCCAAATCTTTTTGATGCTGTTTGTGTTGTTAGAAAAATTGGAATGCTTGCACTGTTTTACTTCACTGGGGTTTTATTGACGTTGCATTGTGAATGGAACAAAAAGTTTACAAAAGCAGTTGTGGTTTGTGTTTTAGGAGAATTCACAGTCTAAAAGATTAAAAGAATTAGTAACTCCTTTAAAAAAAAAGAGGGTGAGGGACTGTTCTGGGGAAGGTTGTAAATTAAAATGGACAGGTATCACTGTGCTAGTGAGGCTGTTTGTATAAGCACTCTCTAAGCTGTTTCATAACTGAAATAGTTTACATCACACATTTTGCTACCCCAGATCACTCTGACTGAGGCAAACTAAGTGGCGCTTCTGGGAATAGCTTTGTTTTCAGTGGCAGAGTAAATAGCTTCACAGCTGGATTCCCACTCTCCTCTGCTTTCCTCTCCTTCCCTCCCTTCTCTCCTTCTTTACTGGCAGAAGATTGATTATCAGTGATGTATTTTTTCATTTATCCATTGCAGCTCTAAGACTCTGGGTAGGGGTGGAGTGGACAGAAATGGTGTTGCTGATCCCAAAGCATTGGGTGGCTTTGACCTTTGGCAAGCTGTTTGCCCACAGGAGTGCTGCTGTTGGCCTTCCAGGGTCACATCATTTGTTACAAGGCATGGCCTGCTGAAATACTTTTCCAATGAAGCAGATGTTCTGATGGTGGCAGCCTGGCATTCCACTGGCTTACTTCAAGTCAGCAAAAGCAACAGTGAGGGCATTGCTTAGCATTGCATGAAATGATTTTGAACCACAAAGACCATTTGGTGTACATTAAAGGACTGATGAACAGAGAGCTCAGTTGTGCTGGGCCTCTAAGCCTTCATTTGCATTTTTTGCTGAACAGCAGCTTGAAAACTCAGTCAGACTTTGTGAAGAGGCTTGAAATGGGAATTTGAGGTCACACATTCAGTTCATTTACACATATTTCAGTAAATGTTTGGAATTAGTGGAGGAGAGATTCGGATTCAGCTCCTCTTTAGCAAGGTAGCAGGGTCCCTGGCATTCAGTTTGGAAAGCCTGCTTTAAGGTGATGAACAATTACACTTTTCCAGATCACAACTGGGGCAACGTTACTACTGTGGGACTCCACTTATGGAAAGATTCATGTGAGTACCTTAGTTCTGAACTAGCTCAAACCACTTCCAGTGGTAAGTTTAGCTCAGCTGGAAGACCATCTTTAATGGGACATAGGGAATGTATATATGATCCTTCCATGCAGCAGTATTAGAGGGTAATGGTAGGCTTTTTCAGAAAATGTTTCTTTTTCGGTGAAGTTAATTTAGAAAATAATCTTGCCAACTAATTTATTCTTCATCCCTATGGCCTTTGGTATGCAATAATTGCCAGGAAGGAGTAGAATAAAAAAATCTCAGAGAGACTCCAACACAGCTGTACACAGAGTAGATGACTCTCCAAAACCTGAGTAATACCATCCTGAAGTAAACTGAAGACATTTAGAATCATAATAGAATGTCCTGAGTTGGAATGGACCCATCACGATCATCAAATCCAACTCGTGTCCCTGCACAGGACAACCCAAAGAATCACACTGTGTGCCTGAGAGTGTTGCCCAAGTAATTCTTGAACTGCATGACCCTGGAAAAGTCTCTCTCCATCTTCCTTGTAGGGTTCTTCTGGAAGGCTGCAATTATGTCCCTCTGGATGGCATCCCATTGTTCAGGTGTGTCAACTGCACCACTGAGCTTGGTGTCGTCTGTAAATTTGATGAAGATGCGCTCACTCCATCTACATCATTAATGAAGATATGAAATAGCACAGGTTCCAATATGGACTCCTGAGTGACACCACTTGTCACTGATGTCCAGGACTCTGAGTCACTGACCATCACCTTCTGGATGTGACTGTCCAACCAATTCCTTATCCACCTAACAGTCTACCCACCAGATCCATCTCTCTCCAGTTTGGAGAGAAGGATGTTGAGGGGAGCTATGTCCAAGACTTTTTACAGAAGCCCAGATAAATGACATCTCTAGCCATGACCACTTCCCTGGGGAGCTTTGTCCACTGATGGAATCACCCCATCATAGAAGGCCACTGGGTTGGTCAGGCAGGACTTGGCCTTGGTAAAGCTGTGCTGGCTGTCTCAGATCACCTCCCTGTCCTCCACATGCTTCAGCATGGCTTCTAGGAGGATCTGTTCCATGATCTTCCCAGGCACAGAGGTGAGACTGACAGGTCAGTGGTTCCCAGAATCCTCCTTTCTACATTTTTAAAGAGGGGTACAATGTTTCCCTTTTTCCAGTCACCTGGGACTTCACCTGACTGCCAGGACTTTTCAAATATCATGGAGAGTGGCTTGGCAACTATATCAGCCAGTTTTCTCAGGATCCTGGGATGTATTTCATCAGGTCCCATAGACTTACGTACACTCAGGTTCCTCAGATGGGATCTCTACTTACGGTGGGGAGCACTTTGCTCCCCCAGTCCCATCCTTCTGTCCATCCACTCAAGAGGTGTGGGAAGAGAGGTCAACACTGTAGACTGAGGCAAAAGAGATGTTGAGTACCTCAGCCTTCTCCTCATCCATTGTTACCAGTCTTCCACCAGTGTTCATCAGGGGTGGGTGCACCTTCTTTGACCTTCCTTTTCTGGTTTATGTACCTGTGGAAGCCCTTCCTGTTATTCTTTGCATCCCATGCTAGGCTCAGCTTCACCTTGGCCTTCCTCAGCTGTATTTCATCTCTGTACTCTTCCCAGGTTTCCTGTCCCTATATCCACTGCCTGCGCATTTGCTTCTTCCCCTTTACTTTGACCAGCAGTTCCCTACTCAGCCATGCCTCTCTCTTGGCTTCCCTGCCTGATTTGTTGCTCCTGGGTATTGCCAGCTTTTGTGCTCTATGGAAGACTTCCTTAAAGATCTGCCTGCTCTCCTCCACTCCCCTACCCCTGAGGACAGTCTTACAGGGGATCCCACTGACTATCTCTCTGAAGAGCTGGAATTTTGCTTTCATAAATTTCAGTGGCCTAACTTTACTTCTTACCTGATCCATATATCTCAGGACTGCAAACTCCACCTGTGCATGACCACTGCAGCCCAGGCTGTCTCCAATCTCGATGTCCCCAGTTAGCTCACTTCACCTCCCCCGACCAAAACACTTATGTGTATGCAGCTACATTGTTGTGGCACATTGCAGCTATGGAAACTTAATTCCATTATTAATATGGAGGGAAGAGAGTTGTCAAGAGAGCAAAATGCTGTTCTTTCCCTAGCATACCCTCTGTTACTTTAGTCCCTGCTTCTGCTAATGGAAATATAATCCAGAGGTATGAAGAAACAGCTGCTCTGCATCAGCCCAGCATTGGTGCAGATAATCCTCATCACTCTGGTGGCCGTAGATTGGTGAGAGTACAAAAAGTCACATGAAAATCAAAAGCAACTTGCTGCTATTGAAGGATGTCCACTGTAAAGTCAAAACACCTTTCTGAGCAAGAGGGAGAACTGCAGAGAGACAGAGAGCTAGCATTTAGATTGGTGGGGGTCAAAATTAACTCTATGGATTTCAGCACTGACTCTGAATTTTCGTCGGTGAGTGTGGGGGCTGAATTTGTCCAAGAAAGAGACCTCATAGTTTATACTGATGACATTTAACCCTAAAGGCCTTCTCATCAGTAAACCTGCCCACATGGATACTGGAAAATCATCTTGTTTAGACAACAGCAGAGTTAAAGGTGAAACATAGTGGTGTACTTCAATGAAAGTCTGAAAAATTGGCCAGAGTACAAATGCTCGTTCGTCATATCCCTTGAAAATATACTTTAATTGTTTTCATCCTTAAATTCCCAGAACCAGCCATAATAAATGTAAATGTCACACTGCCTGGAGATTTCCAAAAACAAGAAAGCTTTCTGAGGTATGTGGTGAGTTATTGCCAGTTTCCAATGTCTCTGCAGAACCACAAAAGGGCAAGGACCAGTAGAAGGACAAATCAATCACATCTGGCTAGAGTCTTCCAGAATTAAAAAATGAGATATGTTTGTCTGTGATGACTCAGTTAATGAATGTGTGCTATTTAGATTTCTGGGGGGTCGTTCAAGTAGGTAGGTGTTGCCACTAAACATTGACTCCTCCCTTGCATTTTGTTTGCGGACCTCTTAGTTCTGTTTATGTTTTTAGTACATACTGGTGTATGTGATTGATCTCTTCTTCCCGAAAATATGACACTGAAGGAAATTATTTTCTCTGCAGTGATCTATTCCTGTACCTTATTGGCAAACAGTCCTGGCTATCTCCTCTACAGTGTCTCAATTCTTCATTCACTCTTCACTTTATAAACATTTTGCATGTGGTATCTGAGGGGGCACTGCTCTCTCCAGCTTTTGGCTCTAGATGTTTTTGGAAAAGGTGGGTTTTTTCCTGCTGTTATATTAAGTTCCATAGAGGGTGAAAGTCTGGTAGATGTCATCACTGACTTTTGCTGTATGTTGTAAAAACTTATGTTTTGGCTGTAAGTTGTTTCTGGCATCCTGATGTGTAATTAATAAGCTGTTAACAACTGACTGTAGTGAGTGTGCTCTGGAACTGTTAATTTTAGACATGCATACCAATTTCACATCACTAAGCAAAGCTGTTGTTCTCAGGTGAGTTGGGAAATACAAATTTCTGATAGATGATTCTATGTCTTGCCGTGGAAGCAGCTGTGACTTCTTTTGGGCAGTAAATTCATATGGCGGGGCGGAGTCAAGGCGAATCAAAGGGAAGAAAAAAGAGAAAGTGGCAATGTGAGATTGCATTTGAGATTAGGAACATGTTTTGGAGAAAAGGCAGATAACATCAAAATGGGGGAAGATGTGAATACAGAGGTTGAGAAAATGAGAATAGAGGTGCTTTAAGTAGACTGTTGACATTTTCCTTTTTGAATTGAGACCAAAAATTCTCAGTCTTGTTGTTTCTCTGCTGTTAGTGATCTCTCTCATTTTCCACTGCTGTCCAGGCATTATAACCTACTTCTACTGTCAGTAAACTGGTGAGCTCAAGTGATGCAGGCCTGTCCTTAGGATCTGCCTAGGTATTGATCCAACAGCAAAAGATGGCATTAGACATTTGATTTTAAAACAACTTGCACTCTTATGGTTATCAATTCAAGACTGAAACAGAGAAATAAAATTAATTAATGTTTGGATGTAATGGTACTTACAGATTGGAGACACCAGCATCACTCAGTGTCCCAGGTATATTCTCTAGGAAGGAATCTGCAGCCATAGTTGATGGTGCAGATGTGTACAACCTAAGCCTTTCCCACTGCAGAAACAGAGATACCTGGGAGGAATAAGGTGAAGCACTGCTGATTTTCTTGTGGTTCAGGCAGTTGATTGTCTGGAGTGTTTACTCTGTGAAGGTACTTTATCTACTTGCAAGTTAGCTATTCATTTCTCTTAGCACTCGAGCTTTTAGCACCCTAACATTCCTGAGAGCTCTGCCTTGGTTCTGTAAAGCACAGGATACTCCAAAATGAAAGCTGTAGTATCATCTTTAAGATACTACATAAGGTGTTAATATCTGTGTCATTGCTCTTGAACAGTTTCACATGTGCAATGGTATTATCAATTCTATCATAACGAGCAACACACAAACCCTTGAGGAATTCAGCATGCAGGCAATCAATGCAGTTTATACAGTAAATAAGGCATAAAGCACTATGATGAATCAGAGCTCAAAGGGTGTCAGTTAAGAGAATACTATTTGCCAAAAGGAGTCCGGCCTGCTTGTTTAATGGGACTGTGTAATTAAAGGACGAAAACTAAAGAACCTGCATTAAAATTTCACAGGCAAACATTAATTCTGGCATCCCCTTGCTCTCAAGTCCATGACCCTGCAGCCTTAGCATTTCTGAAGAGCTGTCTTCTATGCGTATTACTTCCAAGTGAATATGGGTTCATATACTGTTAACAGGTCAAGTGTATGTAGCATGTCCCATTGTATCAATAGAAGTTCAGATCAGCATGTGGCAGCAGAGTTTCCTGTTATTTACATTTTGAAGCTTTTTCCTTGTATTTAATAAGAAAAAAAAATTTCAAGAAATTCCAAATATTTTTAGTATATCTTAAGTAAGTGGTAACACATGTCATAAACCAAACAGTAAATCCAAATGAATGGACATGGAATGAATGTCAAGAGATCTTACAATCTGTATAGTTTTCCTATGGCATCACTCCTGAAAAACCTGAAAAATAGTTCCTCTTTCATGAGCTTTCAGTTCAACTTTGGGGATTCCTTTATAACAGCATCTTAAGAAACTCTGCTCCAATTAGATGATTTTTTTTTTCTTTCTGTATGCTATGGATAGAGTATGTGATAAATATATTCTCATGCCATTAAGCGTTATAACACAGCATTTATAATCTAATTGCCAATAAGAAACATCAGAATTGTACATTCAGGTTTCCCAAGCTTAGGGCCTAATTTACCCAGGCACCAGCAATACCACTGTATCACTGCTGATTGGCAGGCCACTTAATGATGCTGTTTATAAGACAATTTTCTAATCAGCTGCGTGAACACTCATCAGGAGCTTGCTTCTTGATTTAAAGCAGAGTTGGAGAGAAAGATAGGGTTTGTTTTGCTTGTAAAAACAAACCAGAAAAAAAAGTAAATTACAAAGAGAAATATTGGGGGAAATTTTTTCCATCTTATGAAGGATTGATACAGTAAAAAAAAAGAAAAGCACAAATACAGAAAGCTTTGATATGAATCTGGATTATGCTTTTAAAAGTTCAGTGTAGAATTAAAGCTGTGGCATGAATGAATCAGCATTCATCAGGCTATTTCTTTTGTGCATTTTGATTCTGGATGATGATAGCTTAAACATTAACATTCTTGTTTTTAACAGGTGTTACATTTCCAGTCATTGTTTAATAATAATTATATAGTAGATATTCTGTTTGGTCTAGTCAGTTGAAACTGAGGCACAGTTAATTTTCCATTTATTTCACATTTCAGATTTTAGTTTTCAGCCCACTAACTCTAGGCAACCCTCTTTTCCACTTGAAGAATAATTAATTATTCCTTGCTTTCTTCCTATCTATTTCATCCTTTTGTTCCATAATAGAATAGTTTTAATTTTAAAAATGTGATATAAATCACATGTAAGCTGGGTCAAGTGTGTCTGGCATGGAAGCAATTCATTATATGATTTAAGAGGTTTTAACAAGATGAGCTTCAGTTGACCTGCCAAATTTATGAATAATTTTGACGGGCATAATTAAGTACATTTTCCAAATTTATCCCCAAGTAATCATTGTAAAACTCTTGTAAACACACCTTGTAAACACAGTTCTGTAGGCTGTATATCCAGAGTATGTTGAAGAATTCATGTTTTATGAAAATATTAGAGCTTAATATCAAGCTTGTGGAATTAATGGAAGAATTACACACTGACTTTAACATGTTAATCTGGAGATGCCTCTGTCCCTTCCTCACTAGGGTTACTTAAGCCCCCACTTCATCAGAAGGTTTAGGCATTCATGCATTTTCACACATGTTACTAGTCCCATTGAATATAAAGGGATTATTCAGTGGGTAAAGTTAAACACATGCAGAAGTACTTACTGCAAGTCAGACTCTGAAGTGGGAGTTAATAACCTTCAAAAATGTCTGAAATGGCTTTTCTGTATGTAAAATAAGGTGGTACTGACTTTAATCTCAATTTCCAGGGTTACTTGCCTGGCCTTTTACCTATTCTAATCTCTCTTCTCACTCACCAATGCTATAAAGCTCCCTTTTCTAGTTCTGCACATTTTTTATGTATTGCTGGTTGACTGTAGTAATTTACATTAATTGCTCCTGATTTTACTGTTGAATGCCTGGGCAAAGTATGAAGACATGGTAAGACAAATGACTTTGACATATTTCTCACATCTGGTTTCTTTACCTGTAATTCAGCAGTTCTGGTTTCCTGCCAGTACAGCTGTCATGTCCATGTATCAAGTGAATTTTTCATATGAGAATTTTGGAAAAAAAGGTTTCTGGATACCTACCAGAATTTTTAAAAATCATAAATGTTTCATAAATAGCCAAAAGCATTAGAATATGGTACATGTCTGCATAGTTGTAAGAGAAAAAACCACTCTGGATGGAGTGAATCAACAACAGAGTGTATGAGATTTTTTTTTTTTTTTTTTTTTTTACCATGATACAAATTTGCCACACTTTTGTGTCCCTCTCTGCCATATGTAAAGCAAGATTTTCAATCCACATTAAAACCATGTATGCAGCCAATACAAGGCACTTGCTAGGGAACGGGGAATGCTTTCCACATCATAGTATGGGCTAGAATGTGTGAAATACTAACATTAACATAAATATTTTTGTGCTAGAATAATTCAGCATTGTTCCTTTTTTTTTGTATTTTGAAATATGAAGTGTAGTTATGTTTACCTTTGAACATTCCAAAAGCCTGTAAATTCTTCCTTTGGCAAGTGCAAATCAACAAATGCTGGCAGAACCCTGAAAGACAGCTTTCTGTTGTGAGCTTCTGTAGAGATTTATGCTGCTCATTTGCAGTGTACAGCAGGAAGGTTGGTTGGTTATTCAGAGCTTGTGTGTGCTACTTTGTTTTTGCTGCTGCCTTTTGTTAGTCTGTGTGTTTATGTTAGCACAGTTATGGACCATTTAAGACTTGTTCTGGATTTTTGAGAGCTCTTCTGCTGGCAATTAATTTTACATCCCAAATATCTCAAGAAAACCTTGTTGTCAGTGAATTTATAAATTAGCTTGTGTTCCTTTTAATACCATAATTACTTTAGTGTCCCAGCTTACATAGTCTCAAAAGAATTTTACTGACTGTTGTGAGATTCACTCTTTCCAGTTTATGCTATTCTCTAACTTCGCAGAGTAATGATTCTCTAGATGTTTGTCAGTCTTGGTTTTGTACCCGTGTTTCCCGAGTTTCTCTCCCAACATTGTGTTCTATCTGGTCTGATGCCAGTTTCAACAAATTCTTTAAAAGTTACAAATAATGAAGACAGTCTTAAAAAAAAAAACAGCAAACCCACAAACAAACAAACCAAAAGAAAAAAAAAAAGCAACCCAAAAACTTGCATTGTTTTCATGGCACAGCATCACTTGCTGACTCAGTGGGTAGCACACCAGGCTGGGGATCCAGCAGTGTGGCTGGAGTACATCATGATCTCTCAGTAGTATGCTGTCTCACTTGTCCTACTGCTTATCTTGTTAACTCTTTGGGGCAGGGACTGCACAGTGCCCTCTGTCCTTCCTTCCCCTACAGGGATAAACACAATTAATTGCAAATGGGAGATGACTTCTGGAGTTACAGTTGAAAGCTATTACCATGGAATGATTCCTGATTTTAACTAAATGCATATTCTGTGAGTGTAAGAGACTGCATGTGGATTATTATCTTCAGAAGTGGTACTGTGGAAAAAGAAGGAAATCATTGTTTAACATACAGTGCCATCTACAGAGCAGGCTATGCAACCTGTACTTCTTACATTATATGGGGTTTTTTGTTTGGGTTGTTTTTGTTGGGTTTTTTTCATTTTTTGTCACAGTCCAGTTGACATTAATGGCTAGAGAGTGTATGAGAAGGTTTTGTCAGATGCCTGCAGAACTGGAGGATGAGGAAGAGTGGTTTATGCTCTCATCTGTTTCGGCCATAATTGGCAATATCCATCGGCCAGGCTGCAGCAACCGCACCCACTCTTAACTCTCTCTTAGAAGCCTATATTGTTGGGGGGTGTTATGTCTTTTTTAAAATGCAACTATTTCTAGAAATGCTGCATCTGCAGCTAACCTTCCTAGCAATCACATGACCTACCACAGCAGTCTGAAAGGCAGGCAGAGGTGGAAAAAGGAGGAAAGAGACCAGAGAGGAAAAAGCCCATCTGCGATCATGTTGTGTGAACATGAAGTATACTAAGGCACCTTGTCGACTGTCCTCTCTGTTTAGAGTCAGTTTAAATGTGGGGGTGAAGGGGAGTGCATCTTCCCATATTGTTACCTAAGCACATGCTGTAGAGAAAACTGTTAAGCAGTGGTTGTGTGTTTGCATGGTTCACTCATTGGAATGACAGTGCAGGGAGAGTTGGATTAAATCCCAAAAATCTTTAGAGTGATCTTCAGATAAATGTTAATTTTGATGCAGAAAACTGGATTTTTATTTTTTTAAAAGACAGAAAAAGTGAAAGAACACAGAAATATAACTCCTTCCACTCTCAAGGATTCATTATTTATGTAACATAGCAAATTAGTTATTGTGTTCACTGCAGAACAAATTGTTGTCTGTCCTCTTTTCTCTAGCTCCTGAACGTGGCAAATTATCTGATCTTTAAGCTGTTGCTAGCTCAGGACCCAGTGTTTTCAATCTTCAAATTAGTGGGTTTGAAAAACAGAAATGGGAAGGGAGGGCTGAGAATGAATTCTGACATCCAGGGCAGAGACGAAATAATTTTCTGGCAGATGATCTTGCACAGGTGAAGAGGGAGAGGGGAAAACAAGAAGGGTCTTTGTTTTTTTATATAGTTACATGTGAAATTCAGTGTATTTAAAGTAGCAGCAGAGATGTACTGGGAGTCTGAGTGTCTGAGACAGCTGAAGTTGCATGTTAAACAGAATTTATGAGACTAGTCTGCCATTTGTCACCTGCACGGTCACTGTCAGTACATGTGACTGTGTAGGTGAGTGGGGGTGTATGTAAATAATAATACCCTTTATTTAATATACATTAAAACTTAAAAGGGACAGAAATATGAGTTAGCAGAGTGCTACAAAATGTGAAGTTAATTATATAGTAGTTATCCTCAACATTTCCATCTTTAAAGTGATTTTGAACTGCTTAAGTGCAGCAGTTACTGCAGACTGTGATTAGATAAACAGATGCAAATAGTAATTGTAACTGATAAATGATTGATGATGGCTTTATATGCTTATCATTATATACTGTTGTAAACACTTTTTTACTAGGTGGGGATGAAGTCTGTAGGAAAATTGATGATGTATGCAGTATGAATTCAAACTGTAGTGCTTTTAAGTGTATAGAGGGCCAATATTGTAGGGCCAATACAGAGTTGTTACCTGAGGAACTGATGAACTTTACCATTGGTATCATCGGGCTGAGCACCAAACATCTGCCAGGTGACATTCAGAGCCTGAATACAAGTGCAGCTGGGAAGGTGAGTTTACAGGAGAGAGCCTAAAAGTACAGATGGGGAGGCTGAGCACTGTCAAATGATGGCTTTTGGTGTGGAAGGCCCCCGATCCACTGCTCAAAAGGAGAGGAGATGCCACTTCTCTTCATTTTTCCATTGCTTCTCATGGCTCCTGCCTTTTGTCACAACCTTCCAGTGTCCTGTCTCCTGCAGTTACATGAGACGTTTGCAATGCATTATTTGACAGCCACAGAGCGACTATGTTACACCCACATTGTAGCAGCCATTTGGGACAGAACAAGTGGTTTTGGATCACTGGAAGTTGATGGGAACAAGAGACAAATATGCATGTCTCTAGAAAAACAGGGTGGGATAAGAGGTTTGTGCAATGTTAATGATGCTTTAATTCTATTTGGTTTGTCACCTGCCATTTGCTAATTTTTAATCACAGTAACAACATTTGTTAGTTACATTGATTGAAAGGGAATTTTATTGCAGCAGCTTGAATTTAATATCAGTTCTTTGTGTATCATACAATGCAAAAAGTAACCTGTGGTAATTAAATTACAGGCTAAGTCTTCACTCTACATAAATTATTCTATTCACTGGGGAAAAAAATAAGCAGAATATTACCAAAGAAAATGCCCAAATCATTAGCAGCCTCTACTCCCTGCTCTGTTCATTTCACTGGCAATTCTGAAATTTGTCTGTTACTTTTCCCGTGGTGTTGTAGAACTGACAATGAACTTGCCATCTTTTCTGTCATGTGCCTGCCCTTGGGCTTGTATAAAAGAAAGGAATTAGGTTGTGTTTTGTTGACCTTTTAGATGCAAGGGAAATGGTAGTCCTGTTTCCTTACACATCAAATGATGCCAGGCTGTTGTCTATGTTAACCTTTGTGGAGCACCCTGATGTGATCGTTACCCTCACACCAGGACACAGATGTCAGAGAGAATTGAGAAGGGATAAATTGGAGATGCCATGCAAAACAGCTCAGCTAAAGACATTTTTCTCCTGCACTGAAGAAAAGGTATTCTGTACGTGTTTAAGTACTTAGCTGGTCTGTGAGTCCTGTAATTTGCTTAGCCAAACAGAACTTCAAAACAGATGGTTTCTAAATTTGGGGAAAATAACCATTACAGTATTTTTTTTCCCTGTGCAGTCTGCAGTTATACTTTAGTACTGAAATTATTTGAAAATTAAGCAGGAAAATAAAATTTGGGTCTTTACCAACTGAATACTAATTTCAGGAACACACAATTTTTAGTACGTATTAGATTTGCGTCTGCACATTTAGCCTAAGATTTGTTTATGCTCTGATTTAGTGCCTCGTGCTGCCTACTTGCATACACACTATCAAATCAGTCAGTTGGAGTCACCAGAGTATTTAGCTCCCAGCTGCATTTGCTCATAAAAGGAGGAATGACAAGTTTCCTCCTTTGCAGAGGAGGAAGTGGAGAAACAGAAGGAAGTAATTTACACTTACATAGCACCTGCCACCAGCCACCTCTACAGGCAGATTACCAATAGTAAGTGCACTGCATTGTGGGGAAAGCATTTCTTCGTGAGCAACTGCTTCATTCCCAGTCTCTTAATTGAGGAAACTGAGGTGCAGAGCATTTTTCTCATCCAAAATTGTAAGTGAAGCTAATCAGAAGGTAGGAATCTGAGTATCCTGGGCTTTGGGATTATTTTCTTATCCTGATAGAAATAAATTATGACAAAGGTATTAATTGTTTTATATTTTTGGGGTTTTTAATATATATGTAATATTATTGCACATAGTCATTATTTTCAAAGCGCATCTAAGAAAATTATATTTAGGAACTCTGCCTTTCTCTTAGAATATATGGTCAGCTGTTGGTCATTTCGTATGTGTCCATCCCTGAACATAAAGAGAGTGTCTAGGTGTAAAAATGGAGTAAAAATGGGTTTTCTGAAAAGCCAAGCATAGTATTTGGTCTCCACTTCAACAGTACTTTAACCATTATTTGTCAGTGTGAGAGCACCAGCATATTCTCAGGTAGCCTTTGAGATAACTCATTACCCAAGAACAGAAATTAACTTGGGTTGGGTAGTTCTAGAGGGAAATTTAGGTCTATGACTCATTTGATTTGAGTCTTTGCTTCCTCAAGCAAGCATGCTGTGCGATGCCGGCCATACTCTGCTGCACAAGGCAGAGCTGGGCTGTGGAAAGCGCTGCCACAGAATACTGTGGACCACAGCAAACACAGTGATACAGTGTCCAAGATATCCCTAAGGTACAGGTTTTTGAGGCAGGGTGCACTGAGGAAAATACTGCTCCATATTGTTCGTTCTTTTAAGTTCTTTCCTAAATACCTCATATGGACCATTGCCTGAGGCTCCTGTGTCACTGTCTTACTAAGATAAATCCTTGGGATGACAGCAGTGGCTGCTTTTGTGCTCTTTTGACCTGTAGAGTCCTCCTGAGAGCACAAATGTGTTCTTCCGTTTGGGCTTCTCTCCAAGCTGTTTTGTCCTCTACCCACATTAGGGACTTAGCTTTTAGGTTTGAATTATCCTTTCTTACACAGAGGACTAGAATTATATGCCCTTCTTCAGAGAGCATTCCCTTGCACAGTGTACCACCTGTAGTGTGGCAATAATATGTGTTTATCTCTGCTGAAAACATCTGACCTACTACATGTTTTTTACCATCTCTAGGCTATTTCTGCTAGTGCAGCTGTAAAATACAGCCTTCGATTGCTTGCTAAATTGTCAAAATAAGTTGGCAATTGAGAGCCTGCCTCTGCATTTTAATGGGCTTTGGCTACAAAGATTTCAGAGTAGGACTTTTCTCCTTTACTTGAAAACCTGCTTTCTAGTTCAGGTTTCTAAAGGTGGTACTGTAGATCTGCAGGCACCAGTAGAAGAGCGTTTATGGCCCTGAAGTGTGGAGACTCAGGCAGAGAACAAGATGACTTCCCTTCATACACTCTCCTGAGTTTTCAGACTTTTTAACAGGGAAAACCGTTTGGGTTCCTTTGATTGGTTGTTTTGTTTGGTTGGGGGTTTTTTTAAACTGGTGCAGTTGTAGCTTCCCTGCCAGAGTCTTGTAAGTAAACACTTGTGTAACAGAGTATGAAGCTGCAAGAGTGCTTAAGGTCTTGAGCTGTGAGTAGCTGCTTATGTAACTGCAAGCAGTTATCTACCGTTTCTTCATTAAATGCTCTTGTTAAGCTGTGATTGCTGACCATAAGTGCATTCACAGCATCACCTGACAGGTGGAAACTCCTTGCTGCTTTCCTTAAGGTGTCTTTGAGAGAGAATTAAATGACTTTTAATTCTTTTCGAATTCATCCCATTTGTATCTTCTCTGATGTATATAACCTCTGGTGGCTCAAAGGGGATGCTTTTGGGCAGAATACAGCCACAAAGTAGGATTTCGACTAGCCCATGTTGCTTTTAGAGTTGCAGTTTTTATGTAAATCAGTTTTAGGACTGAAACTGCAGTTTGGATGTTCCATGAAAATCTTCTTGGCATGTTGCATCACTGACTTGAAAGGTAAAACTACAGTATAATAGCCACTTGATGGTGCTTTCTAGAGACTGTAATGTCTCTTTATTCAGCTGCAGATACAGTAGCAGCTGGTGGGAGCATAAGGTTCCAGAATTCTTACTGCAGCCATTATAACTTTGTGGTTTTTATGTTACTACATAGCATTTATACACAGGGTGATGGGAAAGGAAGGTGAGTGAAACATATTTGCACATTTTAGTAACAATATCCAATATTGACAGGTTGTATTTTATTCTGGAAAAAATGCCACTTTTGAGGGGGTCATCTGATGTCCTCATTTGCAGCTTGATTGGTCATTGTTGTGATTGTTGGTCTGTTGTGTTATAACCAAAATTTCAGGAACCTGTTTGTCTTGAATGTCCTTGTCATAAGTTTACATCTAAATCTGTAAAATATTACAACTTCGAATTTAGAAAGGTAATTGAATTATGCTACACAAAGCAAAATGTGTAATTTTCCACATCTTTCTAAAAGATCCTGCTTTTTTAGCACCTTGTCTCCAAGGAATGTCAGGTGGATGATACCCTTCACATCAATACATGTAGCCATCACCATGCAAAAGAGAACCTTCTCTCTTCAGTCTGATTTTTCGTTCAGATGCTTTGACTAAAGCATTACGGAGCTAACGTAGAAATTGACTGAAGTAATATCCAGCAAAGGGTTGTGAAGTTTTCCCATATGCAGAAGAGAATTATTACAGATATTAGTTTTGCCTTTTTTTTTTTCCCCTTGAGTCTGGAACCTGTGCAGTCTGTTCTCTACAAGAAAAGACAAAAAGAAAAACGAATGTAAAGAAACCCAGATGATCTCCTGTGGATGGAGGCATATATATGTGTGTGTGTACATGGGAGTAACGGAGTAGTGGATTTAGATTACATGGGGCACTTCATTGTATAATAATCAGAGTAATATAATTTCAAGTAATTAATGTTAAATTTTGCAGTGAAGTAGCTTATACTTTTTTTTTTTTTCTGTTTGCAATGCCTAATTCTGGCAGAAAGCTTATTTACCCTGAGGGTAAATACCTAGTCACAGAATCATATAATCATTAAGGCTGGGAAAGAGCCCCAAGATCATCAAGTCCAACCTTTGACTAAATACCACCACACCCACTCAACTGTATCACAAAGGGCCACATCATTTTTTTAACACTTTCAGGGACGGTGACTCTACTGTGAGTCACAGGTGAGAAGCAGAGAGGTGACTGACAGAGCAGATCCAGTCTCTAGTCTAAAAGTGGTGCTTCTGATGTAACTGCCTTTTTGCAGTGTTTATTTCATGTTGCATGAATAACACCATTCTCATCACATATTTGCCTGTTCTTTGTGCATCTGTAGCCTAAATTACTCTGTCTACACACCATTTAGGTACAATCATATCTTGGAAGAGAAACGGCCCATGACTTGAAAGTGACAAAAATGGATGTGGTTCAGTCTCATGAACCCCTTACAGAAAGTTAGGGGATTCTTTGTGGGAAGTAAAGGCAGTGCTCTGCTCAGCAGGATAGTGAAGTCTTGGATTTCAGAAATGGAGTTTCCCCTGTTGGAAAAGGGATATGTAATGAGTGACCTGAAAAAGTGATTTTTCCCATGTGGTGAATTGAAAAGAAATTGGTGGGAAGAGATGTGGAAGTTCCTGCCTCCTAATCAGTGGTTCAGCTAACGTACAGTTCTAGCAGGATATTTCCAAGCTGCTGATTGTATTGCTTCAGAAAAAGAAAAATCATCCCATTTCTTGAAAACGCAGTGTTTTGTCTTGGAAAGAAAAATGCATTAGATTATGGTACTTAGTACTTTAGACCTTCTGCCTTGTCGTAACAAGGTTCACTAGAGCTAGTAGAGGCTGATTCAAGTATATAGCTTTTGCCATAGCCTGCAGATGGCGTTGTAGTCTCCACTGTCAATAATCTGGCTGGGAATGGCAATCACAATGATAAATACATGGGCACTTCAGAGACTGAGAGGCAAAGCAAAAGAGATTCTGCTCCACAGAGAATTTGCTTGTTGAACAACCAAATTCAAGAAATCAAATCTTTCTGATGCAGGCTGTCTGATAGTATCAGATGACATATTGTATCAAAGCAAACTTAATTATTAGTAGAATCGCATTGCCTTGCATGTTTTAGTTTTGGAATGCATTGGTATTTATTATTCCATCTGCTCCTGAAAGACTTAGCAATTGGTTATTACAATTAGATAATTACTAAATATATTCTGTCCTTCTGGAATCTAAATGGAATGCAGACTTGGGAATACTCAACAAAACTGAACTGTGCTAAATTGAAAACTGATGAGAAGTACCTCTTTCTGCAGTGCATAATTTCACTTTGGAGCACATTGGGCTGAGATGGTGCCAGGTTTTGTTCAGCACTGGTGGTGTGTTCCTTCAAAGTGAGTGCCTGAGCAGCAGCAGGTAATCCTGCCTGATCCCCTTGTCCTTGGCTGCATATAACATAATAACGTGTAACATGCACAACAGACACAAACCATCATGGATGCTCCTGATGTGAGAGTGCTGGAAGAAACAATAGATGATTTATTTGAGTAACAGAACCGTTAAAATAGAATAAACACAAACACTTTTTAGAAGTTTTCTGTTTCCATGATTGTAGTCAGTCTCTAGAGGTTAGAACCATATTTCCCTGGGGAAATACTCTAGCTATGTCAGAACTGCCTAGATTAGGTGGAGGGGAGGTGTTGTTGTTACCTTTGAATTTGGCTGGGAAGTTACCAAAATTACAAAGAAGGAAAAAAAAGGCTTCTGGTGAGATCAGTGTGCCTGTTCCCAAAACTACTCCTAGTTCTGGTTTAAGGCTTATCTCTCAAACTAATTGTATAGAATGTTACCAGCTCTTGGCTGGCTGTGTATTTTTAAACTCTAAATGAATACATGCATGTACAAACATAGGTGCAGTGAAATGTTGCCTATTAAAAACTGAGCTCATAAAAACCTGTTCTAGAAGTAATAGACTATCAGCGTCTTCTTTTATAGAGGAAAATCAATTCAAAAAGAAGCAACTCTGAATATAATTAAACATCATAACTCTGGTTTATATGTGCTTAATAGGTACAATAATACCTACTGTATCTCACAGGAGCCTTTTGAAGTTTAATTAATTAGCATTTAGAAAAGCATGCTGAAATTCTAGGATGAGAGTAAACTCCAAGTACATTTTATCACTGCTGCTGTTTTATGCACAATTTTGAGAAAAACCTAGTAATTCAGAGATCCAGAATGTGTTAGCATTCCATCTTAATTTTACATTCACATAAAATTAGTTTCTTCTTGTTTTCATAAGATTTTTCCACCCCTAGAATCAACACTTAAAGTTTTTTTCTTGCCTAAAACCCAAAACATGTATTTAAAACAAGTTCTATTGTTAAGTAAATACCATTTCTTTCCTTAATCTTGTTTGTTTTACTTTCCTTCAGAAGCAGGAGGCATAAATCAGAAGTGCTTAAGAAACTTACAGCCAACCTCAGTGACAGTATCAGCATAAACTCACACTATTCAGTATAGTGGTATTCGGGGCAGCCTAAGTAGTAGGAACATTGTTATATGTCCTGTGATAGGACTCAGTCGTTTATATTTCCTCATTACAGCGTGTTGTATTTCAAAAGGAAGTACTGCAGGAAAAATAAGCAAACCATTGCACAGCCTTGGTATTCAGTAGGAGTGGAGATTGGGGAGCAAAAACGATCCCCACAAAGGTTGGTATCACCGCTGGTTCATTAGCTGTTTTAAAGATGAACTGTTAATCAGTTCTGAAATTAGATCGCATCCTCAGTTAAAAGAACAGTCTAAAAGCTTTATTGCTGTGTGTAAGGGAGAGGGGCAGAGATGTCAGACAGGCTGGCTGAGTAGTAGACAAGCATATTTTCATTTGGGTTGCATAGATGTTAATTTTATCTTGGGTTCACATTTGTGACAAAATATTTTTAAACTCAGGAAATCCTTTTTAAGTTATCTAAATCTATATACTTTTTTCCTTGTTATAGCTACACAGAAAAAGGCAGTATCTGGATTAGGCTGTGTTGAAGGTTATTTTTTCATAAATAAAGTCAGCCTGACATTTTTGTTCTGTTTTGGTTTTAAACTGACATCTTTACCTTTTAATCTCATTTTATTATGATTTGCCACTGCACAGAGTTTCATGTACACATATTCAAAGGTATAACTTCTTAGTTAATGATACTGACAATTAATTTGTGTCACAGGTCTACAGTCTGAGGCAGGAGGAAGGACTTATCACCAGAATGAGCCAGCTGAAGGCTTGGGAATTGCTGGGTGATTTTGTCACCTAAGGGAAAGCTCTGATAATTATGAGTTATGGAACTATCAGTTTGAAGTAGTACTGTCTTCAACACTGGTTTTTCCCCATACATCTCACAGAGTTATGAAGTGGGGAAGACAGACTTCATTATGTACAAAGTGTTTAGTGGCATAAACAATCATAAAATTCTGTAATTTTTATGATCTGGTGTCAACATGAGTATCTGTTGACATGAGTGTCCACTGTCTGTATTCTGGATAGTTGTTCCAATATTCTATATGGACTTGACCTCGTGAGAACAAGACCTTTTTATTATACTCCATTAAAGTTTTCAGTTATGTTTTAAATTAGAAACATCATAGTCCAGCAGATGGGAACTGTGCTAGAAATCACTAGACGGGCATTTTCTCAGGTTTTGCTGGGTAACCCAGGGCCACTCCAGGCATAATTCTCTGTGCTTCATTTTCTCCAGTTCAGAAACAGGAGTGATGCCACTGACCATCCTTTAAGTGCAGCGAGATCTATTGGTAGATGTTTTACAAAAGCTGATGGTGCCACTGTTATTCCTGACTGGGTCACTGGATGTAGTGTGTAACTGTGGCAGAAGGCTGCACTCTTTGTTGGTTTGTTTCTTTCCCCAGCATCCCACTGTCTCAGTTCCTTGGATTGGTAGTTTTTTTCAGGACTGGGACAATCATGTAGTTTTTCTTTGCACAGTGCCCAGCATAATGAAGTCTGAAGGCAATGACTGCTATCACACTGGCAATTAAAACTGAATTTGGTAAGCTGATGGGATGGTTAGGTTAATAGCTTGTAACGGGGTGGTTATTATGTTAATAGCCTGTAAATCCCTCCTGCACAGAACTGGATCATTCTTAACTTGCTGGATTTCTGTACTTATGACATTTTGATCTTGCAGGTTTTCTTACTGTGTAGAATGGAAATTGCTGATTTTTAGGCAAGTTGGAATACTTGGGAGAGAAAACACGGTAGTTGTGGGTCAGTATATTGACTCCATTGGTTTCACAAAGCTGGTCTTAGGTATTGTTTCTCTGTTTGTCTTGCTGAATTTACAAGCTTCTTTGGCTTCTTTGCCTTTTGAAGTGAAACTCTTTAAGACCTTGTAATCAAACCACAGCTAACTTTTTCTTTATTTAAACTGCAATGTTTGCATGGGCTGTACTTCCAATTTCAATATATAATTTAAATTCTGGGGAGGAAAAAAAATTGCCGCTGAATATTTCAGTTTGTAGTTTGGGCTGTGGGCATACAGGAAAGAGTGCTTCTGTTCACTGTGTTTACACAAGTATGTATATAATGACTTTAAAAGGTCTCAGTTCTCATCCAATTTAAGAGTAGTGTTGCTGAAAGAATCTTGCAAGCTCTAGGGGTTGGGACTTTAGGAATGCATTTTTAGAAGGGTGAATATTAAGCCCATGGGGTCTGCAGGCAGTAAAACTGAACAGACCATCAATCTCCACAGCCTAAAAGCTACTCCTCTGGCCCACAGCCAGCTCTGCACCTACAGGGGCTGGGCACTCCTAACCCAGCCCTGCATTTCCAGGGAGTCACAATGCCTGGCACTGCCCCAGCCCCTTCTCTGTGGCAGCACTCAGCCCTGAGCACAGCCTGAGACATTTCAAAGAGGCATCCAAGCAGAGCTGCTGAATGGGTAGAAGGTTTGCCTCTCTCCTGTCTCTGCTGCGCTTCCCTGAGTCTTTGAAATTCCTGCAATACACGCAGGTTTTTCTGAGGAGAAATGACCTATAAATATATCAGACTCTCTGAAGATATGTTGTCCTGTGCCAGTCAAAAGGATAAAGACATACTATCCTTACTACCAAGAATAATTGGAGAGGTGCCAGTGAGGAGCCAATTTAGAGAAATTATTGCAGTGAGATAGATGCCGACATAATTGATATTTGGTATGGATAGATTTATGGAGGTGGCTGTTACAATCCTATTAAATACTTAACTGAAGCACTTAGCGCTGTCACTTTTATGAGCGTAGTTTTGCACACTCATGCTGTGGTAACTTGAGCTTTGTATTTTTTATTCTTTATGTGACTTCCTGCATTGCAGAAAGACATCTATAAAACTCCCATCCTCTTCCTTTGAACTTGTGATAGGCAGATTGCATTGACATGGTCTTCACACAGGATCGAGCACCTTTTTCTTGTCCTGCCTTTGGCAGTACTTCCCCCCTCCATCTGGACAGATCTGCTGGTTTATTTTTTCCTCACTTCATGCCAGAAACATACTGCATATCTAATATATTGTGTTCAAAAAAGCCGAATTTGCTTTTTTAACACAAGCTCTTATCTTTTACCAAGCACAGATCTGCAAATACTGTACTATGTCCCCTACAGCTATTCTCTGTTTAGAGATTCCTCATCGTGTGTTGGACAGATGGCACAGTCAGTGGGTTGTATCAGAGCATTAAAAAAAGAAATTCTTTTTTGCTGCTTCTACCTAGACTGTTTTGAATTCAGTGAGATGCAACAGCTGTAACACAATCTTTCAATGACAACTCTGAACGTGGTGGGGAGGGTATCACTTCATTTGAAAGTCAAAAAATATGTAGGAAAAATGTCATTAAAAAGAAACATAAAGGGCTTTAACAGAGCTATGAAGGTTGCAAGGTTAAGAACCTGACTTTTCATAGTTGTTTATTCTCTCAGCTGTCTCAAATCACAAGTGGATCTCCATTTGCAGCTGCTTATACAAACAATACAGCTCTGTTTTTCCTTCTGTCAAACACTTTTTAAGACTGCTCCATCATTTGTTATTTAATAAGGTATCTGGTACTTACAGAGGTATTGCCAAAGCACCAAAGATACTTGTAGTCTTAGTGAGCATGATAAAAAAGGTAGCATTAATAATCAACATGTTTGCTGAGAGGACAGCCCTAAGCTTCAGCACCCGGCATCTGTTGTGCCCAACCATTTTCAGTTTTGCAGGCATGAAATTTGGTTTTAGTATCAAAGAACCTGAAATGTTTGATAACTGTTAAATTGTATTTAAAAAAAGAACAGATCTTGTGTTTTAATCCTCAGCCTAAAAAAGCCGTGGTACTCTTTTCCTTGCATGCTTTGTTCCTCCTATTCCTGTCACTTCTGCGCCGAAGAGAAGTGGTCCTTGTGCAGCTCCTGTCACAGGTCCCAGCTTCTCTCAAGGAAGAAATGCAGTCAGCAAAAGAAGCAGTGATAAGCTGCCGATATGCAGAGAGTAATGACTACAGTCTTGACAAAAGGCTGGAAGAAAGATGAAGATCACTGCAGAGATGGCAAGGAACTGTACTGTGGGGATGAGGATCATTGGTGGTGGGAGAAGGGAGGCACTGGGGGAGCTCCTGCATTTGGACTTCTGCCAGGTGAGCAGTCCTGGAAGGCCCCTGACTGCTGCTTGAATTCAGCTCACTTCTGGGGAGAGAGCCTGACGTGACATTACTTGAAGGAGCATTCTGTTCTTTTGTGTCTCTGTTTTATAGGGAGGAGATACATCTCTCTTACTTGTGTCATTATCCATTTTCGAAGAATCATTGAATCATTTAGGTTGGAAAAGACCTTTAAGATCGTGGAGTCCAGCCATAACCCTCACACTGAGAAGTCCACCACTAAACCATGTCCCTAAGCACTAGATCTAAATGGCCTTTAATTCTGAATCTCAGCTAATGTACTTAATCTTCTTATATAAATACCAGTCATATTTCTACCCTAAGAACTTTTTCATGGCTTCTTACTTCATATCTGTTCAACATCTGTGTTCTCTCGTTGTATCACTACAGTCAAACTGTTCAAGTAACTCAGCTTTAGATGCTTTTATTCCTTAAAACTGCAGCTTTTAAAGCTAATCTGACATCCCAACCCAGATAAACTTGAACCTGAGAAGGTACTCAGTTATAAGAATAAATGTATCAGTTAAAATTCATATTCTATGTAAATCTGGAAATTTTTTTCCCTCATATTAGCAAGTTGTAAAAAAAAAGGAAGTTTTTAATTTAATCTTTTAGCGGGGCGAAGATGAGAGTACAGACTAGAAAAAGACATTCTTCCCCTGGTGTTGTTGCAATATTCAATTTTCTATCTGGCAGTGTGTGGGAGGCAGTTTGGATTGTGGGATAGACTTGATATTTCTGCTAAACGATCAGCAGCTAAATGATTGTGCTGATATTTAATTGTCACCTTTTATATTCAATAGTTTAACAAGTCACTGTGACTGATGAGATGTCTGTTGCATTGGGTAGCATTTACTTGGTTTCACTCTGTGCACTTCTAAGCTGTCTTCATAACTGTGATGACTAGAGACGGGAGCATGGAAAAGGAAAGGGTTGTGCCGCTGTGGCTGCATCCTGACAACTGCAGAAAGTCCTGTCAGAGGTTCTTGACACAGATTTTGACAGAAGTATACATCGGCCTGTGTAGTGCTGTGGTGTTCTTTGAAGCCAGTGTGCAGCTTAATGAGAGATGGGACTTCAAGTCACTGTGAGAAACATCAGCCAGCAGTTTGACAATTCCATGTTCATTGCACTCTCCTATTTCTACCCATACTATTACAATTTTCCCAAGTAATTATTATTGCCCTCCTGGGCAGTTGGCTAACTCTCTGTAAAATTCTGCTACATCAGAAGCAGGGGAACTTGCCCTTTTCCAACATGTTCAGCAACATTGACACAGTTTTTTGTTGGTCTGTGCATTTTATTATAATTCTTTCCGTATGACAACATGAAGCAGTGAACAGCTGGCCAGCTACAGAAGTGCTTGTGCAACCAGAGAAGGTTAGGAAAAAGGAGGGTAGGGAGTCTGGTTGAGAACTGCCTGCCATCCTCACTGCAGAATTATGATTAAAATGTTTTGTTGAGAGTTAAGTATATATGCACGTGAAGGTCAGCAAAACAGCTTGGACTGCCTTCTGTTTCCTTCTCTGTTTGTTTAGCATACAATTTCTCAAATGTCACATTTACTGTAATAACTCTCCTTTCATTGTATGATATTAATCTGACTTTTAACCCCTCCTTGCATTTCAGATGAGCTCCCAGTGTAACAGCAGAGTTGTGAGTTGATTTACTTCTTCCTCGGTGTGGCACTTCTTGTGGACTTGTTCTAGACAGGCAATGGAGTGAACAGTTGGAAATGGCATTTCCATTGGAGAAGCCTGTAATTCCTAGTGCAGGTGAAACCAAGGGGCTCTCTGGGAACTGAGGTCACTCTTTTAATAAAAAGCCTATCAATACAGAGCTCATAAACCATCAGCAGCTGTTTGGATGGATGTAAATCAGCAGCTGTAGTTTATGTTACTCAAAATATTTCAGGCTGCTTTTAACAGTATTTTAGACATTTTTATGATACGTGTATAATCAGGAGGAATGCCATTGCATCCTTGATTTCACAGCAGAGGATCCAGGGATCCATTCATGCATCCATACATAATCCATTAACAAACAATTTTGATGTAGGTATTTCAGACTTCTAACAGTTACTGCATTTCTCTCGAAATATAACTGGGAAAATATGTAGGAACTATAATATTTTCAAGGGGAGAAGGGACAAGGGATTAAGGCATAAATTGTCGTTCACAGTGGTGCTGTTAGGAAAATGTAAATACCCGTGCTGTGACTCATCTTACCAAACATTGTGCTTCTGCAGCTAGCAAGTCACAGTTGCTCCTTTTATGCTCAGAAGATGAGTGGGCAGTTTGAAAGTATCATTTATTTGATTTACTTCACATGTTTAGCTTAAGATGAGTCACACCCCCTATACAGTTGCAGCCTTAGGGCATTGTAGGTGTTTGCATTTACACAGATGAATCTCACTCCCATTTCCTCTCCTGAGTATTTTTTCAGAAGGAGAAGTACTTTATGAATTGCCATCATTCTTATATCTTTGTATGCTCAGAGGATTTTTATTGCAGATGCAAATGTGCATGTTTGTAAGTCCATACTTTATTTAGAGATTTTTCCAAGGTCAAACTGTTTTGTTCTCCTGTCCTCAGCAGAATTAGAAATCGGCTGTGTGGGGAATGGTTGCCATCTCACACATCTGATGAACTCTAAAGATGACCATTACTGTGCTGAAAAACACTTCCTTAATGTTTTCTTAATGCAAATTGCATATTTTCTGAAGTGTTTTATTAATAATTAGTGAAACTCAGAAAACTGAAAAATGGTGCACTTGTGGCATTTCATGATAGCCAAGATAGAGCACTTGCTTTTTTATGTTTTTTTACTGCCTGTAAATCAGAACATTTAATCAAGAGTCTTTATAATAAATTTTAAAGATCACTCTTGCAAAAGACAAAAATATCCAACAAGATAATGTGGACTTTATTTCTCTGAATTTTTTATATTTTTTATAGAACAGAAGGTCAATTAATTGCTCAAGCTAAATAGCAGCCCTGTTTAGACTCCCCTCTGTTCCAAAATCAGTGCTGTTTGTCATTTTGAATAATTAGTAAAGCTGCCAATCTTTGTAAAATCCATTTCTGAATTCAGAAGCTTTGTACTTTGAAGTCTGTGACAAATGTTGAAAATGTAATTATATAATTTACATTAAAAGTGTGGAAGGGACCGACCCTTGTTTTTCCCAACTTTTTTTAAACCCCTTTTCTTCTTCACTATGTGTAGTTGTTGTGTTGTAACTTTTCATCTACTTTTGGTATGTTCTTTTAGTTTGTTTGTTTTAATCCAGGGCATAATGAGAATGAACATTAGAACAGGGAATTAAGAATTAATTTAGCAATCTGAGTATTGGCACCTTCCTCATTTTCAGCTTTGCTGGGAAATAATGAACACTATTTGGTGCCCTGTTCCACCTTCTTAGGGAGGTGAGGAATGGTCCTTAAAGTTAGTTTAAAGTAAAGGGAGTAATTTGTTCCCCTTCCCTGAAACTCAGTCTCTCTAGAAACTTTATTATTTAAAGAACAAAAGCTGTTATTAGGCATCATATCCTGGAAATTATCAAGTTTTTCTATTTCTGATCTACCAATACTACTGATAGTGTCAGCTCCTCTCCCTCCTGAGAGCAACCTATTTTTAGTCATGTTTTGGAAAGACTGCTGCTATTAACTGGAGTATTTTGGACATATTTTTAAAGGGGTGACAGGAATGTACCTGGCTCCTGTTGTATTCCATGTTTTGGCATATCCTCAAGGTCTTCAGGAGCCTTGGAAATTTTAGGGCTAGTTATTTGCTTTTTTCTTATTTTTTCAGCAAGTGTGGTAGTTAAAGTTTTGACTTTCTGAGGTGTATTGGACCAAAAAGAATCCTTACTTTACTTACTTCACTTAGGCAATACGATGATCCTGATTTCTAGTCAGAATTTGTAGATGTCACTGTATTCTTCAGCATGTAATTTTTTTTTTTCTCTTTTAATTACATGATACCTTGGAAATTTCCTGTTCTTATATGTTTGTTTGACAAATCTGTCCTTAAAATTTCAAGATTCTGGTTTTAAATTAAAATGAAATGTGCTCTATACCTGTCCTTTGACTAAATCTAATTTCTTGAGCATGTCCACTTCCTGGGAGGAAGTAGAAAAAAATGCACTTCATGTGTCTGCATTTGAATGGCAGTAAATACAAAAAGAAAGTTTAATATCTGGAGGTTAATTACTGATGTTATGTGCAGCAATCATTTGAGAGATCCTAACTTGTTGAATCAGCAGGTTTTCCAAGTACACCATTTTGGACAATTTTCTTGTTGTTTTCACTTAATGCAGAAATTTGGTTCTGATTTAATTTAGCCTCCAGGACATCAAACTTTGGCAGTTGAAAGTGTATATATCTACTACTGCTTTCATATTCCACATATTCTTACCATGGCTCGATGCCACCTAGTTTGGCTGTTCAGCCCTGTTCTTTGTGCTCTTGCTTTCCTGTTTCTCCAGTGAGTCCTAGAGTACTCTAGGAAACCATGGACAAGTAAAAGAGGTTTTTTTTTCATGAAGTATTAATGAACAACTTCTTCAGTACTAATAATAATGGCCCATGGTTGAGGACACAACTCATAACATCACTGGATCTCTATGTACTCTACAGACCAGCATTCTGGAAGAAATGCAATCTGAAAAGAAAACCGCTCATGTGAAATATTTCTTTCTCGGTTAAAAAGTAGCTGATGTTCTGCATAAGCTTCTACAAAATGTTAAACCTCAGTCAGAGAGCACTGAGCTATGAAACTGATGCACAGCCTAAAAGTCTTAAGGAAGTAGGGCAGCTTTGCTAGCCGGAGAGTCGATGCTGCACGTAGGAGACTGGTGTGCCAAGAGCTGCTAATGTACAGACTTCAGAATGAACATGTGCTGGATGTGAAATGTGACTTTGAAACATGCAGTTCACGAAGTAAATATTTCCTCAGACAAAGGTTGGATAAACTTTCAGAGTCACACGTATTTACAAGGAGTACATGAGCTGTGGGCTCCAGAGGTTATTGTATTTTGCTTTGCTTTGCTTTAGCTGATATAAATCATAAATGACTTGCTTCGCCTCAGTGGGGTACCTTTGGGTTCATGTTGTAACCACTAGAAGCCAGGATGAGCTTGACATTGATTTTATGCACCTTTGAGGAAGAGGTAGTGTTTAAACTGCAACACCTCGAGAGCATCGGTGCTGACTGTGTATCTGTGTGCACCTGACGCGGGGAGATGTGTGATGACCCTTCCCTTCTCTCGAGGGAAAGAACAACACTCTCCTGCTTATATGCAATCACCACAAGGTAGAAACCAACATCTTCCTGTTTATCTCAGAGCTTGTGACATCTGAATGAGTTACAAGAAAGTAGCTAGGCCGTATCCCCTCCCACTCTCCCTCCTTCTTCCGTGGGATAGACCTTGGTATTACAGAGTACAGTTTTCTTACTCTTTCATTAGAGGTGTAATCCCTGTCAAATTCCAGGCCTATAGCAACTGTTCTTCAAATCTTGGTGTATAAATATTTAACAGTGCTTATGAATTAGACTCTTCCTCATGCAGTTAACTAAAAGGATAAATAAATAACAAAAGCAAGAAACCCTTGTTGAAACGAACCAGTATGTCCAAATGCAGTAAAATCAAGGACGACACTAGAGTACAATTACCCTGCGTAGAGATCAGTTGCCAACCGTAGTTCTAAAGACATGGGAATCTGAAGGTTTCTGTCATGAAAGAGTTAGGACTGATTATTCCAGGATTCATTTTAGGAATTTTATTTTTCCCCCTAAGTGTTGTTGTGAAAGAAGGATTTTTCTACTCTTTCACCTGTTCAGTGCTGTGTGAAGATTGCTTAACTGGTATTACATTTTTATATATTTATAGATTTATATTTTTAACTGGTATTATACATTTTTATAGCAGGAAAGAAGATGCCATAGAAAGTTTTCCTGTTTACCTTTCTGTGCTTACTTTTGGCCCTGCTATATACTTTTGACATTTCTCAGCTGCACATCATTAACAATTTATACTTCATGTCAAGATTTAGATAAGCTAATGACAAGTCAGATAATGTATGTGCTCATTTGCACACACATAAAAATATTTTGGATAAAGTACAGAAAACTGCAGAAAAGTTTCTGAATACTTTATGGTTACTTGTGCTTTATTGCTCGGTTGACATCCTGAGAATAAATTGTCTTATTTTGTAGTAGTAAGAAACTTTTCCATATGCATCTCCAACGTCTTTCTCATGGGGAAAAGCTGTGAGGTCTGTATTCTTGAGAGTTTTCTGTTTAACACACAAAAAAGCTTGATGCTATGTTCTAGGATCACTTATATTTTATAAGTGGATACTTGCATACATAAAAATGCATATTCAGGTTTTAACATTTCTAGGTATAGTGTAGGTATATGTCTCGATGGCTAAGAAAGTTTAAATGTATACTGTCGTCCTGCCATCAGGTAGGCTTTCAATGAGGTAAGACCAGTAGTAATGTCCAAAAAAAAGGAGAAAACTATTCAAATACCCATTTTCAAAGCAGTAAATTTGTATGACAAATGCAGTGATTCTTATTTCTCGCCTTGAAGAGGAAAACTGAAACATTGCCCTCATCCTGGAGCAGTTTAAGTGTTTCATGTAAGAGTGTGTTCACCACCTAATTGACTGTGGTTTGTTATGTTTTCCAAGTTTTCACACCTTTTTGCACATAAGCAGAAGAAAGAAAAGCCCTGACCACCTGTCCAAGCCTATCAGCGGGCAGGTGGCCTTGCAAGGCAGGAGTAGTGAGAAATAGCAGCTTTGGTAAGCACTCACGTGGTTTGGATGGCCTCAGTGTTAGAAGGCACATTGGTGAGGTTTGACAGGTCGGTAATTCTGTCATAGCTGGCTTTACCTGAGAGAGTTTTATAGCAGGAGTGCGCTCTATATTAACAATGTCTAAAGACATAGCTGCCCTTCCGGTGCAGGCAGCATCCCAAGAAAACATTAATCATGTTTTCTTGAAGCAGCTGAATTGATTTCTTGGGAGAAAAATTTCTTTGTCTACTCCCCAGCCGTTTCTGAGCACATCACCAGCTTACAGCGATCTGAGCAGCTAATGAACTAATAATTACTGCCTGTTGATCACCCAGGACAAAGGGTACAAATATTGCTTTAGGTTTTGGCATAAGTAACTTCACTTTTATCAAGGTGTAGTGACTGTTTTGTTCTATCACCTTTTTTATGTTTGGGGTTTTTTCCTTTTCAGTCCTTGGGTTACATGGAAAGTAATGTCATATTTACTATGCTAGGAGCAGCTTACATTTATTTATTTTAGGTTTTAATATAATACCTGTTGTAGTATCCTGTGTAAGCCTTTACAAACAAAGGAAAGCTGTCTAGTTTTTGTTCACTTTGTTTGTATTTGTACAGTTCTCCCCAAGATGTAGCTCAGTTCTGCCTGGCAAGCAAGAAGATGGCTGAAAAGGGAGTCCATTAACCCGAGGAGACCCAAAGTTCCATGAGCTGTAGGTTGAGGGTAGGAAAGAAAAGAAGATGGGAAGAGTAAGAGCAACTCTGGTAGTCTGATGTGAACATGAAGAGTGTTGAAAGACCTTTTATCATAGGAAATATGCTAGTCATTTTGTCAATGAGGCCTTTTTTATCTTACAAGCTTTAAAACCTTCTTGTACATATTTAGTACCCTACATAATAGGATTAGTTAAGTGGTTCACATATGTAGCTCAGGGTCTCTCTATTACTCACCTCTCATAAGGATATGGAGTAGCCTGCTGATTTGATTTGGAGCTTCTTGCTTATGTACTTCTGTGTTTTGTTGGAAAATAAGTTTTTCACTAAAGGTTGTCTGCAGGCTTTAAGGATTTAACTGGACTGCATGCATGGGAATTAAGGCTGGTCTGTTTTACCCAGGCTCTGAATGCAAACAAGGAAGGAGAATTCTTGAGGTTGTCCCATCACGATGGATTAGCACAGCAGGCCCTTAATGTAGATCCTTGCATTTTCCCCTGAGGCTGTGGACCTGATGGACCCTAATGGGAGAGGTGCTTCACTACTCCCTCATCCTCCTCTATAAGACTCACTACCCCATCAGTCTGCTGTCAGAAGCAGGGCACCTGAACAGCTCCTGATCTGCTGCAGGCCAGGCTAGCTTTAGCAGTTTCAGTTGTTGGGCTGAGCTAACCTGATTTATTTTTGTGTCCAGAGGAAGTAAGGGACAGTCAATTTACAGGCCTGCTGTGCCAAGCAGGTGAAATGAGCATCTGATTTGGAGACAGGCCTGTACCTGAAAAGAGATGTCTGCCTTCAGTGCTCGGATCTAAATGTCAGAGTCTGCCAGTACTCAAAGCGTGACCAGCTGAATTTTCATTTTGTATTGATTTTTTTTCAGGTTTTGATCAACACAAAATGTTCACATACCAGGTTGAGTTAGCTTAAGTCATTCTCTCTAAAATCACATCATTTATACCAGACTGCTTTGATTGAGCTCCTGCCTCCACATAGGAGACGTGCCCCAGGTGAGCTGGTTATTGCAGTCATGATTCACACCAGTCTCACTTCAACTTCACTTGTGTTTTGGCTGTCTCTTCATTTTTCCGCTCCACAATATCTGCAGGTGAGGTGGCAAGAGCGAATATCAGCCGGTATTTCTTACCATGAGATATTTAGTGGTCTGCTTCCCCTAGAAATTTGCCCCTCTAGATGACACCAAGCTGAATTCACTTGAACTGAGAAATGTGAGCTGCAATAGAGAAGAAAAGTCCCCCTCTTCACTGCTGGCCTATCCTTCTTGGGAATACAGGTTTCAGGTCTGTTTGAAGGCTGTGAAGGTAATCACTTCACTTTCAAGATGGACATGGCAGGTATTCACACCTCTGTGTATCGCTGTTGTTGGGCCCTCCATTTTCACAATCTCCAAGAAGGTCATGAGCAGTGAATCATCAGCGGCTTAGAAGTATCCTTCAGAAACCTTTTTTAGGGCATCTCCACTACCTATTTTGAATCATTTTATGCTTCTAGTTTAGGTATGATTTAGAGGCTTAAAGTTAGGCAACTCAGTTCCTCTGTGGTGCAAGGCACTGCTGTGCAGTTCTGGAATTATTCTTATTTCAACATCAAATTAGATGTCTAAAGAAAATTTTATGACTGTTTACTCTTGGGACTATTATAGGAAGTTTCATTATTTGAATGCATTTGCATTGTGCTTGTTTGTGCGGTGCTAGAACATGATGCAAGTAAAAGCTAAAACAGTATTAAAGAGTTTATCAAAATTTTATAAAATATATACACATTTTTGTCTGTTGACACTGGTTGAAGTCCTGAGGTCCTTCCTTTGCTTATCTCCAAATCTTCTTTGGGCCACATAAAAGGAAGCTGAACCGTAAGTCTCAGCATTTGGAAGTAAATAGTGTGTCGTGACTGATGTAAATCATCTTTGAAAATAGTTTGCTCTAACAATTATATGTCAGTTACAGCCAAAGTTGCAACTGAGTTACTACTGGCCTAATAAAATGGCTTTATTTATACAGGTCGGATTCCATGTGAGAAACCCTTCGTTCTACCATAAACAACGTTTTAGTTGTTTCTTTTCCAGTATAGCTTGAGTCTTAAGGAAAACTTTTTTTCTCTATAGTGTACTAGAAGCATACTCAGTGAGTTATGCTCTCATAAATATATTGCCTTAAAATACTTAAGAGGGAGGGATCTCTTTTCCTTGCATTTTTCTAGCATTTACTAGGGGGAAAGTGTTAGATTTGTTGTTGGTTTTACTTTGCAGAGGTGATTTCTTTCTCTTTTTTATTTATAACATGCTCATTACATGAGCATGAGAGGTGCCTTATAGATTTACAAGATAAGTAAACTTGAGGAGTGATACTGTGCAAATTTCTTCACTTCCACCTCTCCATGTTCACATTGCACAGGATTGATTTCCAAAAGACAAGATAAATACGGAAAGCTGACAGCTGAAAGCACCATACACTGGGAACTTGTGTCCTGATTACACTGTGGAGAAAGTGATGTTTGCTTTATTATGATTTATGAATAGGGCAATGGCTGGCCAGGTGCTGGGCTAGCATCAACTCTTTACTTTCCTGCATAAAGAGTGATGAAAGGCATCAGAAAGCAGAAGGAGCACTTTTTTTTTTTGTTGTATGCCTCAGCTAAGTGGATCACAGTTCTACTGGCAAGCAGCAATCTATCTTTGCTGTTTTGAAGAACATGTTAACCTTTCTGGAGACCACATCTCACTGTAGGGTTTTGGCCTGAAATTTCTCTTTTCCAATCAAAATCGTCACCCACAGTGCCTGTTCAGTCAGGGGTGAACAAAAGGCCTAAATACCAAGATCAAGCAAGCTCCATGCTGTTTCTCACCCTGTGAGATTTCAAAGCATTTCAGACACCAGGACTGAATTCAGCATCACCACAACTTGAGCTGTACAGTGGACAAAAACCTCTCGTCACTGCTGAAATAAACACAGTACAAAGTCAGGTCCAGAATATTCCACAGGCAAAACGACTCACAGAATTCAAGGGTCTGAATAAAACACCTCAGTATCAAAGAGGCAGGAAATGGGAGGAAAAAATAGCTCCTGTGCAAGTGTTTAAAATCATATTTTAATGTACAAGTAAAAAAGGAGGCAAATAGCATTGGCATCAGTCGAGTGTGACTAGATGATACTGTTAATGGTGCTTTTGGATTATTTTGTGACATACTTTCCTATCTTGTATGTGTGTATGCAAAATCCATGTATGTGAGCACTGACATGTGGGAAAAATTACTTCAGCATTGTATTAATGAATAGCTAATCATCTCAAGCTGGCAACATTTTGATACCATTCAAAGCACTATGAGCAATTCTTTTCCTCCACCATCTTTGTTTTATGACCTAGGCCAAAAAGCTTTGAAAACTACAAGAAGATATATTGATTTTGCTCTTCTTTGGCTGCCTGGTGGGCTTTCTTTGTATAACAACGAAAGTGTAAGGAAATACTTATTAATTTTAGATTTGTTTTGTTTTTAAGCTAAAACACATTAATTACAAGCATAAGGGATTCATCTCACAGGAGCTGGTAATTGCTTCTCAGTGTCTGATGTTATCTTTCGTGTGCATAAGGAAGTTGGAGGAGTTTTGGCTGATATGGAAAATAATAGTACAGTGGTTTTAAATTGCAAAAGGCATTAGGTATTTTTCCCCTAACTATGCATTTTCTGTGCCACTGTGACGAAAATGTTTACAAGCCAAAATTAAGCCTTGTACTAAGTGTCTGATTTTTCAGAGATACTTAATGAATTCCCTCTTCTAACCGTGTTTAATAACCATTACAGATAAAAATATCCAAAAGTCTTGGAAATATCGCCCCTTAATCCATCCTTAGTTTGTTTAGGTGTAGCACAAAGTACTAAAAAAACTACTGAAGTTTTTGGAAGTATTGGATTCTTACTTCTAAAATCAAACTGTCTACTTGGATATCTGTGTTGCATCTCATGGGTTATATTTCTAAGCTGATGAAATTTCATTTTTTGGTCATTACTGTGACTATAAACAAGGCTTTGAAGCTTGTTTAGAAGCTATGAACAAGGCTTAAAGAAGCATTCTATGAACATATAGCATATGCACAATACCCGCCTCTGAAGGCTCAGTCTTGCAAAAAGAATTGAATAGACTGAATAACATAGGAAAATAAAGCAAGGAGAATGTAGCAATAGAAGCAAGTGGATTTTCACTAGCCAAGGGTCACAGCTAGGGAAAGCACTTTCCTTTTAAAAAATTTAAATTAATATTAATTTAACAGCACTGCTGTTTGCTCTGTCTCCTAGGTTATAAATTTCTTTGTAATACTGATAAGACATACTGGTTTATGGAAAAAAAACAAAGTATGAATCTTCTAATCTAATTGTTTTTTAAGTACATTTGTACACATAGGGAACATGGGGATCTCAGCTCATGGTGTCTTCCTGCCTTTTCTTTACCCAGAAAAGAACTTCAATCCATGGCATATAATTATACTTCTCTTCTCTATTGTTTTTGTATTATTCTAGGGCTCTAAGAATGTTTGAATTGTATCTTTCACAGTGGATGATCTCTTATGCTCCATCCATTTGGTGAATTAAACATTATGATTACTATTAACCTTCATTACAGGTTTCAATGCTTTTTAAGGTGGTGGTGCATTTTTCACCAATTTTTATAGTATTGATTACAGAAATTACCACATATAATATTTGCTACATTTGCTCATTGCTTTTATGGCAGAAATTAATATTTGCTTTCTGATTCTCTTATAGGTTAATGAGGTAAGGTTAAAAAGTTTCATTTCAGTACAAAGAATGAAAAAGGAAATATCTTGGCCGCTTTCTCAGTTGTGGTGCATTGGATTCCCAGAGTGCACATGGGCAGGATTTGAGAATAAATTTTGTCCAGTGTTGTGTCCTTACAAAGCACTTTTTTTGTCAGCTATGTGTTCATAGAAAATGGGCAGTAAATGCCAGGAAATACAAATTTAGAGCTTGTCTCGGTTTTGAAAGACAGGTGTCTGCTAAGGAAGGCAGAAACCCCCCTTGAAGTGGCAGATATAACCCCTTTTCCCTCTAAGTTATTATATTTTGAAATCAAGAGCCTTTAGGCAAGGATGTGGGAAATAGGAATAACAGTTCTTTACTATATATATATATATATATATATATATATATATATATATATATATATATAACCAGTCAAACAAAACAACAACAACTATGGCAGTAACAGCAAACAATCACAAACCCAGTCCCGGCCTTCTCGGCTGTCGGGCCCTTTCCCCTCGGGTGCAGTTCCGCTCGCAGCCGGCAGGGGCGCTGGCGGCTCCCGGTGAGCAGGGCAGGTGCGATGGTTCCCCCGCGGCTGCAGGGGGCGCTCCGGAGCGAGCTCGGGACACACGCGGCACCGGTGCTCCGGGGATCCCGGGAAGGGATGGAACAAAGGCTTCACAAACCCCTGGGCAGCCGATCCCGGACTCTCAGGAACAGCAGGCTGAAACGGCAGAGACGGACGCAAATCCCGGGTGGCAGGCGAGATGTATCCAGATGGGAGAACCCCACGGAGGCCCAGGCAGGCAGGGCGAGCAGGGCTACAGCGTAGCGGAAGCTCGAAGCAGCAGCGGGACAGGGCAGCCACAGCCCGGTCTCCAGCAGGGCAGGGAAAGCGGCTTTTGGGGTCCCGGCGTTGCTTCCAGCAGAAAGAAAGAACGGCCGAAAGAAAGCAGCAGCAGCTCCTTTCTCTGCAGCTCCTCTCTCCGGACGCTCAGAGCGAACTGACCCCACACCCAGGTGTAGACAAAGGAGTAGCCAGGTCCGCCCCACTCCCCTTTTGTCTTTCTTAAGTACAGCTATTTGTCCCCTAGCAACATGCCTATGGGAGAAAAATTCCTTTAACAGGAAAAAAACTAAAACTAAACTAAAACCCCAACAGAGCTGAATATGTGGCTCTTCAGCATCAGAGCTTGATCAAACCTGATTTTTTTAGCTCAGTCATTAGTACCAGCCAGAATAATCTCTTGAGACTTGATAAAATTGGTTTGCATATCAGTGACTGCATTAAGTACAAGGCTGAAGAAGGCCAAGGTGAATCAGAATATGCAAGCTTAATTTTCCTTTGTTTCAAATGTGCCCATGAAGTATGGAGGCAGTAAGTCATTATTTCACTGATTGTGTATTAGTATAAAGCTCACATTACGCTGGGCCCCGTCCTGGTTTTGTCATCTTTTAGAGCATTTAATATCATGCTGCTTGGAAATCTTTGTGTGATCCACCGAACTAACAAGGCGTGAGGCAGACCACTGTGGAAGATGTTGGGAATAGCAAACGACTTGGAAAGCTGAAATTCTTTCTAGAGCAGGCCTGTCTGCACATCTCTTGGGCAGACTTCCTTCTCACTTGACAAACTGCAGGTGCTGAGTAGCTTGGAAGACTCACATTGTTATTTTGCTAAAAGACAAAGTACTTCCTGGTATGGGAAGAGAGTGAGGGGGCTGAATGTGGTAACTGGATTGAAGCAAGAGCTTGCCAGCCCTCACAGGAGACAAGGGGAAGACCAAATGCTGGATGTGAGAGGGAAGAGGAATGGTCAGAGCACCTCGAAGACATCGTATTGAGGGTGCCAGGGAGCTCAGCACTGATGCAGGGAGGTGAGGGGCAGGGTCAGGGACTGCATGCCCACAAACTGACATGAAGTAATGCACATATTTGTCCTTGCATGGTGCAGATTTAGAATGTCCTTCATTTTCTGCAAGTGGCATTGTAAAAATAGTGTAGAACCTGGTACCACCAATCAGGGGTGTTGGGGTGACTGGTATGCACTCCTGAGGTCCCGTCAGCCTCAGATGCTGAGGGGCAGCATGGGGCTTGATGTCCAGCCCTGCTGCTCCTCAAAGACAGGAATGGCATTAGTCCCCAGTTGCTGCTGGCTGACTGAAGCTTCACCACACCTTTCTTAGCTTTGTCACCTCAAAATCAGTCCATGCTCTGTTGTGTCCTCAGTGGGGCCACCCCTAAGGATACAGCCTGTCTCAGTAGACACACTGCTCCAGGCTCTCTGGAAGAAAAACAGAGCATCTCATAATGGTAAAACATCTCCAGACATGAACATCACTTCTGTATACATAGAAAGTGTTCAAGATTTTAAAGTCAGGTGTCTGTGGATCATCCTTGGCCCTACATAGATGCTTTGTAAGCTTATAAATTCCTTCTCTGTATTGGTAAAGTAATACATTAATACTAACTATACTGGACTGTATACCTGTCATGGGTCCAGACCTTACTGTGAGATTTTCAAGTCAAGGCACTTGTATAGAAAATCTATTTTCAGTCATTTATAAAGGCTTCTAAAATTTTATTGGTTATAGTCTTTTTCCTTCTCAAATCACTGTATGGCCTCACCAATGACAGCTGAAGTACAGACTCAGTCTTGCAAGTGATAGCTTCCATAAAATTTTGCTAAATTCCTTTTCATAAATTGGTGCTCCTGCAGTGTGCAGCAAAAACCGGGGAGTGTAAGTGTGATGGGAAAGTTTTATTAGCCTTTCTTTAGGATGATCTGCACTATGCAATCACAGCTTTCTTGTCCATAATTAATATATTCAGCCCAAATTCACTGCAAAAATGCCACGCCACCTTCCATGTTTTTGATGTACTGTATGTATTTTTGTGTGATAAGTGTACATATCATTGGGTGTAATTACAGTGAACATATGTGAGTATATGTACGTTGCTTTTCTTCATGATCATAACAAAAAAATTGAGGTAATTGATGATGATTTTTTTTTTAATTAGTTATCCTGGCTTCTAATCCCATGATCGCTTTACACAAGGACAAGCCAAGGGTGTTTTCCCCGAGCACGTATAGCAGTCGTTCCCACTACCGAACTATAGTTATCTGAGCCTAAAAGGAAAAGCCTTAATAACACAGTAAATTTACACCCTTATCTGTGCTTGACAAAATTCTGGCCATAATTTGATTTGACCATATACACAATATATGTTTTTATTTAAGTAATAATGACTGAGGAATAGAACATTTCCTGAAAATTAATGGCTGGCTGAAAAATTTTATAGCCCAGATTCAGCCAAGGGCCATTAATCCCAACTGGTCAATTCTCCATGAAATGCCTTATGTCAGGGGTCATTTGTTACATTCCATCCCTCCCACCCACCAATAAAGAAGTAAAATTAAGTGTTACTTTCCTCCTATGGCATCGCTGAGCCTTGAAGCAGCCGCTGGAAGCCCCTGCTAGAAAGTGTTGCAGTTGCTGCCTGGCGATGAAGGTTTCATAGTGGATGAGTGACGGAGAACATTTCAAGTGTGGTCTTTCACTGTGTATTACTTTACATTTCTAAGTGAGTAAAGCTCTTCAGGTTGCTTCTTGAAGCTGACAAGGGGATGAAATGACTGCTGTGTTTCCCTTGCCACTGGAAAAGCTGTGGCATTAGGAAGGTGGGGGGAGTTTGCACTCCACATATATCATAAATCTGTCTCATCTACAACGGCTGCCATCCTTCTAGGATCTTATGTTTATTCTGCTTTATTTAGTGACCAGTGTTAAGTACTTGCTACTCTGGTTTATTCTCTCTGAATAATTCATTCATGGTAAAAATTGATATATTTATTGGGGCTGCATGATACTGTTTCAAACTGGAGGGCTGAGGTACATGTAGTGACTATTGAAGAGAATTAATGAGAAAACAGAAAATAATTGCAACAAGCTTTCAAGAAAAGTATTGCTAAATATTCAGGGTAAAAAAAAATCCTTGCATTGTTTACATTCTTCAGAATTAGGTAAAAACACTGCATTTCTTTTTGCAAGTAAGAATGAAAATCACGTCTATATATCATTATATGTGGCAAATATGTCACCAGGATCTGTCACACAGCACCTTCCCTCTCTTGCTAGCAAACACATACACCTTTACTGAGGAAGTAAGCTCTAATGACAAGAAATGACAACTCGGAGGCGGAGGGAAAGATGACAACAAAAAGCCCAACACCTCTTGGGCTGAACTGGTGCAGCTGTACCTTCAATCATAGCTCTGACAGCCTTTCACTGTCCTTCCCAGTGTATACTGGGGCAAATTCATCTGTCCACTGGGGGCTTTTGTCACTGCTTTTCAGGAATAGGGAAGGAAAGGAGCCAGTCAGGAGTCCATTCAGCCTGATCAACCTTTGGAGATGTACACTTTAAGTTACAACCACTTATCTGCTTTATTATGAAGTGGTTCCTTAGATAGCTTCTAGTCTTGGAAGCTATAGATTTAATTTTAATTTCAGCCTGCTGCCTCATTGGAAAGAGGGGTGGGAGAACTGAGCTTTCACTCTCCCACTCATGAAATGGAACAACAAGTCTTTCCATTGTTAAAATTTTGACTTAAGAAAGGCAATTAAGAAATTGCAAACACAAAACTGAACTTATGTTATCATTCCATTTAAGTACTAGAGTTTGGTTGGTTGACTTGGAATGGTCAGTCAGTGCATCTGTATAGAGGGAGGATGTAAAAAGTTCAATTTCAAGTGAAACAAGACTTTCAAGATCTCTCAAACCTTGTAAGCCCATGAAAGAAATACTGCATCTAGGTGTCTTGTGGCTTTGCCTGGAAGTGTGCTTTAGGGATGATGGTTTCAGAATATTGGATGAAGGAAAGGGTACTGCGAGCTAAGGTGAGCCAAAACATGTTTGTTTCTTTGATCAAAGGGTCTTGGATAATTTGAAACTTCTTCCATATCCCTCATGCAATATATTGTTCGTAGCACTAATCTGAAAAGAACAACCAAGTAAAAGTGGATTTAATTCAACATTATTTTTATTAAGATGGATAATTTTTTCAAGTATTTTGTCGTGCAAACTGTGGCTGGAGCCTCAGTCTTGCAAATAGTTTCACACAAATTGTCCCATTGTGCAGTAGGCTACTCACATGCATGGTTTTGCCTGTAGATGCTGGCATTTGCAGGATCACAGCCATTTTTGCTAAAATTATTCTTCATCTTTAAAGTAAATCAATTCTAATGAAATTACATGAGCTTGATAGCAATACCACCACCCAGACTGGATTTGCAATCTGGTTTTTTAATTATGGAATTTAATTATTTTTCTTCTAATATTTACTATTGAATTTAATATTTATTTTGTTTTTATCCCTTCAACATCCTAAATTTCAGGGATTCACTAGAATGTGTCACATCATTATAACCCTTATTATGAATTATTCACAGTAATTACTGAGATGATGCATACTTCATTGTGAAATTTAAAGTACCAGAAAACCTGGTGGTGATACTGTTTTACTCTTTGGATGTTCTTAAATTAAGTCAGAGTCAACAGATTGCAAAAGTATGCAATTACAAAGTTATTAAAATGCAGATTTTTGGCAGGAAGCCACTGTAGTCTCCTGTGTTCACAGCTGCCTATTTACAGCAAAACCGCCCTGAGCAGCCTGTGGTGGCTTCTTTGAGTGATTACAGCTGATTGGGTCAGGGCAGTGGCCTCTCTGAGCACCAGGTTCAGTAACTTTTTACCTCCTGGGTCATAAGCTTCACTGGAAATTAGTTTTTTAGGCCATCATCTTTTGTTCCCTGTCATGCTGATGGTAAGTCCAGGGTGCCTCTCCTGAGACTGTGTGTGTACTGTACCTACGTCTACACAGATGGTTCCTCGGATTAGGGTGTAGACCATTCAGCAGCATAAATTTTGAATTACACTTTTGAGGTCAGTGCAACAAGCATTTTCTCCAGTCGGAACTGCCTTTAATCATTGCAGCCTTCACAGTTCTCTGTGAGCAGGGCATACTGGAATATTAACAAAGTGGCAGATGCTTTGCTTTAATGAAGAAATAAGCACTGTCATTTTACCTTCATCCTATTCCCCATAATGTCACTGGATGCCCCAGTGGATTTTTCTTTCTCTCTGCACAGTGACTTGGGAACAAAAATTATGACCTACTTAGTGTAAAAAAAACTTTCAAAGTTGATGTTCAGAGGATTGTGTGCAGACACTCAACACCACTGCTGCCAGCCAAAAACTGCTTTGCCTATGGTTTAGCATCCAGGTAGGACCAATATGTGCTGGCTCTTCCTCAGTGTCTATTTTTGCAAGGTACTTGCAGTATGGACTTCTGTCATTCATTTGTGCAGCTTCTCCCAAGAAGCAAAGTTCTTTTCCCTCCATGAAATTATGAGACTGGTACAAGCCATGAAAAGGAGTGGGAAGGTTCTGCAAAATAAGGTGTGTAGCATCTAAAAGGCAAGAAGCAGCAAGAGTGATCCCTGCTGTGAAACTGGGGTGATGTTCCCAGAGTGCGGAGAGGCAGAAGTTCACATTGTGTGTGATAAAGCATAATGAAAGCATCTCCCCTTCTACAGCTCCAACTGTCTCATGATGTTGGAGGCTTGCTGGCTGTGTGTAGCAGATGTCATTAATATCAATGAGGGTCTGTAACAGCCTCTCACAGGACAAGTGACATTTAGGGGTTCAAGACTGAAATAGAGCATAGAGCAGGACCATTAGAGAATATATTAGAAATGGTTGGTATTATAGAGTCCCATTATATATGGGCCTACCTGGTAATATTGTAACCTACTCCTCATAGAAATACCTTTCTTCTCTCTCAATAAAGTCCAGTCTGCATTGTCCCAAAAAATTCAAAATGTGTCCACCCTTTTCATAGATTTTCCTAGCTGATAATGCAGAGCCTAAAACTTTTAAGACATTAAGTTGTTTAAAAGCTGTGTGTGTCCTGGGAAACTTGTATGGGCAATTACAGAAAATCTTACATTGATATCTTAGAAGGAGTGAAAAGATGCAGTGAAAATCCTAACATAACCCTTTAACCTCTGCATTGCTGGTGCATTTTGTGTTATACAGGAGGAGGTGTTTTGAAGTTACCATGAGCAGACAGAAGTACATCAGAAGAGCTTCATTTTGAGGCTCCCTGGAGGTGCAGACATATTGGAGGAACTGCAGAGATGCCAGGCAGTGGTGTCATTAAACCACTGAATTGTGCTTCCCTGTGCAGGGGTTCCTGAGCCATCCTAGGAGGCAGGTTGGATGCCAGCATTCCACACAGTAGCTTGGGAATGCACTGCCCCACTGGCAGTTCAGCTGAGTAGGAGTGGTGAAGCCCAGTGTGCTTTTCTTCCACCCTTGTGGACCATCTCTTTGGCTGCAGAATGAAATGATGAGAGAAGGAATCCAGCAGGGAGCCTCCAAGGATACAGGACTGTACCCTCAGAGGCACAGGCGTGACACTCTTGCTCTTGGTCATTTGGTGCAAGCATGGTGCAATTAACACCAAGGTCATGGGCTCAATCCCCATATGGGCCATTCAGTTAAGAGCTGGACTTGACTGATCCATCTGGGGCCCTTCCAACTCACACTGGTCTGTGATTCTGTGATTAGCACAAAGGGCACTCCACTGATTTCAGTTTTGTGGATGGAGAAGTGTGCCCAAAAACACAGTGGTGGGCATTTCATATGCTGCTGGTAATCACAATTTTCACACATGGGAAGAATACTATAAAAATCAAGACTGGCAAAGGTGCTGAAGAACATGAGGCCACTTCCCTTCATAATTTACTCCCAGGCACTTTCATGTATGTTTTTACTCATCCAGTTTTAAATGTCCTGAAACAAAAGAACACTAAATGTGGGGCTCAAGGCCTGGTACCATGCAGATACTCATCCAGAGACATTGAGGAATGAGGTAGAGAAAGTCTTTTCTATGTGCTGTAACTTAGAGACTGAATCTCCACAGGAGAAAAGACAAGGGGTCAGAGTGCTTTTCCAGAAGAGAGTAGATTTTGATTCCCAGAGAAAACAAAAAAAGAACTGCAAAGCAGGTTGGGTATGGGATTTGAGGAGCTCTTGGGCAGGTGGGTGATAATGCTGGAACCAGCAAAATATGTTGTGATCAGGGAGAGAAGAGGAGCAGTGCCTGCATAGGTCTATAGATCTTAAAGCACAGGGCACTTGAGGAGATGTCGGGGCAGACTGATGATACTAAACATCCTGTACTCCTTCTGCATCAGTGTTGGTTGGTACAGAGTAAACAGCAGCTTTGGCCATTAGATATATTTTAGGATTAAACCAAGAAGAAAGGAGGCAAACTTGCTTAGTATTCAGCAGGCCCCTGTCTGGGTGCTCTTCCCCATTTTCTCTTGAAGTGTTCTATTACCACATCTCAAGAGAAAAATGACCCCAATCTAAAGATTAATAGAGCAGTGTGTGGACGTTTCCAGTGATGTGTATGAAACTCAATTTTTTTTGTCGCTGCATGCACTGAGGTGTCCTTTATCAGCAAATCTCTAGATTTTAAAAAGTAGGCTGATTATTGGAGAGGGCAGCAGACAATTTAGGGCATATGGTGTTTTCTTATGACAGGAGCTTTGCTGTGAAGTACCGTAATTTATGTAGATAAATTGTGGCCATCAGAATGTCTTGAACACTTCATAGGATGAATTTCTAAGCATACATCTCTCATTTTAGTAGTGGATGGCTAGAAAAGGAGTATTTGTTTGAGAGATTGGGGAAAAGATAACTCATGCTTATACTATTTCTTGAAAAGTAGAGAGGGACTTTCATGTGTTCCTAAAATCGGCTCATTGTCACTAGGGTCAAAACAATCCAATTTTGGTTTAATGTGACAAGTTAAGAAACTTTCCTCCTCCATAACGAAGTTGCAACAAAAATGAAGGAGTCCACAGAGTGTCAAGATTGAGTAGTTTATGAACACTAGATCTTTCTCAGCAAAGGTGGTTTGGTTTTGGAGTTCTGTGTGCATACCAAAATGTAAAGCTTTTTAAATCAAGAATTAAAGGCACTGGGGGGTCCATATTTTATTGTGAGAGGTTGCAAATTTCTCTGTCTTTTTTCCATCATGTTATATGGTCAGAAGTTTTAAAGGGAATTCTTTGGACTTCGATTCAGTACAGCACAGGCTGGGTACTGAGGTTTCTATGATAACAGTGTGTCATGGACTTAGCTTAAGGACATGATTTAGTTCCTCTCTGAATTGTAGCCTGCAGAAATGAACAGTGAACTAGACTGAGTAGATAAGGTCCAAATTAGGTATGAATTTACCCTAAAGATGAGTGTGCATGTGTCTTGGAGTTGCAGTTGTCCCTGAACATGGTAGTGAATGAACTCAATTGGCCTGAAGATTTGTACTATTTGAACCCCATATCCCTAAGGAATGATAGAAAGACCTACCAGGTGTTTCAAAGTAGGAAATATATTCAAAGTTTGACCTGTCATGACCCATCTTGACTTGCAGATCTTTTGCAGAGATGATTTGGATTACAGAGATTTGAGTTCTAGGATTTTCAGAGGGATAGATGCTGAAATTAGTCCCCTTAGCAATTAAGAGGTTTTGAGGGGATGTTTTGGTGTTTTAGCACATTATGATTGCACGCAGAACTTGTTAAAATGCTGATAATAATGCTACATCAAAGTGAGTGTGCTGTCGCATTTGGTCTGATATTAGTAACTGTTAAAGATTGGGATTTAAACAAAAAAAAACCAACCAAAAAACAAAACAAAACAAAACAAACAAAAAAAAAAAAAAAACCCCACCAAACCATTTGTTTTTGTTCTGGAAGAAAAGGTTTCTGTATTGAGAGACAGACAACTACTGTGCATGTAATTTCCTAATCTTATCTCCTATGACTTTGTTGTACTGAGCTGCTTGCATATATGCAGCAGGAGGAAAACTACAGCATAACCTGTTTACTAATGATGGCAGTTCCCTTAGGCTGACTGCAAGCATGGCATATTCTTATGAGACACTTGTAAAACTTTCCAAATAGCAGCAAGGAGTAGTGATTTCTAGCATGCCTTCTGGAGCTCTAGAAAAGGGTCTTTTTACTCATAACTAAGAAAAAGAGCCAACTGGGATTTGTTCAGATAAGCTCTTTCCTCTTTGTTATATATTGCTATCTCCAGTTTTGCCACAAGTGTCTTCAAGTTTTTATAATTTCTGCCCCTCTTTTTCTTTTCCCCTATGATTTCAGCTTTCTGTGCGTGGTGCAGAACCTAACAGTCTGCTGAAGATAAACTAACATATAAACTAAGATGGGATGTCTCTTGAGCATGTACCATCTCCTAAACCAAAAAAGTGAGAGACTCCACATTTTGAGTTCATTTTTGTAGTGGAAGGAAGTTTCTCTGGGTGTTAACTTTTCTTTCAATACAGAAAAAGGCTGATGGAATCAATTACAGCTTTTTCTTCTGTTTCCAGGCTCGAATGCAAAAAGCACAAAAGCATCAGTGCACTTTTGCCTTGTACATCGCAATGTAATTTCATCATTCACTAAAAATTACAGCTGACTCCACAGTGTAAGGGAGAAGGAAATGAGAAGCTGGCAGGCAAGTTCTGACTCACCTTAAATGTGTATGTGAGGAGCACAGTGTATCAATGGACGTGCAGATCGGACTAGGCCCTGGGGTTTATATTCACATTACATAGCCTGTTCACAAATGTGAAGGGGGAGTACGCTGTCAGACTCCTACACTTATTAATTATTTTGTATTTGGGGAAGATTAAGTTTTGAAGAAAAACATCCAGTAATCACTGGGGTACTATTTATATATACCATTATAAACTTGTGTCAACTTAACTGACTTTAATAATGATTATTATTATTAAACCCAGCAACTCTTATCTCCCCCACTGTACACGTGCAGTGGTAATGAGGAATTTTCCTTTTTTTTCCTTCTCCCTTCTGCTTCTTCACACAATACCCAACTTAACTCAATTTTCCTCTCCTCCCCTAGCTGTCAATCATTGTCACATTACTTTGCATCATATGCATCAAGAAGAACAGCTTTTTCCATCAAGTAAGCCAATTCTAAAGCTGCCTTCCTAGAGGCTACACAGATTGTGCAAGCTGGAGGAGCTCAGGAAAGAGTAAGCTGGACAATAACAAAGAACTCCCAGAGCTGCCTCTGCCTGCCAATCTCTAATGCAAGCATTCACACGGTGCTCTATGTAGGCCATGCCTCCAGGGCCAGAATCGTGTGTGAGCTCCGCCAACAGACCTCCAGTCCACACCATTAATCACAGCAGGGAGGGGGGAAATGGCTCATTATGCTACATGAGTGATATTGTCCATTCTGTGTTCTGCAAATTACAGTGTTGCAGTCAGCATCCCCTGACTTCTGAAGTCTGTGTCTCAAGAGAGGGAGCAAAACTTCTTAACAGGAGTGTTTACCTGTGAGCAAGCTGCACTTAGTGAGTTTAGACAGCTACAGCAAGGCAAGCTTTCCAAGGCATGTTTTTTCTACTGTCAAATCTTTGGTAGTTTTGCTTCCCTCTCCCAAAATGATAGATTTGGGGGACTTTTCTGTTCTGAAGCATTGTTTTCAAACCTCTCCATTCATTTCCAGTATAGTTTCTGTGTGGGACTTGTATAAGGCATTCTTCGTGGCTGACTGACTTCAGGTATAATTGAGTAAGAGCTTCCTGCTCTTCCTTACTTATTCTGGCCTTCCTTAAAGGTCCTGTGCTTTGCTGGAGAATGCTATGGCTATTTATGGGTACCCTTTCAGAGCAGCAGAGATTTATCTCCCTGGCTGCTGATGATATTAGAAGTTGTATAACTACTATTTTTGCTCACAGCTTTTAAACATGACACTTTGTTGGTCTCTTTTATGCTTATGTACCGGTAAATGAGCCCTTCAAAATTTGTATCATCCAGGTTCCACTCTTGCATATGAAAGGACAAACCTCTCGGCCTGTGTCCTGACCTCAGTGCTGCAAGGCTCATCAATATCAGTTCTGTACAGAACTTGCAGGGTTCTCCAGTTCTTCCTGGAAATGTTGGGGTTTAACTTGCTGTTTTCTAAATCCACCCTTCAGTAAGCTCTAAGCTGTTACCAGACTTTCTTCCTGGCTGATTTTGGGCATCATTGTGAAAGCGCTTCCCTTGGTCTCATGAAGGCTGCCTTGTGGTGGGCATGCATGTGATATTATTGTGATGGTCTTGAAACAAGCCTGCCTGTTTCTAGAAGAGCAGTGCTGCCTATTCTGTAACAGACACGGCCTTTTGTTAGGAGACCATGCCTTAAATCACAAAGTAGATGTATCTGTTCAGAGATCATCAAGCTCCATGTTGGGTTCAAAGCTTTCACAAGACATCTCTAGGTTCTGAGGGTTACCTCAGGGTAACACCAACTTCTTCCTTGTCACTGAATGTCTTGTAGTGATATGTAACAATATCCTTCTAATATTATGGTATTAAGAAGAATATGTGCCTATGTTCACATCTTCCAAGAGGTGGAATAGGGCTCACTTGCTTTGAGACTTCTGCATTTGGTTAATTACAAAGTGTCTACTGTGGCTGAAATATCTGAGGATTAATCTTCAGATATGTCACTATGTTCTTAGGTACTTCTGTTTACTTTGTAATCACATAGACATCTAAGATGGGGTGGTTTTTGAGTGTTGTACGATGTTTAGAATAGTGCAGTGAAGAAATGCTATTTCTTTATCCTTTTCAATACTTTTAAGGAAGATGTCAGTTTAGGAGGAATTTAAGCTGCTAGCATTGTTTCTAGGACTAACAGAAATTTTAAATAGTAATTTAAAGTTTGCTTTTCCTCTGAGGTAATTTTCCTTTCAGTAAAATTTTCCATATCTGCAAAATATGGGAAAAAAAAGTATTTCATATCTAGTGATTTTAAATGATCAGTGAAATAGTTTATGTCAATGAAATTCTGCTAGGTATCATATTTTTTGTAAAGTGGCTGCAAAACGGAAAAAAAAAAAAAAAAAAGAGTGGAAAATAGGAAAATATTGAGTACAACAAATGGCCAGGATGGGAAAAGCAATGTCAAATAAGATACAATCATATTTCATAGAATCATAGAACAGTTTCGTTTGGAAGGGACCTTAAAGATCATCTAGTTTCAAGCCCAATGCCATGGGCAGGGACACCTTCCACTAGACCAGGTTGCTCAAAGCCCCATCCAACCTGGCCTTGAACATTTCCAGGGATGGGACATCCACAGCTTCTCTGGGCAACCCGTTCCAGTGCCTCACCACTTGGATTTTGAGTTCAAAATACAATTCAGAAAGGTAGCTTTCTTTGCTGTTGATAGGAATGTTTCTCCTACAGTACCCCTCAGACACTGATAATCAGTGAGGAATTACAAAGGTTTGAAGATGACAGTAATTTCAGGTTAGGTAAGGAACATTCCAGGCTAAAGGCAGATTTACTTAATGGAAGCTCCCTGTAGCTTAAAAAATAGGCTGTTTGAGGACGTATTTCTTTTCTTGGCAATTGCAGCCATCATGTTCTTTTAACACCAAGTGCTGTTGGCAGCAGACAAGCTGTAGTGTAGTTGATGTAGTCTTTTATTTTACATGTGACTGTTGGATTTGTAGTTCCTTTTCCTTCCTCCTTCCTGTAGTGTGTTAGGGTAGTTTATTGGTAGGTTAAAAGCCAATGTCAAGTCCTCTGTACAGTAAAACTGAGAGCCTGCTGACATGCATCACTGTGCTGTGGCATGACTGTTGCAATCCGTCTTGACCGGTGTGTTTGAAAGTTGAGCTACATATAATCAATTGCACTCCTAAAACTTTAATGGCTTTGACTGCACCATGTAGCACTACATTAATTTAGTGCTGTATTCGGCCTCTGCATTTTAGGTCCAAGGGCTTACACCACCTGGCCTGGGCAGTGCCTGACACGGCATTGTGTGATTAATACAGAAGCCTTTCCTTTCTCTCAGCCTGGGCAGAAAGCTCACTACAGCCCTGCTGGGGCACTGCTCCCTAGAGAAGAAGAAGCCAAAGAAAAGATCCCCCAAGTCACTGAATCCTTGCAGGGGGCCTGGAAGTGCATGGCACGTTTTCTGAATGTAAGGGATGGGTAGCCGAGCCAGTTTGCAGAGGGGAGAAGAAGGTGGGGGGCAGGGCTAAAAAGGCTTTTCAGGTCAGGAGGAGGAAGCACACCAATACGAAGAGCACTGTTCATATCGGAAATCATTACAGGAAATCAATCAGATTTTTTTTGGGAGTGCACAGCCAACTAACAGATTCTCAGTAGCGAGTTTTCCACTTGAGTGAAGTTTTTGACAGTCAGTGAGACTTAGGACTTGCCTCTAATGACAAATCTCTTTTTTCATTTTGGGGACAAACATTATATAGGAGCTGTTTGTATTCAGCAGCATCAATAACAAATCTTAACCTTGCATCCCCAAAAAAAACAACTGTAAAAGCAAACAGCCAGGAACATTAAATGAGCAGTATGCAATGACTTACTGATTCATATACATGGCAGATACCACTCCCATGGCCTTCCTGAAGCAAAGGGCTCTAATGCTGTGTGAAGTGGAAGAAGTGGGTAATACTAGCTAAAATAGACTGTGCTGTGTCATAAGTTACATTTTTGTTGGATTTTTTTCAAAAAGGTTGGCTTTAAAGCTTTGAAAGAAAGAAGATTGAAAGATGCAATGGGCAGCACTGTTTCAAAAGCAATCCTTTATTTTTTGGAGGACATGGAGAGCCATCTAATCCAATTGAGTTTCTCTGAACTATAAACAGTGTAGCTTGCAGTCTCCTGTTGAATCTCATGTTCTGTCTCAAGGGTTGCAACACATAAACTGCGCTGGACTCCGGTTTGGAGTGAGTTTGGAGGAGCCATATTTCCATGAATGTCAACAAATGCTGTAAGTTTAAGATGCAAGTTTGAAGATAAATGGAATAGAATTAATAAGCAGCAGTAATGGCTTTATAATTGAAATAGTATAGACATTAGAGGTACATAGGGTGTTAGTAATTATATTAATTATTTGTTAACAGAAAGACAAAGTAATAAAATTAAAAATCAAAAAGCTTAGTTGTTCACATGCAGATCTAGGGGGACATTTTGTAACAGAAATAATTGCTTTTGCTTCATCCTCAGGGTGATGCAATCTGTGTCTAATTGTTTTTTCTCAAGAAAGCAGAGCAAAGTAAAATTCTAAGTAATGCACAGCAATAGTAGGGGTAAAAATAATCACATTTTAGAAACCTCTTACAGCATCCAACCCCAACACTGTGAAAGGAAGCAGTGCTGCTAGGAAGGGTAAAGATAAATGGAATTACTTTTCTATCAGAAGTGTAATAGTCTTTATTAGTTAGCTATGTGTGCCTAGAACCGATCAGCTGTCAGAGAGAGCAAGTAGATGAACATGTACCTTGTGAGCTGTCAAAAGCAGATCAGTGTGGGTTTTTAAAATAATAATTACCTCCTTCCAGAGAAACGTTTTAGACAAAAGCACAGCTGCTTTATTAATGGTGCATTTTGTGCATAAGGATGAATATTCTGGTTTGTTCTCTTCATTTTTTGTGTAAATGTAATACCGTATTTACATAAAACTCTGTTAGGAAATGGTGCCGTTCACCATTAAAGCTTGCATAATAAAAATGTTTGTCAGGGATTTAATTTGATTGAAGTTTGTTATTTGTGCTGGCAGCTCAGAGGGGCTGCAGCTTGCTTTCAAGCCTGGCGATGCCCTTGCCCTCTGCAAGCCATCACGCAAACAGCTGTCCTGGGATTTGGCGTGACAGGGCACTTACCTTTTTTCGCACCCTGACCATTGCTCAGAGGTGAAGGCAGCTGTTTGCTTCCTTGTGGTCAGAGGAGCTCTTTGAGCACCAGATCCACCATTCTGGCACAGTTTAACTGTCTGTCTGGTCTGGCAGCTTGATTGTGGTCTTGGAGCAAGTAACTCGTGGTGATCAAGAGAGTGTGGGGCTCCTGGGGGCCACACAGGAGTCTGAATGGAGCAGCTGTGAACTAGGTCAGTTCTTGTGGGGTCTGGACTTAGCAGGGGAAGGGTTTTAATATGCAATATGTTGAACCTTTCTGTGGTGGGTTGATACTGGCTGGATGCCAGGTGCCCACTAAAGCCTCTCTATCATTCCCATCCACACCTGGACTGGGGAGAGAAAATATAGTGAAAGGTGCATGAGTTGAGATAAGGACCAGGAGATAACACTCACTGATTACCATCATGGGCAAAACAGACTAAACTTGGGGATATTAATTTAGTCTATTACTAAAAAAATCAGAGCAGGATATTGAGAAGTAACATAAATCTTAAAAACACTGTTCCCCTTCACCCCTCCATCCTTCTTGGGCTCTACTTCATCCCCATCAGTGGCACAGGGAGACAGGGAATGGCAGTTATGGTCAGTTCATCACAAGTTGTTTTTGCCACTGCTCAGGTAGAGGAGTCCTTCCCCTGCTCCAGCTGGGGTCCTTCCCATAGGAGACAGTCCTCCACGAACTTCTCCAGTGAGAGTCCATCCCACAGGCTACCGTTCCGTTCTTCACAAACTGCCCTAGCATGGGTCCCTGTCCACAGGGTGCAGTCCTTCGAGGACACACTGCTTTAGCGTGGGATCCCCACAGAGTCACAAGTCCTATCAGGAAACCTGCTCCAGCATGGGCTCCACTCTTCATGGGTCCACAGGTCCCTGCCAGGAGCCTGTTCCACCATGGGCTTCCCCCAGGTTCACAGCCTCTTTTGGTCATCTACCTGCTCTGGCGTGGGACTCATCCATGGGCTGCAGGTGGATCTCTGTGTACCCACGGACCTTCATGGGCTGCGGGGGCACAGCTGCCTCACCATGGTCTGTACCACGGCCTGCAGAGGAATCTCAGCTCCAGCACCTGGAGCACCTCCTCCTTCTCCACTGACCTTGGTGTCTGCAGAGTTGCTCCTCACACATATTCTCATTCCTCTCTGACTGCAATTATATCTGCACAATAACTTTCTTTTACCTTTCTTAAATCTGTTATCACAGGGATGTTGCCATCATTTCTGGTTGGCTCAGCCTTGGCCAGCGGTGGATCCATCCTGCAGCTGGCTAGCATTGGCTGTGCCGGACACAGAAGAAGCTTCCAGCAGCTTCTCACAGAGAATTCACCCCTGTAGCCCCCCCGCTACCAAAACCTGGCCACGCAAACCCAATACACCTTCCCAGCATTCAGAAGATCTACTTTGGTCCCTGCTAGTGTAACTTTGCACACTGGAGTCAAGGACTGAGCCTTTACAGAGCTTTGTCAAATCACATTTAATTTAATTTTGGCAATGAAGCCCAGTGTTGAGCAACATGTGCAGCAGAACAGGACTCTGGATATGGTGCTGAGGTAGTGCTGGCAGCAGCAGCAAGAAGACAGCCTGTTCCTTTGGTTTTCAGGGCTGGCTAGGAACTGGCTTTAGATCAACTCCCTTAGGAAAATCATATCCCCATCATAGAAAGCAGAGAAGTGCTAAATTCTTGGGAGACTTGTTGTTGGGGACTCTTCCTACACAGCAGTAGGCAATATAAGTAGTTGGCCAAGACTGTTGTGAATTATTTATGGCATTGCTGCTCTTCTCCTCCATGGAGCAGGTGAATGAAATCCCCATTTCTCCCAACCTGTGTAGGTATTTACTGAGCAAATATCCATATACCAGTATTTCACCTACAGGCCCAGTTTGATTGATACAGAAATAATCATTGTGTTTGCACATATTTGCAAACGATGGGAACAATGGTATGCATACAGAAGCTGAAAAACTTGTATTATTAATGTGTTTTAAAATCCTCTTTTACTGCTTCTTCTTACGAATATATTAATCTGAATGTGACAGGATTTATCAGAAGTCCAAAGAATAGAAGAGGAAAATAATTAGCATTGTGCTCTGGTTAACTAATATCATACTTTAAAATCTGTTGAAGGATATATAGGGGTTTGTGAGAGGGGCTTTTTTAATTTTTATGTGAAGTGCTGGAAAATTACTGTAGCTAGAGGTGAATTGTTGATCTTAGTCAGTCCTGGATCTGGTTGTGTTGAAAAGCTTTCTGGTGCTAAGTTGTTCGAAGCCTGAGTACATGGATGTAGTCATCCAGCCCTGAGGTTTGGGTGAGGAAAAGATTCCCTCTCCTTCTTCTTCCTATCTCTCTTCCCTGTCTCCAGCAGCCTAATCATGAGGAATATAGGGGGAATTTCACTCCTTTCTGCAGCACTCTGTGGTCAATTGCTAGGATCATTTGGATACCTGTCTCCAACAAATTCAGTAGATTTGACCTCTAGATGCATCATATCAACTTGACAGTGTAGCAGCTTTCAAAATAGCAAGTATTTTTAGGTTCTTGGCTGTCATGTCAAACCAGAGCTTCAGACCTAAGTGCTGTGACAGAACACCATTGTTTTTAGCTAATCTCAGGTTTCAGTGTTGCACTAGATTGCCATCCTCAGCTTTTGTGACTAAGTAATGCCTCTAAAGCATGACAGCATAATAGGATGATGTGTGCTATGTGGTGTCTTATGGACGAGTTAACAGTAAGACAACTCATTAGCTGATGCATCTCAGTATTACTCTTGCCCTTTTTCTCACGAGAATAGTGTTCATCTCACTACGTGAAGTAGAGACAGACCAAAATAGCAACAAGTTATTTTGTCTAGCTTATATGCAAAATCTTTACAACAGTGACTGTCAAACTGAAGCTACATTTTATTTCTGCAGCTGTTTCTTCAGTGCTCTAACACTATTATTAATAGTACCTGTCACCTGTACAGCACCTCAGAGTTGTAAGTAGTTTGAGAAACATTATACAAACTTAGTGGAAAGCATCAAAAATTAAGTAAACACCCTGCTTCTTACTGGCTAAACTCAGTTCTTAAAATTCCTTCGTAAGCCTGGCTTGGCCTTTAGCTTAGTGAAAGAGTCTCCCAGACAGCTATTTCCCTGACTTACTTTATATTTCTGCTAGATCACTCCTATTACAACTTTATCACATCTAGACCAGAAAGATACTACTGAAAGCAGTATGTAGAGTTTCCTTGTCTAACTTTCCAGGCCACTTTAATTAAGATGCTAAAGTGATTTTGAACAAACACGGAAGCACATCTTGGTGGTGGTGCTAAAATGATGCTGTAGAAACTCCTCACAGTTAATGATTCTTGTTGATCTTGCTGAAGCAGTAGGAGCAGCAGAGACCTTGGTGTAGAAAGCAGTCTTTCTTAGTATCATTTTTATCAGCTTATCATTTTAAATTGCCACCAAGCAGGTGATGTGACAGGAGGACTTCAAGCTATTCTTACAGTATCACCATGATTACAAAGCTGGAAAAAATATGTGGAAAAAAAATTGCGTGCTGGAAATAAATTTGAAAACTTCTGACATCCATTTGCATTTCTGAAGGTTCTCTCAATATGGGTGGTTTCTATCCAGGGTAGAACACACAGTTCTGTTAATATATTTTTTTCTCTTTTTAAATGAAATGTGAAGCTTTGACAGCCTTTAAAGCTTTGTTGTCACCTCCTAAATCCCCTCTGGTGTGAGACCAGGCAGCCTGTGTTGCAGAGCCCTGGCCAAGAGTCTTTGCCAGCACCTGAACTGGTGGAAAAGCCACCTGGCCCTGCCTGCTGGGCCCCCTTCCTCCCATATCCTCTCAATGCTTTCTTGAGTCTACTTGTATGAATACACTGAGATTATAAAACCATTGTTCTGTGCCACAAAACCAGGTACCCAAAGTTACAATAGTTATAAAAAATGCCCAATGCAATTTCTGCTCATTCAAAACTCTCCTTGACCCTGAGGGAATCTGTGCAGTACCAGGCAGACTCAGCAAGCCTTCATGGTACTTCTGTTGTATCAGTATTGAAAATAGTTCGTGTTTTATTGTAAATTACTGTTATTTGCAACTTCCAGTTTTGCAGTTCCCACTGCACAGAGATCAAGCACCCAATTTTTCCTTTGTATCCATCAGTGTAAATCAAGATTAACTCCAGTGAAGTCAGTCTAACCACAAGTGTAAACCTAGGAGGAATGAAAGGAAAATCAGTCTACAAACTACTTGGGTTTTTTATTTTTAAATAGCAAAATTAATGCTGCTGTTCTGCAGACACAGGGTGACCTGCAAAGTGCTAGCTCATGCATTACTAATGTATCTCCATTTAAATGCAGATTTTTGCTCCTAACACAGAACTTCAGGGAAATCCTCTCCAGATAAACTGTAATAGGATACCAAATGGTGATTCAATATTTCACTTTAGCTTGTGTTTCAGCTTATTGATCTTAATTTTCTATCATTTTGATGCAGCATTTGCTTAGTGGGAAGAGGATTATATCCACTATAATATGGCTTTTAATTAATAATTAATTATTTTGATATTCCACACATCCATGCCAGCAGTGGCAATCTGCTTGTATTCCTTTCCTGATTTCTATTTTCAGTGGTGGAAACCAGCAAGGTGTGACTTTACATATTTCAGGAAGTAATTGAGACGCAGTTGAGAAAAGGAAGCATAGCATAAGTATCATAGTGTCTATGTGGGACATGCTTAACATGACAGTGTTTTGTCCACAGTCATTTCAGGTAACAGTAGTGAGACCCTGACATGATTTGTTTTTGCCATATATGACAAGTTTAGGATGAAGTTTTTCTCTGTATATGCCTCCCTCAAGCACTGCGTAAGTGCATCTTACAAGATGTACATGAAACCTTGATTGATACATTTTTTTAGATAGACAGATAGATAAGCTCTCTTCTCTGAACTGAACTTTAAGTGTCCTAAATAGTACAATGGAACATAGAAATGATGCTTATAAATTTACTAGATCATGAATACAGTCATTAAGAGGAATTACCTGATCTTGAGAGTGTTTTTGCAGCACCTAACGTGATGATATCCAATCTCCTTATAAATAGGCTACACTATTTCTCAGTTTCCAGGCTGAAAGCTGGCAGCACAAGGACTGCAAGCAAGGCTTAGGTCTCACTTTCAGTACCATCTACTCAAAAATAACTCCCTACTATGGTAGAAGTACTATGATTAGTATGATGAAATTTTAAAATAAATTTTTAGGTTTGGGGTTTTTGATTATTTATATGACTTAATTACCTATAGGGTGCATTTTGTTAACATTTCTAAATGTTGTTCTTGCAACCATAAGATTCATGAATTTTCAAAATTTTAACTCTGAGATTAACGTTTTCCACATATAAATCCTAGAGTTTGTATCTTTTTTTTAAATTACCAGAATAAGAGCAATAAAATATTGTAAATTGCCAGTCTTAGGGGTTACTGAGACCTCTTATGTGATATAATTTGGTCAGCAAAACAGATGTCTAAGAAGTAATGATCTTTGTGATTATGCTCCTTTGGGAGGCTCACCTACATGCCCTCAGTTTTCTTCTCTTAAATTTTGTCCAACATTCTCAAACCCTGGCAGATTGAAACACCATCAAACAAAACAAAAACTGCTAGAAGAACATTCCTCCATTACCTCATCAGAATCAGTCCTCTCCCTGCCCATGTTTAGGTCTGAATTAGTGGTATGCTGCAATCCATCAGACATAAATTTGTTACTGATAAGAACATAGGGCACACCATAAAAAACTGTCTCATGATAGATTTTGTTGGGTGGGGACTTTGGGTGGGGGAGGAGGAAGTTGGTGGGGTTTTTTTCTCCCCCCCAAAAAATGCAGGAACAGCATTTGGTTTTAGTATTGAAGTCCTTGCTGACTTTATAGATGGAGAGTAATGAGAAAATAGTAGAGCTACAATGGAGGAGCTGAGTAGAGTATTTTTCTCATCAACTGTCCATTATCAGTAAACACAGTTTGATTGGAACCAAAGCACTAAACAAAACTTCTAATGCTGGGGGGTATTTCAGTGAATCACTTATGGGTTTATCCAAATCAACTCTTTAAAGTTCTCACAAAAAACAAGAGACTACTATTGGTCAAAAAGAAAACTTTCAGTAATCCAAAATAAGATTTCTTTTAATTAGAAAATTATAAAATTTCCAGGGGTTTTGAGATTTAGATTTTTTTTTTAAATCACAATGTGGAGTCCTTTATTAAAATTTGATTTGGTACCCAATTACAGCAAAGCTATAAATACTAAATATTAGAAAATAAAAAGGTGGTTTTCTTTGGAATGTGTTTCTTGAAAAGTAATCTCAATAGCGAAAATGGGTGTTGTAATAGGGGTTTTTTCCCAAGACATAAATTCTTTCTAGGACTTAACAAATAAGACTGAAATTAATTTTTAAGAAAGGGATTGGATCAGGTATGAACTGATGAAACTTCCCACTTCTTTGACCTTGTAAACTTCCATCAGAATGCAGGACACAGCAGGAAGTTTGCCTAGCAGCGGTAGGTATGCACATCCTCTTACTTCCTTTACTGGCTCAAACCTAGTTTTTCACATTAATTACTGTTCATTTATTGAATGGAAAACATGCATTTTTAATTATGATAGTTGAAATGTTGGCTGGTTGTGAAACCAAGTGCTTGGAATTGGTCCATTTGAGCCACGTGAATCAGCAGTACTGTTTTATAGTTTTTTGCCTTTTTTTCATTTCAGCATTTCAAACTGTGGTCCTTGCGCAGCAGAAAACCTGGTAGAGAAAGATTAAAGGCTCCATCTAGTGGGCAAGAATTCTCTATTGAAAGGGGGAGAAAAGGCTCTCGTTTTCACTTGATTTTATGCACTATGAAATACGGCTTTAGATTTTGTTTCATTAAGCTGCCATGTTGTTGTTAATTCTTGCCTTCTGCAGAGCCATTATTTTATATGCAAAGCTGTGAAACATTAAGTATTATTCTGAGTCTTGAGCAAGAAGCAATAAATTATACTAAATGAGTGGGTTTATACAGCAGCTCATCACCAAAGTTCTTCCTCCCCACCCCCTTCAAGTTTCAATATATAGTAACCAAAAGAAGGTAATTTGTGTGTCAACAAATGTTTTAAAGTATTTAAGGTTCTTTCCTACTTAAAACTGGCTAGAAACATTCATAACTTGACCTCAGCACTTAACACAGTATTTCGGGAGTATTTTTACACAGGGAACTCTACCCAGGTGTTACCCCAGCGTTAAATGACTTGTTTACTTGCAAACAGTGAAATCTGTGTTTTCTGGCAAGACATAGCCCCTGTGGCCTCGGCTGTGTCTTCCAAAGGCAAACACCAAAACTCATTATTCGTGGCATTTGTCTAGGAGCCTCCTGCCTGGTACTGTTGTGTGTCCAAAAACATCCTGACAGAATCTAGCACCTTTATTTTAGGTAAACAATTGATCTAGTACAGTAGTACTTTCTTTCTTCTCTTTGCTGAATTTCTGCACTGCATTGCAGTTATGCTCCCAGCTCCAGAACTTCACATTGCAGGACTCTTCCATTTGCAGTAGTGAAATTTGGGTATTACTCTCTCATTCCAACAAATTCATCTTGCAGCTGAAACCTCCTCGTCAGTTCACGTCAAGCTAATAACAAGCATAGGAGCAGGAATAAGTAGCAGCAAGCACAATTTGGCAGAAGAGACACTGAGCTACGTCCTGACTTTTGTCCAACTGTCCTTCCTTATAAAGCCATAGAGCCTGGCGAGATCAGCTCCTCCTGTGCAGCTTCCAGCAAGGGGTAGACAGGGTAACGTGCATTATAGTGATGCGCTACACCCAAGTTTACTATAGCCAGCATTCATATCCAACACTAGAAAATGCGTCTCCCGTAAAAATCACAGAATAGAGCTTACCAAGTTGTTCTGCACTCCTTTTGATCACAAGGAGATCTCCCTTTGCAGTGGGTCACTCAGTAGCAAATCCAGAGGATTTTTACTTTGGTATTTATGCATGATTTGGCAATTCTGATAGGTCACAGAAACTTACTATCTTCCTGAACAATTCTGCCCAGCTGCAGCTCTCCTTGTATCCCCATGGAGATGTTTTTCTGAGGTGCCAGTGAGTAAGAGCTGTCATTTGGCTCGTTTTACAGGCTAAAGCAAAGGGTTGTATTAGAGTTCTTACTCTGAACCTTTCTATGAGCAAGGACTAACACAGAATTGAGTAGTTCTAGAGTGCCTTTGAGGAAGTTGGTATGTCTGCAACATGCAAATGATGCTATCTCAAAAAGAGAAGAAATGAAAGGTAAAACTTAGAACTGCATGCTTTGGTATTTGTTAGAGTAATGCCACTTGGTTTCTAATGTACATGAACACCTACCTCACTAGGTATGCAACAGAAGAAAAGATGCAAGTTCCTTAATTCAAGGTTGTTAAATAATACCACTTTTAACTGGGGCCTTTGCTCTAGAACCGTTCACGTTTTAGAAGATTATAGGCTTGTTGCTGAGCTAAAGCAAATCCCAACTTTGGAACTACAGTAAGATACTCTTTGTTTTACTTTAAATACCTTTTCTAGGACTAGTACTTGAACTGATCCTAACGAAATACAAATTTCCAGATGTGAAACTCTGAGGACTACCTGACAAACTGCTTTTGTAATAATGTCCTGTAAACTCAAAATTTTAATCTGGGGATTAATTTATTGCCTCTACAGGTCATTGAAAAATCTCATACAAGCTTTCTAACTAGATTATGTTTATCTGGGTTATATTTAATCAGCTACTCTTTTGTTCTTTGTGGGAGCAGTGGCCTTTTGAAACAAATGCACTCATGTGGCAGAGACCCACTCAATCTCTTCCTTATTTTTCACAGCTAACCAGGTGCTGAAGTTTGGAACACTCGTCAGTACTTCCAACACCTATGACAACTCCGGGACTGTGACCATTGAGACAGACAAACCTTTGCTGTGGACAATGGCTATCAAGAGATAAGATCAGCTACAGCTGCATTTCCTGATCTGACACAACTCAAATTACTACAAAATTTCACTGAATTAAGATGGTAAAGCTGTTGCAAGATATAAGCAGGCAATGATTTTCTGTATTGAATGGAAAACAAGTCTGAAATAAAAGTCACTTGAGATTGAATCAAAATTACTTGCAGTAATAGAGTACTTCATTCTGGTAAATCACACTACTTAATCAGAAGATGCATGAGCAGCCACTCAGTACAACCACAAACAGAAATGAATGTAAAGAAACCACTGCTGCTTATCTGGCTAGTTCAGGTTACTTTTACAAAGTATTTTATTCCAATACTGAACTATCTTTTTTCCCTCTTGCCAAAAGGAAATGCAGTACCCAGCTGCATACAGTATAACTGTATTACAAGGTGATAGCACCAAGATTAACTGATCTCATTTTTCTGTCCTGGTTTGTAACATATGTAGGTGCTGGTGAAGATTTCTCAAGGAGAGTAATAATTGAACTTTTCTACTTAGGAAGCAAGTTAGTGTAGTGAAGAAGCTTCAGTTTTGCTGTAATAGCAGTATCAGATTTCCCAGTATTAAGTGCTTTTAAAATCTGTAATAGAAGTACCATTGTACCTTCTACAAATACCAAATGCTTACAGTAACATTTTTTGAGTGAATTAAATGTCTTAATCTCAATCTGAGGAGGAAGAGCATTGCATCTACCAGAGTTTTTGCAGGCTTAGTTCTTAAAATCAAAATATGCAATCATTTAAAATAATGGAAACTTCCAGGTCAACATGCAGAGGGCTTTATAATTCTATGTACAGAACAGGATCCAAAATGGGTGTATAGCCTATCCAAGAGTATGATCAAGTTGTGGATTTGCTAAAGGACTGCTTAGTGTGTCTGACCCTAAAATTATCTTCAAATGGTACATCTCAGTAATCAATTATGTTTGGGTTTTTAATTATGCCATCAGAATAAGGACTGGCAATGCAACTTCTTTACTTGATAAGAGTTGTTTTCATGTCAAGTACATACTATAACCTAGCAGGACTTCCAAATGCAGAAAGGAATTCGTGATAATTATGGTGATTCCAGAAATTAGTGACAAGAATTCCCATACACTTTTACATCACCACTTGAAAGGATACAGAAATGCTGTTTTCTTGCTGTCTGCTTTTGCTAGGAAGATGTTGTTCCAAAGCTTAATTTACTGCTTTGTAAACAGCTCCTGAACAGAGGTCATACAGCTGTCCCCCTTGGAAGCTTTCAGTATTTGACTGGACAAAACCTTAAGCAACCTCATTAGAATGCAACACTGACCCAGCTCTGAGCAGGACATTGGCCTAAAGATCTTCCAGCCTTCATTCCCACCTGAATGATTCTACTACCGTTAAAAGAAGTAACAAAACAAGTAAAACACACAACTACTATTACAAAAAAGAATAAAAAAGCCTGTAGACAGGTATGATTGCATACACTTTAAAACAGAAATACAATGACAAGAATGTTTGAAAACCCAAACTGAGCTTGTTTAATATCAAACAAATTAAAGCTGGGAAATCATTGCTGCAGGTGTCACAACTGTCTTCTTCTTCATGATGAATGTTCAGCCACCTCTGTTGAGAGAACAAAGTAATCAGTTTCAATTAATGAAGTGTGACCAAGTGATTCCACCTGAAGTCTTAACTTATGCTCCCACCACTGCCTTGTTAGGACAACCATTACAGCTTATCTCCCATTTTCAAACACTCCTTGCCTCAATGAGCACTCTTACAGGTATAAGCCAGTCACACATCATGGACACAGAATGGTCTTTAACCTCTTATAGTGCTAGAGAGGGGATCATATCAGCTCTGGAGAATATGAGGAGTTGGTACTGTTACTATGTCAGTACCATGGTGCCAGTCAACTTGAAGTTCAAGTTTTTCATGAAGTAACATTCATTCCAAAAGGGATTTTACAGGATGCAGTTACACATAAAACAAAGTTTCAAACATATCTAGCACTCAGTAAATGAAACAAGACCAACTTTGTTTTGTGCCCTGTCATCCTACAGCACACCCACTCAGTTTTCTTTACCTTACTATCCATCCATTTACTTTGGATACCCAAATTGTAAACTGGAAACAGTAAGATTATATAAGATCCAAAATGATAAATGTTCTGTGGTCAAACATACACTGAGGAACTGGAAATCAAAATATCTGATGTTCAGTTTTGAAGCAGAATACTCAGAAAAAACCTTAAGAACTATGGATCTAATACTTTGCAGCATGCTGAATTAACAACCTACTTGTTCATAAAGTCCTTTGAATCAAGTAATACTTGTCATATTACACTAGCACGTGAAATGCACAGACACTACAGCAACATGGGTCCTGTAGGGCTCACTAATGCTTAAAACTGAACAGGTAAAAATTTAGTGAAATCGAAGGTCATATTCACTTACACAATTATATTGTTGATTGGGATGTGGATCAATTTGACAAAGAAACCAATAAATCCCATTATTGCAAAGCCTATTGCTGTTGCCATGGCAATCTTCTGGAACTCTGCAAAAAAACAAAACAAAAAAAAATTTGTCAGGAAATCTCATGTATGGCATACAGATGTGCACTGCAGTGACCAAAGGAGAGATCTCTCTTTAACCATGTTAACACTGGAAACACCTGAAAACTTGCACAGACAATGAGAAACAAATCCACTTTTTCAGAAGACAGATGAGATTTTCAGACAGAAGATGCAGATTTCCACAAAGAATGGCCGATCACAATCTTTAAATAAGCAGAATCAGAAATACCCACAATGACAATTCATGGAACATTTATTCCATTATCTTTCCTTTATATCCCTACAAGCCCTGAAAGTAATCCCTAATGCAGCATCGAAAATGGAAGAATCTGCATTTATGTCTATCACAGGAGGACAGCACCGTAAGTCTCCGCAAAAATCGAGTACTTGGATATTTTCAATTATTTTAGGACAGCAACCATGAAGTTGACTAAGAAGGTCAACAGCCCCTCAGAACCTGCCAATCTGACAAGGAATGAAGTTCCTTACAGATCTCAAAAGTTGCCAGCAAACTTAAGTCACAGGCCTGTTCACGCTGAGCACTGTAACTATCAGTAAGGAGGACCACCTGCATTCTGGTTATAGTTACAGCTTCTCTCCAGGGCCTCTCTAGTCCAAAACCTCATCTTCCATACTCGCAACAACAAAATTGTTCCTGTCCCAATCAGGCAATGACTGACAACTGTTGAGCACTGAATTTCAGCTATTTAACCTCTCTCCTAAGGTGAGTTTTAGTACCACTCAAATGCCTACGTACATACCAGAAAAGAACACGTTCAAGTTAATTGCAGCCAGAACCATAAACCCGTTGACGTTTAGATGACTAAAGCTCAAGTTTAAATCCCATATTGGCAGCTGAGAAACATCCACAGCAAATGAATCAACAGAAGTGACGTGTGGAAAGACACGTGCTAAGACACAGGATGAAGTAAGGATTGTGTTCTGGTTTAACTGTGTGCTTTACCTTTCCTGTCAGGCTTGGTGCATCTCTTAACAAGTCGTATGGAGTCTTTTACAAACTGACGGCTGGGTTCCACAAATTGCATTACCTGATCCATGATTGCCTGCAAAGATGAACACATTTAGCATTGATGGGTCCACATACATACTGAAAAACAGATTTTTTTAATTAGAGAAGTAGCAGTTACCTACAAAATTTCTTAAAAGCTTAAGATAATTTAAAGTGTCATATTCCAACCTAAAATACTTCCACTTTGCAGGAAATGAAGACACTATATCAGTACATAACCATGACGGCCTATTTCTGACTGCAAAAGAAAAAAATATGGAAAATTCTGCCTTTCAACACAGAAAAGGAAAACAACAGCTCCATCAGAGTTTGGCTTTCAGCTTATGTCCTACTCCGTGTTTCTGAGAACGCCACCAGAGGCGTCTAAACAGACAAAAGTCGCCGGTTTCAGGAGACCCCCACGCTAAAAGCTGCCGGGGGGCTGGCGAGCACGGAGGGAATGCTGTGGCCGAGCCTTATTCTCACAATAGGCGTATGCCAGCATTGCCACCGCACGCGGGACACCCACTGGAGGGATTTGCTCCCATTAATCCATACGGACCCCCTGGTACGAGGCTCCCGGTAGGGTGCCGGCCCCTCCCGCGTCCCCAGCGACTCCCTTCCCCCTCGCTACGGCCGAGGCCCCCGTGGCCGCCTCAGTCCCTCCGATGCCCGTATCCCTGGCCGCCGGGCGCTGCCCAGCCCCCATCCCTGATCCCCGGGGCCGGGGGACACCCGGACGGCCCCACCACCCTCACCGCCGGCCGAGGGACACGTCGCACTAAGCGGCGGAGGGCGTGACGTCACCGCGGCGGGCGGGGCGGGTTTTGAGGGGAAAAGGAAGGTTTTGGGGGGCGGGGTTTTACTTGGCTTTTTCTTTCTCTTCCGGGTTCCGGGGCCTGTGGCTCGTCCCGCCTCGCTGGCGGGGTGAGCGCAGCCGTGAGGGCCGATGCGCCCCGGCAGCGCCTCTGCGGCCTCTGACAGCGCCTTTGCTTTCCATGCCCTTGGAGCCTTGGGATGCAAGAGGCTCCTAGCGGGAAATAAAGGGAGGAGGGCGCCACTGTTCTTCCAGGCGAACAGCGACAGGAGACGAGAGAGCGCAGTCTCAAGCTGCGCCAGGGGAGGCTTAGGCTGGACATTAGGAGGAATTTCCTCACAGAAAGGGTGATTAGATACTGGAATGCCCAGGGAGCTGGTGGAGTCGCTGTCCCTGAAGGTGCTTAAGGAAAGACTGGGCGTGGCACTCAGTGCCATGGTCTGGTTGGCAAGGTGGTGTTCGGTCGTAGGTTGGACTCGGTGACCTCAGATGTGTTTTCCAACCTAATTGATTCTCTGAATATGCCTGTAACAAATGCTGTTCGATGGGGGGGGAAGCCAAAACCCAACCAACCAAAAAAACTCCCCATGTAAAACTTGTTCAGGCTGTGATCGCCTATGAGCAGAGACCTATTTGTTTGCAGGAATGCTGAAGCCATTGCAAGGGAGTTCATCACCTTTGAAAACACGGGATTATTTTTATGTAGAGAAGTGTGCAGTGCTCAAAGGTGGTAAAGCTCCGTACATTTCAGTGCCACAGGTGTAGTGTAGGACACTTCCTTGCATGAGGGGGAAAAGATGCTGTCACTGCCTAATGGGAGCACTTCCTTGCTGCTTTATCTTGTAGCAGGTAAAGGAAGAACAAAGACAACATAGATTTATTCTTTTTATCCTTACTTTGTTTTTGATGTTACTGATTTTGGTCTAGAGCTCTGTTCCTAGTTGACTCCACCTGTGAGTTTATATTGAGTATGCAAAGCTTATTATTTATTCATCAGACTGAGGCCTCTGCAGTCAGTTTAGCAAATGCTTTGCTGATCTCAACTCCATATTGCATTTAAGTGTGCACAAAATATTTTCTGGGATTAAATTTTTTCTGACAGCTTTCATTACAGGTCAAGTACCATCATATCACAGTAGGGAGTTGTTGGTCATTCCATGGGTTTTTTGGCAGCCACCTTCTTTGTCTCTGGCCTTAAGCAGGTCCCTCAGTATTACTGATCTCCTTCAGAGATGAGCTGTCTGCTTGGCTTTGGAGGCTTATTGCCTTGAGGTCCTCTACAAGTTTTATCCAAAAGTCTGCCTTTGGATTGGATTTTGCTTTGAATGAAAATTCATGCAGCACTGTTTCTCAGATGGGGCTGTAATTTTGGTGGCCAAATTCTGCTGAACCTCTTCCATTGGCACACCAGCACAGAAAGATTAGTGTCAGTCAGGCCTCCCACAGTAGGTATGTGTGTAATTTTTCTCTTGTTTTTGAGGCCAGGCTGCAGTCTGCCGGGATGGAATGAAGAGGAGAGGAAGATCCATAAGGAAAGCAGCAAAGCACCTGATAGCAGTAGTGCACTGTGTGTGATTGGGGAGAGTAGGTTGCTGAACCTTTGAATGCGAATCCATATGTAGAGGCATTTTGGTGGGCTTTGTCTTACTTAGTTTTTTTCCCTTCAGTGTCACACATAAATGCCAGAGACTTTACCAACAGAGGAAGCTCACGTTTCCAGCTGTGATGCATGAGGACCTCGCAGTGGATGTAACCAAAAGGCACTGATTGGGGAAAAAATTTAACCTGAAAAAAGAAGACACGTGTATGAAACAATTCATGACAGAGACTTCTGGTTGGATTAGATTTTTATTTTAAAAAGCATTTGCTGAAATAAAGCTTTATTCCCAAAAAAAATGTCTATTTTAAGTTGTTTTTCCTGGGGAGAAATGTTCTGGAGAAACATAACATATCTTGCTTGGCTTAACAATGTGGTTTTGTTGTGAGTTTGTACTCTTGAGTTCTCTAGGGCGGGGTAGAAGGTATCAGTTGTCCTGTCTAAGCATCCTTCACTCTGCCATGATGAGCTCTCATCTTTGCCTGCCAGGTTGCAAGTTTGGACTTCAGCAGCTTTGGAGAGAGGCAGAGTCCTGATTTGTGCACAGAAAGCATTTGTTGTTCTCCTCACAGTATTTTCCAGCATTTATGGGTTTTTTGGTGTCCTTGAACTAGTACATTGCTACTTATACTTGGTCTTCATGGCAAATATGGTACTGTTCTGTATATATTTACAAAGAGCCATCTTCACTTACAGAAGATAGGGAAAGGTTTACATCTCCTGGTCGTGTATTTTTTTTCATTGAAAGCTAGACTGCTACTAGGGTGTTTTGTTTCTACTTCTTTATGGCTCTTGCAGGGTTGGGGAAGAAAGTGGTGTGCTTGCATGGGTGAATTTTCACGGCAGTTTTTCAAGTCTGCTTTTATGGCAACATCTAAGCAATACATAACCATTCCCTCAACAGTAAAAGAGACCATTGTTATGCTATGTACTAGTGTGCTAGTGCTGAATTGCTTCTGAATGTTGCATAAACTGGAGCCACATGGGGGGGTGGGGAGCAGGGAGGTTTTCATCCTCTGTATGCTCCAAGGATGAGAGAGTTCTTTTGATGACAGTTTTACTTTGCATATTTGCACATTTTGGTCTGTAGTTTGTTTCTTGTCCTTTGGAGGACATGAAAGATAAGTATCTGCTTTTAAGTACTGGCACATTAGACTGTGTGACACTTTGTGACATCTGTCCCTCTGGATCTGGACACTTATGCATGGAGAGATCAGTCTCCTCTTCCACCTCTCCCATACCATGCTGCCTGTTTGCCACAGCACAGATCCCACTGCAGCCCGCAGAACATGGTGGGATGGCAGGAGCCAGAGAGCTGCCAGCAGCTGCAGCAAGCATAATTTTGGGATCAGCTGAGAGGAGAAAAGACACAGTCTTCAGTATGAGAGGCAGCTCAGCCTCTGTGTGGTGGGATGGCACATGTGTGATATCCCAGGTGGTGTGGGAAGAATAGAGCAGTAACTCTGAACAGGTCTCCAAGTTTCCCTGTTCCCTGTGGGGTATAACCCCATTTTCCCTACCCTGACTCTGCTCCAGCCCCAGGCAAAGAGGAAGATCAAAATGGCAGGTCCTGCTCAGGCTCCCATGAGGCTGGTGCTGCCTGGCCTCAGCAGCAGCTCGATGGCAAGAACAGCACTCCACTCTCTGCATCCCAGAGGGGAGAGACCTGGCAGTCTGGTTTTCTTGTTTGAAGGATTACTGGATTACTCCCCACATGCTAGAAGAAAGTACTTGTAGTGGTCTTGGCAGGTTTCTGTGCACAAAAAGTGATACTCTGGGATATGAAGTCTTGCTGAGCTATCTCTTTCCTATCCCAACTCATCCCACGATGGACAGCAGGACTTGAGCTGCTCCCCTGTAGGAAGAGCCAGAGGGATGAGTGGGTGGGCCAATGTTGTGCCCAAGGTCTCTTAAGCCTGCCTTGTGGCAGGCCATGAGGCATTTCAACTGGAGGAGGCAAGGCAGAACACTGACTTCCAGTTTGAGCAAGAGCAGCATTTGGGGACAATCTGACTTTCCTTCATGAATTGAAGGCGCAAATGGTTATCCAGCGAGACAGCAAAAGTGAAGAAAAAGCCTAAGAAAACTGGGAAGGTGGCCGCTTGTGGACTCATGGATTCAAGAAAGATGGGCCACTGTGGCCAGTGGGCATCTGAGCATGCTCTGGGTCAGAAAACAGCAGAGAACAAAGACTGCACCAGCAGCAGAGATTTACAGCCCAAACAAGGGAATAAGGTAGAGAAGGGAGAGAGAGAAGAAAGCGAGGTGAGGGTGTGGGAAAGCTTAAGGGACATCCTTGTTGAACAGTGCTGCAGGTAGCTGCCTTCTCAGATTTTCAAAGGCAGCAGCAGAGTAACCCCATTGACTGAATTCGTGCTAATGCTCCATTGCTTGACAGTGTTGTTGGATGACTAAATAACTATAAAATTCAGTCTTCAGAAATTACTACTATATATGGGACCTTTTATTTTTTAATTCTACATTATCATAAATGTGTTTGATTAATTTATATATTGAAAAATCATTGGAATATCTATGTGCTTCTGACATTTAAAAATTAATTTTAGCTTTTCATTCCCCTAAGCAATCTAGAGACTCTTTGGACCTGATAAGCACATCTGCATGATTTATGATAGGAAGAATGATTATTTCCCTCTTCAGAATCTGTATAGATGCAGGGGAAGAACATAAATGGGGAATTAATGTTAGGAAAGAAATTATAGCCCAGATTTGGGGGTCAGAAGGAAATGATGGAGTGCTTGTGGTCTGTGTCTTGGGGTTTAGCCTCAATAATTGTAGAAGTGCCACTAGATCAGACTTTAATGCTGAGATTGTGAAAGGGAATATCTCTAGTCTGAAGCAGTCAACAAGCCCCACCTTTTGATTTGTGCTGCTTAATATTCAATGGAGATGAAATACGGGGATGAGGGAGAAGTGCTGTTAAAATAGATTTTTGCCAGTGCTGGATTTATTGTATATAATTTTAAAGATGACCTTTTAAAAAAAGCCTGTGTTCAATTTTATTTGAAAGAGAGAACTTGGGAGATTTGTGTCTGTATAATGATAGACAAAACAGGAGAGAAACAAGGGCAGTATGCTAAAATGGCATTGCTAAATGATACTTCAGAGTAAAAAAATGTCTGCGGATAAGGTTTCTACATAGCAAAAGAAATATGGAGAAGATAACAGAGGAATAATAATTCCTTCATCAGCTGTGCAGGTCAGAAAGGTAAAGAAAAATCAAATGCTTACTCGTTTCTCTGATATAGTGCTTGTAATGTTTTGTTTTGTCTTGCTCTGATGAATAGCAGCTGAAGATACAGGCCTTGTTCCTAACTTTGTAATTTCCACATGAAGATTTTTGTGTATATTAACAAATAAATCACTGAATCCTTCTTTAAAACAACACTAGTAGTAGTTGTGGAAATACTAATTAGCACTTCAGATTAAAAAAAAAAGGGGGGGGGGCAAATTAAAACTGGAAATACTCTTAACCTTAAGATGATTTTTTTTTTCTCCAGAGGATAAATTTTGATTAAAAATTAAGGTATAGTTTTCATTTTATAGCAAGAATAGTTTATGTCAGCAGAAAGACATTTCAGGTGTTCTGTGTGTGTGTGTTTAGACATTTAAAAATAGCTTTCAGAAGTTTCACAGTGGATGCAGGTATTATACACAAGACTCAATCATACAGTGGATACAGAAGCAGCAGCAAAAACTGCAAGCACAGTGCACTGAATGTGTGTCCTGTCTGCTTCAAGCCAAGATGACAGAGCAACCAATGTGCTTGGTAACCATGAACAAGCAGCTCATGCCTTCATGGCTGCAGTGTCAGAATGTTGATTTAAAGTCCCCTTTTCATGATGAATTCTTGTTTTACTTTGTTTTGGCAAATCTGCACTTAGTTTGTGAAGCATGGCCCATGCTCATTTTTGGGTCATGGAGTAAACTAAACCTTTGCCTTCTGTGATGTTTTAATACACCTTCTACTCCATTTGTGGCTCAGGATGTCTGTTCCATCCCATGTAATGGGATCATGACCCATGATTGGGGTTGGCTGAGCTGGACCCCAGTTCTGCTATCATTATGTGCATTTTGGTACAAAAGCTGTTTCATTACTTCTTGTGCCCACTGAGGTCCAGGATCCCAGCTTGCTAGGAGTGTGGGCCAGAATGCCATCTTTTTCTTGAGAGGTAAAAGGTGTTTCTTCAGCTTTTTCCTGCTGTAAAACTCTAAAAATTTGAGAGAATAGACACTGCATTATAAGGGTGAGAACAATTTGATGGGTAGAGAAAAGTGAGCAGCTGAAAGGGTGGAGATGGACAGGCAGAAAAAACCTGCCTACCACTGAAAAGCAAAATAACTTCTTGCCCCTAGTTTTTTTAACTTTTTTTTCCCCAGCTGATCTATATAGAGTTGGTTGCCTGCTTGTCTTTTGTTCCTACCTTCAGATTAAATAGGACATTTCCCTTTGGCTCAGGTTAAGCTTTTGGGATACTGTTGAGGTCTCCTGAATTTTGCCAAGTGTCTGTGCTAAAGCAGACGTGTCACTGATTTGTACAGAAGCCGTGTGCTTCAGGCACACTGGCGGCATGTGCTTTCTCAAAGGGCGCCTTGGAAACATACCTAAATATGTAATAACTTGAGCATAGAAGAATCCAAAGGAATTTGGGTATGTCAGAATTAAAAATCAGCTTTGGAAGGTTTTACAGGGATGGGAGTCATTCTTGAACTTCAAAAAGCTAAAACTGCAAAGTTTCTTCTATTTTTTTTAATGTACCTTTTCACTACTCTTTTGAAGATATTTTTAAATGTCTCCCCTTTCCTTCTTTCTGCCCTCATAAATCTTTACTCTCTGTGTTAGAAACTTAAATGGATCTGGCACTTTTTACTGTTCCAGTCTTGCTGAGGAACCTTGATAGGACCTGCTGTTCAGTAAGCCAGAGACAGTATCTCTGAACTGCAGACAGTTCATCTTTAAGGGTGGTTTGAGAACAGCCTGAAAGTGTTGGTCACTGCTTCACAGAGAAGCAGTTTTGCTTGGTCTCTGGTTGAGTGCATGATCCTCTTCACATGCAAGTGGGAACAGGGCAAAGCTGCTTTTCACAGCATGAAGAAGCTGCAGACCTTCCTTGCTATTGCCTGAATCTGCAGCATTCCCAGTAAGAATATTTTTGTTCTTGTAGAAGGAATGGTAAGGTTCTGTCAATTATTCTGCTTCTTTATCTCACCAGTAATGCTCCAACTCTTGAATGGTGAAAAGGATTTGGGGCATCACCTGTTTAAGTGCTATGAATGTATCCAGCAGTTTTTCAGCACAAAATTTCCAGTGGTCCCGAGTCCTGTCAGTAATGGCTGCAACTGGAGCAGGCAATGAATGTTTGTAGATCCAATTTCTCTCACTTCCTTTCCTAGTAAGATAAAAATCAATTACTTCCATTATTGCTGAAAAGATAGAATCCTGCAAGTGGTGTTAGTTTAAAAAATAAACACCTGAGGATCTAGCACTTTCTGCTGCCTTTATTACCCAGGTGTCACTTCCACTTAATCATGGCCTTAGTGTTGCACAACTGTCCAAAATGTTGCAGTAATCAGATTTCGGAAGTTTCAAAAGTGAGTTTTGCTAAGATCATGGTAAGTTTGTGTCCATTCGCCTGAACCAGTCCAAATGCTTTGTTTAATAACGAAGTGGAAATATTTCAATGGCAGAATCTCTACAATTTTGGCAGCAGGTGGCAGCCCCAGGCATATTTTAATTAGCATCTTTTTCAAATTGTTAGCTAAATTAGTCAAGTATTAAATAATCTTCCCCAAATTATATCTCTAAATTTGAGCCTTGCATCTGTCTTAATGTGTGGACACATTGCTATCCTGGCAATGCTGTTTACTGAATTGTGTATCTTCTAGCAAATTCATGGTGCATAATCGGCATGATATCTGGGTTACCTTTATAAAATTCATTTGTAAAGCACCTGCCAGCTGTTTCGTACTGGAATCTGTAGTATTACAGTTTTCAAGTCAACAGCAGTAGTTAACAGCTCTTGTCCTTGTTGCCTGCAGCAGAGAACTTGATCTCATATATTTTTGATAAGTATAAATCATTAACTTTCATTATCCTGAGTTTGGGCAGCTGAAGTAAAGATGCCTGTTCTGGGCCTGTAAGAGCTGCAATCCTGATTAGAACCTAATGCTGAATCAAGCCATTAAATTGATATCACAAGGCATTATTTTCCTCATCCTTGGAGTTATTTTGGATTTAATAGTTCACTCTTCTTGCATAAAAATAAACCTGTAGGAACCTAACACTGTAAAATAATAATAATAATAATAACAACAACAACAGCAATCTGTATGTTATGTAACAGTGTTGCTGATAAACATCGCCTGGGAGATTTTTCTGGGCTAAGGAGCCTTTAAGTAGTTTCTTCACTGTAGGTACAAAAATGCTGTTAGTGAGGATCTTCTTGTTATTTTCTAAGTCCGTGAGAGATTTTTCTCTCTCACAGAAGAGGTAGCAGGGAATGTAAACAACCAAGCCACCTGCAACCTTGCAAAGTATTGTTTATGGTGTAGTAGAAAAATATTTTGATAATGGATGTTTTAGGATTTTGGTCAATCACCCCCAAGGGGTGGCTGGTCCTTTGTCCAATTGGACTATGAAGAAAAAAGTCTATAAAAGAGTTTGTAAAATAATTAAATAAATCAATCTTGCTGCACAATTCCTGCCTGCTGGATCTTCTCCTCCTCCTCCTCCCTATGGCTGCGGGACATGGTGATAGACCGTAGGAACCAGGCCTGCGGTAATATTTGGTGACCCCGACGTGATTCTGTACGCTCTGACGTGTCCTGCTGCTGCGAGCCAAGCCGAATTCCTGTAGAGGTACGCTGTTCCCCTTCCCCCCGGGACCAGGAGGTCCAACAGAACTGAGAAATGGCGAACAGCGGCTCACAGAACGACGCTGTCGTACTGGTCTGGAAAGGTGTGTTTAGCATATTGCGCACCTCCATTCCTGAAAACTCAGTTCGGGAATTATTAGACTGGGCTACCTTAAAAGGGATTTCCATGGACAGAGATATTGCCCTGGACTTTTCCTTATGGCAGGAGCTCAGATGCACTGTCCAACACGAGCTCCCGACAGGGGAGCCGGCAGCATTAGAATTATACAAAACCTGGCGGTCGTTATTTTTCCTGCTGACAGCCCTTGACTGTGACAGCAGGGCTGGCTCGCCTATCTCGGTGATGAGTGACGGAGGAATGTCCGAGGGGGGCCCCGCTGACTGGGCTTCCGGGGCAAATGATGGTGGATTTGGAAAAACCCCCCTGGCTCCACAGGCAGAGCCTGCGCCGGCTCACCCTGCACAATCGCAGGACTCCGCAGCCCCCAGGAAACCCGCGCCAGCAGAGGCAGGGGGGTCAGGGAGAGACAGGGTGCACAGCCTGCCTTACCGTTCGGCTGGATGGCGGCCACGGTTTATCCAGGGCCGCAGATCAGCGGCTTAGCAACTTAGATGCCCAGAGAGCATCCTAGTTCGGTTCCGTATGCACCTGGATCTAATTTAGCGGGCGTATCGCCGGGCGTGCCTCCCCCCGGACTGCCTGGCTGTGCTCCGCTGCCCTCCCTGGCACTGGACTGTTCTGTGCAGTCGCAGAACCGAACCATGGACCTTTTTATGCAGCATCTGCCCTTTCTGTCAGAGCTACGAAACGTATCCCGAAGGATGGAGGACTTGATCAGCCTGTTAGAGCGGCGAATGCCCGAGCCCACGCCGGCAGCGCCGCCAGCACTGCCCGCGCCGCCCGCGCCCCCCCCCCCGCCAGAAGCGGGAGATACAACTCCAAGCCGAGAAACGGCGCGTCTGGCGGCAAAACCAGGAACAGCGCTGCCGCGGGAAAACCCGGAAGCGGCAGCGGCTGCTGAGCGGCGGGCAGAGGCGGCGGCACCAGGAACGGCTGCAGACAACGGGCCAGCGGCGGAGCCAGGTGCGTCCGCAGAGTGCAGGCCAGAGACAGCGGCGCCGGGCACGTCCGCGGAGCACCGGCCAGAGACGGCGGTGCCGAGCACGCCCAGGGAGCGCGAAACAGCAGCAGAAGCGGCGACCGCGCTGAACGTGGCTGCTGTGCGAGAGACGAGCGCGGTGCTGGCCACGGCGCCGGGCGCAGCCATAGCCCTAGAGACACTGGCTGCAGCTTCAGTACCAGCTCGGTCGGAACTGGCCGAGACGGCCTCCCGTAAAGAAACTGCTGTAAAAACTGCCGCACAGCCAGCTGCAGTCTGTCCTGTCTGTTCTGGCTCTGGCGAACTTAGCCAAAGTGCCTCACCTCCCCGCACATTTCTGTTCCCTCCCAGCACCCCAAAGTTGCCTTTGCCTGATGATTCCTTGTCAGGCAGTGAGGCAGATGAGGTTCTGGCCCCAGGTCGTCAGGCGGCTGTAGCCGCGCGGCGAAGAAAAAGGCTGCGCCAGTCTCGCCCCTGGACTTTTCCGGACTGCACGGTAACTGTACGTCCGACCCATTATAATCGCTTCCTAGAGTCTCTTAAGATGCAAGCATTGGGGGAGGGTGACTGGAGGTTATTAGAAATCCTTGGAATGCCAAATAGATCTGAGGATTCTGGGGGTAACCGGGGAGCTGTTACACTCCATCCGCAGGCTGTGCCAGAAGTTCAGGATGGTACTGGTTCCTCAAAAAAGATCCAAGCCTTCCCAGTGTATAAGGCTCTCCCAGATTCAGGGGAGCATGACAAGCATGAGGTAATTGCTTGGAAAGTTGCCCAGGACCTCCAATCCAAGGTGGCACAATATGGGCTAGGTTCTGCTGAGGTTATGCAAATAATAGGGTGATAAATACAGATTTGCTTTCTCCATTTGATATCAGACACTTAGGTCAAATTCTATTTCAACCTGTACAATTTACAGTTTTTGAAAAAACCTGGAGAAAGCTGGCCAGCAAGACTGCATTAGCAAATATGCAGCTCCCTGCTGCTGATCCTAGACGGACAGCAGGAATGGATGCTTTGATGGGGACTGGTCCCTTCTCTGATCCCGGTCTACAGGATAACTTGTCCTCTAGCGTCCTGCAGCAAGCTCAACAGGTCGGCATGGCTGCCCTGTTGAAAACCATAGAGATATCTGCACCCAGAAAGCGATATACTGAAATAGTTCAAGGGAAATCAGAGTCATTCCTTTCTTTTGTAGAGAAAGTCGCTGCTTCTCTCGAGAAGCAGGTTGAGGATGACGGGTTAAGACAGTTGTTGTTAAGGCAGTTAGTGAGAGATAACGCAAACGAGGAGTGCAGAAAAATCATAGATGCCTTACCAGGGGATCCTGAGGTAACAGACATGGTCGAAGCCTGCGCTAAGGTGGGATCTGGGAACCAGAGAAGGTCTGCTTTGGCTGCGTTCCTGCAGCCTGTTCACGCATCTTCTGGTCGTGAACCAAAGCAACCAAAACAGGTGAAGAAATGGAAGCGGCCTAAGCCGAGCCAAAAAGAGAACACACCGATCCCCCAGTGCAAGAGGTGTGGCAGGCCAGGGCATTGCACGGGCTACTGTAGATCCCGGACTCATGCCAATGGTCAGCCTTTGTCAGGAAACTTCCACCAGGGTTCAAGGAGGGGGAATTGCTCTTCGATGCAGTCGCTCCCCCAGAGAGTGGCACAGGTACAGGCACAGGCCTACCCAGCCACCCTAGAGACGGCACCCAGGGATCAGACGGGTTTGACGTCCACACCACAGCCGCAGTCATCTTAGACTCTAGCGGTGTTTATAAGGTTCCCTTGGACACATATGGACCCTTAGCCCAGGGATCCAGTGCGATGCTGGTGGGAAAACCTGATGTTGCCCATCAAGGAATCTTAGTGCACTCAGGAGTTATTGATGCTGACTTTAAAGGTCAGATTTGCGCTATGGTCTCCACGCAAAAACCCCCTGTAACTATTCCTGAAAAGACCTGCCTTGCTAAATTAGTGCCTTTTAAGTCTTGTGTCCCCAGGATAGAGCAACAAACTCACGAAGATAACGGCAGTGGATCTACGGGACTTCCGCAGGCCTTCTGGACTGCAGACATCTCTGACCAAAGGCCACAGATGACGTGTACCCTGATCCTGCCGAACGCCCGTCCACCCCGGACTCAGCTTCGAGGTTTGATTGATACGGGTGCTGATGTAACGATCATCTCCTTCTCTGCATGGCCTCCCTCATGGCCTTTAGCCCCAGTGGGATCGGCCATCGCAGGAGTAGGAGGAACCACACAGAGCTATTTAAGCGAACGGCCTGTGGTGGTGAAGGATTCAGAGGGGCACACAGCTACGATTAGGCCTTATGTTGCTACCACTCCCCTTAACCTTTGGGGACGGGATGTGTTGGCAGCTTGGGGCGTATGGATTGGGACAAATTTTTAGTAGGGGTCACTGTGTGTAAGGGTGCACAGTATCCTACACTGCCTTTGCAGTGGTTGATTAACACACCAATCCGAGTCAGGCTCTGCTCAGTTAGTTGAATTAAGGGCTGTTACCATGGCTTTCAGCGATTCTCACAGGAACCTTTGAATTTGGTTACTGACTCTGCTTATGTAGCAGATATAACTCAACGCTTAGATTGTTCACTTCTGAAGGAGGTGAACAATGCGGCTCTGTTTTCGCTGTTGCAAACCTTGTGGTCTGCAATTCAGGCTCGAGTGCATCCGTATTACATTCTGCACATTCGAAGCCACACCAATTTACCAGGGTTTCTAACAGAAGGCAATGCCAGGGCTGACATGCTGGCCAACCCTGCGTGGGTAGGGCCTCAGCCTGACAAAATTGCACAAGCCAAGGCATCACACGGTTTCTTCCATCAAAGTGCACATACCCTGCAGATGCAGTTCCATTTAACGCCAACCGAGGCGCGCGACATTGTCAGTGCTTGTGCTGACTGTCACGGACTCGCTGCGCCTTTGCCAGCGGGGGTAAACCCCAGAGGGCTAAAAGCCTTGCAGATTTGGCAAACGGATGTAACTCACATCCCAGAATTTGGTCGGCTGAAATATGTGCACGTGTCTATTGACACTTTCTCCTCGGCTGTGTGGGCTACTGCTCACACTGGAGAGAAGGGCCATGATGTCATTGCCCATTGGAAATTGGCTTTCTCAGTCCTGGGCGTGCCAGCTTCTGTGAAAATCGATAATGGTCCTGCCTACGCCTCGGAGAAGACGCGGCAGTTTTTACACCTATGGGGTGTAGACCATACCTTTGGTATCCCACATTCTCCTACTGGCCAAGCCATTGTCGAACGCACTCATGGTACCTTGGAGCGTGTTTTGGACAAACAGAAAAGGGGAATGCATGAAGAAACCCCACAGAGCCGACTAGCAAAAGCTTTGTGTACAATTAATCACCTTACAGTACCACAAAATTCAAATAATCCTGTTATTCTGAATCATTTTCTCTTATTGCAGTCTGCAGACGACATACAACTGCCTCGGGCAAAAGTCTGGGTACGGAATTTACTCACTAACCAATGGGAAGGCCCTCATGAGCTTATCGTTTGGGGTCGTGGGTATGCTTGCGTTTCCACAGATACTGGGATATGGTGGCTACCTTCAAAATGCGTTCGCCCTGACCTGCGGCACCAGAGGCAGAACAGGCAACCTCCAAATGATGACCAGAACGCCAACCATCCAAATGGCGACCAGAATGTAGATCATCAGCCTAATGACTCTTCTGATGATGACTAGGATGTCAACCATCAGGCAGATGGTCCTTCTACAAGCAGAGACTGGGACGGTCCTTCCACAAGCAGAGACTGAATTTTAAATTTCTTGTTATGGAGTCAGATAGTTAAAGCCTTAAGGACATATTTAGAATTAATAACTGATGTAGATTTCTATTTAGGATTAATAGTAGGGTTGTTATCTTATAAAACAAAAAGGGGGAATTGTAGGTACAAAAATGCTGTTAGTGAGGATCTTCTTGTTATTTTCTAAGTCCATGAGAGATTTTTCTCTCTCACAGAAGAGGTAGCAGGGAATGTAAACAACCAAGCCACCTGCAACCTTGCAAAGTATTGTTTATGGTATAGTAGAAAAATATTTTGATAATGGATGTTTTAGGATTTTGGTCAATCACCCCCAAGGGGTGGCTGGTCCTTTGTCCAATTAGACTCTGAAGAAAAGAGTCTATAAAAGAGTTTGTAAAATAATTAAATAAATCAATCTTGCTGCACAATTCCTGCCTGCTGGATCTTCTCCTCCTCCTCCTCCCTATGGCTGCGGGACATGGTGATATACCGTAGGAACCAGGCCTGCGGTAATACTTCACCCTTTTACACATGCCAGGCACAAGCAGAGCAGGCTCATAACTGTTCAACCCCCACTCACTTACAAGCATCCTTTCTGCAACCATTCCTTTAGGACTCTGTCCTCACTCAGTCCTAAGCCTGATTTTCACTATAAAAGAATAGCCTGCCCTTAACTACCCTTAGTTAGCTTCTGAGAATTCATGTGCTTAGGAAAAAAACCTTTAGTACATCCCACCTGTAGGAGCGGGATAAGGAGGTGTTACTCTGTATTTCCCTGCAGTGACAAAGCCAGGGAATATTCAAGTGTGGTACATGTAGCATGGTGGTGTGAGGGATCTGAACTTCTGAAGGGAAGGATGAGCTGAGGAGTCAGAGAAAATGCAAAATAAAGCGGTGAAGGACTGGTTACATTGTCCAAGTACAGGAACATTTTTTGTTCTTTTTGTCTGCTGCTTCTTGCTGCACTTCTGCATTAAGCTCCTTTGGCAATTAAATTGCAAAGCAAAACATCCTTTGACTCAAGGCACAAATGTATGATTTATCTGTATCAAACTATCTCCTCTTATTATTTAGATAGCTCAGGTGAAGGAAGTGGTGGATCCTGTTCTACCTTGGGTGCAGGATAAAGATGTCTGGTGCACAGTATTCCAGATTTGACTCTGGTATCTACGGGGTCTGATCTGTACATTGCAGAGGTTCTTGTTATTCCTTTGGGGCTTCAGTCCAGATAAACTGGTATTTAGACTCCTACAAATAGTTTATAGGCATGAACCTGACAAACATACTGGCCACCGAACATGCTGTAATTAATTGTCAATTAATAAGATGTTAAAATTATATTAAATGCTGAAAAATCTATGCCTTGTCTACCACATAGATTTAAGGCTTTTGAAGGCTGAAAAATCTTTGTTATTGTCAGTTCAGCTTTATTGATACCTTTGGCCTTTAAAATACACAGCTTCAATTACATAAGTTACGGTCTTTTATTGCATCAGCAGCTTTTCAGTGCTAATCTTACTGGTGGTCTGTAGTTTGTCATGGACTGAGAGAGGTGATGCTAATAAAACTTCTGATTTGTAAAATACTTGCAAAATATGTTACACAGAAAACACCCAAGATGCTTTTTCTATTCTTTTACCCTAATGAATGCCTCACTTCTCAGGGGTTGCAGCGTGAGAGAGGGCCAGCAGATATGAATTATTACATAAATAATCCATTGAAGCTGTTCTAGATGGACAAGATTTGAATAGATCCTGAGAACTTGAGAGGACTTGAGCAATATGGGCTCTTCTATAGCTGTCTTTGGCTCCATGTCCTCTCTTACAGGAGAGGATAAAGAATCACAGCTGGAGTCACTCGCAGATTTCCTGTGACTGGCAACATACTCTGGAAATAAATGGCAAATACTAGCTTGTTCCAGTCTTGCAATTGTTAAGTCACTGACAAATCGTAATATGAGTTGGGCTGGCCTTACTTTTAGACTGAAAGAGTGTAAAATTAAAGGTTTTATATATAACTCCTGTCTTTTCTATGAAGGGAATCTTATTTATGTCCTTTTGAAACGTCCATAGTTCTGCTCTAAGTGCTTTGTTGCGCTATAGGGCTACCTGCACACAAGCACTGAGCCAGGTAGCCTTTGTTGGCTGTAGTAATGAGGCCAGTCCTTTAGATCTGAAATTGCACCCTCCCAGCATGCAGCTGAAACAGAGGGGGATGGTGTTGTGCTTCTCCCTCAGTTCCTCTTATTTTCTTAGAGCATTTTTGCTTTCTTTTCTGAGAGCTCCCAGGACTCCATGTTATTCCTGGGTGTTAGATCTTGGCTCAGTCTCTTGTATGCAGTTAAATAATCATGTGGCTTTGGCCTACCTTACTAGTAGTTGTCAAGCATAGTGTACCTGCATATTTTTCTTATTAGACAGCCTTTGTTAAATCACTTACAGTACTGTTTGTGATGGTTTCACTCTCTGCCACACCTTGAATGTAGCATAGAATGCAGAGGTTCTTCAATGCTGTCTGGCTCTTAATTACTTCTGCAAGTTGTTTAGCAGGATGATCTTTACTTGTCGGTCCTTAGACTCCTGAGCTTTCTTGGAGCTGCTTGAAATCTCAGCACTTTCATTAAATATCCCACTCAAGTCCTTGAAACTGTCCATGGAGTGGAGGATGTTTTATTCCATTCTTTAATCCCAAACCTTAGGTGGGAATGCTACCCTGCTATCCACAGCTAGCACTGTTTTCAAAATCCAACTGCTGGCTATCTCCAGCTCCAGTGTTGTTCTAGCCAGCCTTGGGATCAGAGCCTTGGAAAGCGACAAGACAATCTCGAGCATCTGACAGCTCCAAGCTCTGTGAACACATAGGCAATCTAGAGGTTAATTTATCATCCCCTGTGTACCTTCAAGTTTTGCTTCTCCACATGGGTCCTCAGGTTAGTGAGCCACCTGTAGCTTTGTTTCTCTCAGGAGTTTTCTCTGAAAATTTGAAGTTTACAAGATGTTAATTTTTAAAAGTCATCTAGCAATGGTGACTTCCTTGATTCTGCTGATAGGTTGCTTTTGCCAAGCTAAAACTGTGATCCTGGGAAAATTTTGTAGGTGCTGCTTTTGTTATCTCAAAGCATTGGTGGGGGAATGTATGTTTCAGGGTAGAAATTCCACTATTGCTTGTATTCTGTGCCAGGCTCCCTGGCTACACCACACACATACACCACCACCGTCCACTCCCATCCCTAGAGTCCTTCCGTGTGCCACAGCTAGAGAAAACCTTCTCACTGATGTCCTTTAACACTAGCAAGATCTCAATGACATTTGGCACCAGCTCCATCCTATACTTAGTGATCACATGACTCCAGGAAGAGCACAGCTGTTCTGGTGGCTATTGGATTCTGGCTTTTCTGAACACCAGCCCATGGCTTTGAGGGGTGTGGCTAGAGCTGCACATTTGGGAAAAGTTCTCATTATTATCTTATTCTCATAATTGTGTCCTCACCTAGCTTATTTCTAGGAGACTAGCTGTCAGTAAATCCCAAGAAACTGACAGTGGTTTGGATGTCCAGCGTTTGACTTTCCAATGCTTTCTCCAGTGTCCCTTGCTGATTGTTTTTGCAGGGACTCCTTTCAGAAAAGCCCAAGAAGCAAAGATTGTACTGTAATTTAGGAGATCAGGACAGGTTCTTTTGATCTGGGTCAGCAAGTTCTTTGTACCAAAGGATACTAAAGATGGGGTGTGGAGATCCATTGCATACTGTAAAAATTGGACTGTGTGTATTTGGAAATGTACATTTAGGTTTGCGTCCCTGGTGGCAGGGGTTACATTTTCACAAAGTGTTTTGCAAGTTATTTCTAAAGTTTCAGGTGTTTGGATTGCAAGAACTGATGGTTTTTCACTGACCAGCGCCATTTCCATATGCTGGAAAAAACAGTTTGAGTCATTTGGCTGCCCCAAGGCAAATGTGCATGTTCCTTCCCCAGCCAGGTCAGGGTGGATGCTGTGTGACACAAGGCCTCACAGGAGGTGCTTGCAGGTCTGGCTCAGTGTCCCAGGACATCCCTTTTTGGATGTGACTGTCAGTGTGCCTGTGGCACTTCTGAATTGCCCAGAGGTGATACATCCTAAGGCACTATGTGAAGGGGCACCTGTCTTTCCGTGAATATTAAATGTGTGGACCAGGAGTGCCAACACAGCAGACAAAACATACGACCAACCTGTGAAAACCTTGACTTTATTCAGAGAGTCACATGCGATTTACATTCGGAAAACTGAAGTTTTCTATTTGCATATGCATCTCATTCCATAAAAATTCAACAGATTGATACCCTTTTAGATTTTAAAATACTTAGGTTATTTCAGCGTTATTGCCTTTTATACTATTGTTTGGAAACTGGTTTTGTTTGTTTACATCTGAACTTCAGATTGCTTTGCAATTCTGCATTTCACTGTGGTAGCAGATGTTGGTGACATTTTATAGAACATAAATAACAGCTGTGAGCTGTGAAGTCATAATTCTGTCAGGGGATCTTTCTTACAGCTTGTCAAAATAAAAGAGCAAATTTTGAGTGACAGATGTGTATGTACTTGCCAGAAGTTTGTTTCAGGCTTTGCTGGGTACTCGCTGTTTTCATGGTGCCAAATACCATGACCTCTACAGGCTGCACCAAAACTTGAAAGTGTCCTAATATGCACAATTTGTTCATCTGAGAAGATGCAGAGGACCTTGCTTAGGAAGGGTCAAGAGATGAAGGGTATTGCTGTCTCAGGGAAAAACTGGTCAACACACGTGGCTCAAAACAGGCTCAAAGAATGTTAAGGAAACTTTCCTGTCTGACCATTCTCGAGCCTCTCTGCTGGTCACACTCCCAAGGCCAGAGATTTTCACTGCTGGGACCGAAGCTCCTTCACAGCGGGTGGCTCCAGTGGGAGCCCCGCTTGACTCCCCACGTCCCCCACTCACATGGTCAGACCAGGTTTCCTCACCAGTTCTACCCTGGGTTTCCCGTGGCAGAGTCTCAGACGTGTCGTTCCATAAAGCCATTTATTCAGGGCGCAGTAACACAGGAACAGCCCGAGCTGGTGCCTCCGAGGAGGATCCTCAGCAAAGGAGCCCCAGGCTTTTATCCCCTCACAATCTACCCTCTCACAAGCCTCACTCTTCCTGCCGCGTCTCTTCCATTCCCCGGCTGTGCCACCGCTCCTTGTGCCCTTTGCTGTGCAAAGGGTGGCAGTTCATGGCCTCTTGTCTCTCTGGGCTCCCACCCGGAGCTCAATCTGCATCTCAGGCTGCAGCTTGCAAACCGGGCTGCCTGCACCAGCTGTGCTCCTCAGCACCAGCTGTGCTCCTCAACAAAGGGGCCTATGGATTTATTAATGACAAGAAAGTGGCAACCTGTGAACTAAACTTTCGGGATCAATATACAACAGGTAAACTCCAATACGAGATGCAAGACATTAATAAACAGCCACTAAGGTGTTTAGGTTTCTAAGCACTTTTCTGCAGCTCATCTTAAACACATGCATGAACACATATTCACAGTAATGTACACCCCCATGGTACTGTATGTTGTGCTATGAGACACAGCACTGCAGAGGGGTTACACATGAGGAACATCTGACTTGTCTGAGGTCTGTCCTCTACTGGTAATTAAGGCATCTCATCTTTTCTTCTTGCAGACATATTCTATTCTGTTGCCTGGACTTTGTCTCTGTGGAACCTGGGCTGTTTCAATTTGGGTCTAACATTTTTTGGGATGTTTGCCTGCATATATAAATGTATATTTCATATTTTCATAGTTTTATCAGTGCATGATCATACATAAGAATTTTAAAAAGCACTCAACAGGCAGACAGGGTGTCTATCAGACTTCCTCAGAGTCAACAAAGCAACAGAATCAAAATCAACTTTGAAACCCGTTTTAATCTGATCATCATTGTAATCACTTGTCATATAAGTTTTTGAAGGCAAAGCAATGAAAAATTTACTGCTTATTTTAAAAAAACAGTCCATAATTTTAAATATTTACAGTAATTTTTAATATATATGTGTAACAGGGAAGCCAATAAGAGATAAAGAGATCTTCCCATACAAATAAATATTCAGGTGTTGCTGAAAAATCTGTTTATGTCTTTCCTGTATCAAAAAAGTGGCGTCACGAGAAGGCATTTTATTTCCTGTAGTGCACCTTTTCAACATTTCAACCTTTTCAACGGGTAGATCCGGGTGTGTTGTAGCTGCGGGATGTAAATGGTGCAGGGAGTCCTTCCCCTCGCTAGATGGCACTGCTGCCCTCGGAACAGGGTTCTCCACGGGCCACATTTTTGGGTGAAAAGTTTCCAAAGAGCGCGTTCAGTTTATGCGGGTTAACTGTGCTTTGTTTGGGTCCTGCAGATGTGTCAGGTTAAACAGATTCCTGTTGATTCAGTGTTAACCCTGAGCCTATCTGGACTGCTCATTTTTGCTCTGGGTTTGCTGGTTTTTCCTACCCGCACTGAACAATATTGCAGAGATTGTCCAAACCCAGTTCTAAGCTGCTTGTCAGCACAACTAGAAAGGGTATAAAAGTAATGTAGTTCCAAGTCCACGTGGTCTGGGTTGTTTTCAAATCTGTAAGATATATGGACTCTGGAGAACTGGAATTATCTCGGAGGAATGACCTGAAAGAACAAGCAGTGTCTTTGCTGCAGTGGGAGAGAGACTGGGAGAAAGGCAAAGAAGAACAGCATTTGAGCCCCAAAAACTGCTCTGGATGTACAGCTAAGCCCTTGGGGAAGCACCGACCAACCAAAATGTTCACAGAGGCCACCCACAAAGACCTTTTGGAACTCGTCCAAATCGGAATGGTTCTTAGAGGTGTAATTTGTTGTCTGACCCAATGAAAACACAAAGTAGAAATGCTCATTGAAGAGCTGGGCTCAGTTTGGAGTCATCTGCAAGTGTACTTTCCTTTAAAGCAAAATTCCAAAGGCACACATAGAATTGGTACTTCTTTTAAAACTTATTTTTTTAAGCAAATATTTTTTGCATTTCCCATATCATATTTTGACCCACATACACTCCAAAAACACCCCAGTTTCTGAGGTTCAATTCTTGTGCATGTTCAATTTCTTTCTATCTGTGAAAGGAGCAGCTCCTTATCCAGGAGAATTAGGGGCTTACAGATTAAATAAAAGTCAGGAATCGTTGCTGAAGGGAAAGAATGGGCTTTCAATGGGGAGTTAAAAATGGCAGAGTAAATTCCTGGTGTGGAGACAAAATGAAATGGTGTATTGCTTCTGACATAAGGTAGTTTGAGGGGATCACTGAATTGCTTGAGCTCTCAAAAGGATTCCTGCTCGTCCAGACTGCTCTCTGCAGGGGGGGACATCCTGGTGTCAGAAAATCCCCTTACAAGTGCTGTCTTTCAGCCAGCTGGGGTACATACATTGTGTTGGTGGCTTGACACTCAAACTCTAGATTTGTTTCTTAAAACGCCAACTGCACAGGCAGTTGTTGAGGCCTGCGACCACTATAAAGCTAAATAGGATTTGAGCCTTTACAGTAAAATCAAATCAAATAATGGGATAATTGTAAATTAACTAAAATTTGTGTGTTGTGAACTGGTTTTTGGCTGTCTTTATTTACTTAAATTCTGAGCTTTTAGTCAAAAGGCCTTTTATTTTCAAATTTCTCAGCTGTGAGTGCTGGGAGCACCTAAATCAATTTATTTTGAGGATTAATGATTCAAGGGATTAGAAGGATATGATAAACTCCAAGTATTCTAAAAGCTGACTGAAAATATTATCGGGTGCATTATAAATGGAGGAGACCAATTAAAAACCATGGGAATATTCAGATTCCCAAATACACAGAGGCAGCAGAACCTCAGGTGCTATTTCTGCAGCTGCTGGTTCTTTGTGGCAGGAGGCTCCTTCAGGTGATGCCTATTAGCAGGACGGGGATTTGAAGAGAAAAGAGCAGCAAGGCTGTTTTCAAGTGGAGAGGGGAATTAAAGGTGCTTGGGTTGGATGGAAGTTTCTGAAGCTGTTTGAATGCTGAAGGAATGGATAGGAGCTGCTGGCGTAACTCACTGTAGTACTAATGTTGTTCTATTCAAGGGTACTCTTGGAAGAAATTTTACATGAGGTGTTTTTTTCCGCATTTATAAGGAGTAAGGAGCTTATTTAGAATGGATCACCTGTTTTACGGGAAGTTGCTCCTGTCTTTTTATGCTTAACATGAAAGGGGGTGGAGGGCTTCCTAGAAATGTAGAGACAGAGAAAATGCATGGAATTCATGCTAGGCAGCCTTGTGGGTCTCACCCTTCAACCTGATGAGACTAAATTGAGTTCCCACCCAGACGACACCTCCCTGTGCCTTTGGGGGCCCCCTGGCACAGTGCGGACACTGATTGAATCACAGCTTCCTGGAAGATGGAGGCAAGTGAATACTGCCCATGGTCTTCTTCCAGCTGCCCTCCATCCTCTCTTCCTCAAGCACTGCTGTTGCACTCAGCCTCTCCATTCATGCCAAACCACACAATCGCTCTGTTCCCTCTCGGATGGAACAACAATAAAAAAACAAGGCAATGTATAGAAAAGGTGAACTTTGTTGATTTGGACTACTCCTAAGAGCTACAGCTAGGGGGTGCAAAGACTACGGTGGGGAGAACCTTGTGCCTAAAACTACATCAACTTTTGGGAACTTGAACTGATGCCTTTTCTTGGTCTTAAAATCAAGAATCAAACATGGTTAGGAGGGAAAAAGGGATTTTACCTCTGTATTTATTTTAAGGATCCTTAGGTGCACCACGTCCAGGTCAAATGCACCGAAATGCACACCACAATGCACACCCACAATAGATCAAGTATATCATTATAGGTCATACTAATTAGCATATCTACCAAATATTCCTCAATGAGAGGCTCGAGTGAGCCCCTCTCCCCGAGGAACCTTCCCCTGGATGGTTCTATCTTAGTTTACTAAATGTGTTCTGGAGTGGACCTCAGTATCTGGGGCATTCTGATCCCTAACTACAAAGCTTCTAAAATGTTTAGTCTCCTAGCTTGACAAATAAGTCTAAGAATGTAGGCTAAAAAACACTAAGAATACAAAAGCTATTAAAAGGTATATAAAAGGGGTATAAAAGAAAAGACAAAAAGTCATCATGGCAGCTTCTAGGGGAACAGACTGCTTGGAACTCTATTCTATACCGAAGAGTGGGGGGGCTAAACTAACACCTGTGGTGGGGGATGTCGCAGTGCCCGGGCTGAGCACTGGTCATGCATCCCCTGCAGTGAGGTGCAAACAGAGAGCCAGGCTGGAGAGGCACTGTCAAGGGGAGAAGTAGAGTCTCCTCTTCCAAATGCCCCATTTCCTCAGTCTCTTCTCTCCGGGCCGCTGCAGAGGGCAGTGGCGCAGGCACAGCCGCATCAGGGCACTGTTGTCCCTCAGCTGCTGGAGCAGCTCCTTGCAGCAGCTGTGTCCCTGGCAGCACTTCCCTGCAGAGGCCAAGGGGCTCTGGTGCTTCTTCTGGAAGGCACAACACAGGGAGCCTGATGCAGGGGGGCAGAGGGGCCTTGGGGAGCTGAGCCCTCTCGGGCCGGCTCTGGCCTCTGCGGGAGAGACTCGCGCCTGGCTGGGCTGCCCCAGGTGGAGGCTCTGCCAGGTGTCCCTGGGGCTCAGCCTGGGCCCAGTTCCTGCTCAGGGGCTGAGGTTTCCCTGATGCCTCTGGGCCTTGGATAAAGGGCTGCCCAAGAGGCCCAGGACCCGGAGGACCTGCCCAACTTTTCTCCTGCACCAGGGCTCTTGGGTCTCACCCGACACCAGCTTGGCCCAAGGCCTTGGCAGCTCCTGGCCCCCCCAGCACTATCCCACCTGCCTGACCTCCCTCACCTCTCCCCAGTGTCTACGGAGCTTCCTGCGGAGCCACTGGCTGAGGGTAATGCCCATCATCTGCAGGTCCAGGGCTTCACAAGTCCAAGAAAGCAGTGCCAAATGCCCCAAGGGGGTCATCCCTAGGCCCGTGTCCCACTGCTCCAGGGCCTCGGGAAGCACAGCCAAGGTGCCTGTGTCCCCAGCAGGATGGCTGGAAGTGTCCAGAGGATGGCCCAAGATCACCAGCAGTGCAAGCGTCAGGAGCCAAGGGAAGCGCTGGCTGGCCATGGTGCTGCTGCGTGACCAGCCACCACCTGCGCACAGGCTCTGGCTGTCGCTCCATGCATGCCGAGTTCTGCCCGGGCTCTGGGCATGGGCACGGGCTGGCAACGGTTGCCAGCCACCACGCTGTGCCCAAGGGCTGTGATGTCACAGAATCACGCAATCCATCGGCTTGCAAGAGGCCTGTGAGATCATCACGTCCAACCTGTGACCCATCCCCACCGTGGCAACTGGAGCGCAGCACTGAGGGCTATGCCCAGGCTTCCCTTTCCTAGACACCTCCCACTGTGAGGATTCCATTCCCACCCCTGGGCAGCTCATTCCAACATGGAACCCCCTTTTCGAGGAAAAAGTTCTTCCTAATGTCCAACCCAAACATCCTTTGGCACAGCTTAAACCCCTTTTTGGCGTCTGCTCTCTCTTGTCCTCACCCACCTCTGAGAAGGCTGGCACTGCCTTGTCTGTGAGTTCCCTGTAGGCAGGAGCAGAGGCTGTGCCAATGGGTGCTGCTCAACTTTTGGGCCATTCCAAGGGGCTGCTTTCCTTATTCTTTGTATATTTGCATTAAAGAAGAAAGCATCCATTCAGGAAAGAACTACTCCATGTAACAGGCAGCTGGGACAAGAATAAGTGTCAATAAATAGACTGGGAAAAAGACTGAGGCTGGAAAATTGCAGAGGATTTTTGGTAGTTGTCAGAAGTAAAGGGTTCTGGAAGATCTTTTCGGTAAGCAGTGCCTCGAGTTTTAAGATGGAGCTGGAGCAGCGCACGAGAGGCAGTTGTGTGATGTGGCTGCTGTGGCAGCAGGGCAATCTCAAGGTCCCCTCAAGTGCTGTAGCCCTGCAAGCAGAGGAGAATGGAACTCAGAAGGGACAGAATTGTCTCTGAAGGCTAGGACTGGATCCATGCCCAAGGAACAAGAGCAGGGAGAGAACGAGCACAGGCAGTCAGCTGAGACAGGTCTGACAAGAGAAGCGACACCAACTTGGAGCATGGGCCAAAGCCTCTGTAGCCCCTTGAGAGGAATTCTTATCAGAGGAGAGCAACAAAAGAAGAGCTCCAGCTCCCAGGGATCTGGCAAGCTGGAGTGCACTCTGTGCAGGCCAAGAGGTAGGAACAGCGCTCAGTCAAGTGTGGCCCTGCTTGAGGCTGCCCTGCAATGGCGGGGATGTGCCCCAGGGCTTGGTGCCAGCAGCTGCTGGAGCTGGAGCCACACACAGAGCCCTGCAAGGAAAGATGGAGCTTCTCAGGTCTGCTGGGTTTTCAGGTTGTGCATTGGGTCTGTGCCTGTCACCAATGGGGGCTTCCTCAACTGTGGGACTCATCCCATATTTGAGGCACTGATCCCCCAGGGGAATGATCTGTGCGAGGCGGAGGGCAGGCTTTTGAGCACTCAGAAGGAGGAGCATCTTCCCACAGAGTCTTCAAAGAAAAGTCATTGGGTTTTAGGAGTTCTCCTTTTGTTTCTTTGTCTTATGGAATTTTCTCCAAGTTTTTGTTGCTAAGAGACAATAACAACCAGGTACCTTGGAGAGACGAAGTTTCTCTGGGAAGGGTGTGGCTGGCTGCCCTCTTAGCTGGGGGGTTTCTCATAGAGGGGCAGAGGTACCTTGAGAACTGGGCTGGGGGAAGGGGTTGGGTGCAGCTCCTAGCCCCCTCTTGCTCTCTCAGCATTCAGAGGGAAGGAGGCTGCAGTTGCTGTGGGAAGAATTTACCATCACTGCTGGGTTCTGTCTTTTGCTGCCTTCTACCGTGAGTGAAGCTCTGCTCATGGGAGCGGCCATTGCACTGGAACCTTGTTAACACCCTACCTCACTAAAAAAGGACCCTTCACCATCTGCTGGGGTGCCTCAGAGGAATCTCTGGGATCCCCAAGCCCCTTTCTGTTATAAATGAAGCTTGGATTGTTTTTTGGGTGGAATAAAAGTCTGCTCATTTATTAAAAAGAAAACCAGGAGTGGAGACTTGAGGTAAGACCAAGTCCCACTCGACAACCCAGAGAAACAAACAATGCATCGCACAGGATATTCCCTTGGACTCAGGTTCCTCAGGAAGATGAGGGGCTGAGCTCCAGAGCAGTTCTTACAGTCTCTTTTGATGCTGCGATTGGTGCAGCTCAGATCCTCCCTCTGATGCCTCGTTGCTAGGGTCCTCATTGGTGTTCAATTCTGTCAGTCTCTGGGGCGTTGAGTGATTGGTTGGCCCCTTGACCAATAATCCTTCAAAGTATTTACATCATGATTATTGGGTTGTCTTGAGAACATTCTAGAGCATTCCCCTCCTTCCTGTAGACCCACTACTTTCCCCCATTGGTGTCCCCATCTAGTGGGTACACGGCAACATTACACCCGTACAATCTCAATAACAGTTAACTCATTAACTGCATACCCCCACTCCTCTAACAAGCAACTTTTAAGTTCTTCTCAAGCAAAAAAAAAAGAACTTCTTAACCATTTATTACACTTTCCCCTCCCAGGGAGTCTCTCTCTGCCCTGTTGGGCAGACAGGCTGCCACTGCCCAGTCTCCCACTTCTTCAGCACTGGTCTGGGGTTTTCGCTACACTGTAGCCCCCACACGCCCTGCCTGCTGACATATCCAGTGGTTCCAGCTACAGCTGCGGAATTTCTCATACATCTCGTCTACCACCGGGGATTTTGCTCATTCCTGCCATTCCATCTTGCTACTTCCAAGAGTCCTGCTGGGGCACAGGGATTGGCTACCCAGGGGTTTGTGAAGCATTTGTTCCATCCCTTCCCGGGATCCCAGGGCACCAGTGCCGCGTGCTCCCCGAGCTCGCTCCGGAGCGCCCCCTGCAGCCGCGGGGGAACCATCGCACCTGCCCTGCTCACCGGGAGCCGCCAGCGCCCCTGCCGGCTGCGAGCGGAACTGCACCCGAGGGGAAAGGGCCTGACAGCCGAGAAGGCTGGGACTGGATTTGTGATTGTTTGCTGTTGCTGCCATAGTTATTGCTGTTTGTTTGCCTTGTTATACATATATATATAGATATATAATAGTAAAGAACTGATATTCCTGTTCTTCATACCTTTGCCTGAAAGCCCCTTAATTTCAAAATTATTATGAGGGGAAGGCAGTTACATTTTCCATTCCAAGGGAGGCTCCTGCTTTCCGTAGCAGACACCTGTCCTTCAAACCAAGACAGTCATGTACTGGAAATAGCAAAGGAGTGCCCACATAGATAGCAGGATAGGAGGACTTGACCCTTTTCTTTCCCACTCCCATGTCCATTGGCTTATTTGAAGGGACTTGACACAAATACATACAGGATGGAAGAGAAACAGAAGGAATTAGAAGTCTAGGTATAGTCTAGAAAGTCTGAGTTGACTGTGCTGACTGATATGGAAATGTCAGCAGTACCCTGGCAGGCAGGAGTGCCACCCATGTCCTGAGGGGTTTCAGGCCTAGAAACACTGACCTGGCAAGGGAGGGGATTGTCCTGCTCTGCCCTGCACTTGGGTGGTCTCACCTTGGATATTGTGTGCATTTTTGGGTGCTGAAACAAGGAAGATATAAAATTGTTCGAGAGCTTCCAGGGCAGGCCTATGAGGATGGTGAAAGGCCACAGGAGGAGCTGCTGAGCCATAAATTACCAAAATATCTCTTAGTTGAGGGTACTGGGTTTGGGGGTGTGAATGTGGTACCTAATAAATCCTGTATTCATATGAGCTTGGGCACTTTTTTGGAGAGGAAGACAAACTAGTTTGACGCTCAGGGCCAGAGAGTAATCCCTGCTTTTATTTTCCTTGACAATCATTTCAAGACAATGAATCATCATCACTAGCAGCCTGTGATCTATCATCAGTCTGGTATGTAGCAGAAACCTTTTGATTTTACCTTGCATTTAGTAACAGATGCAGTCTGACATTTATCTTACAATTTTAAAAGAATAGGAGAAAGCAAATACCTGGCCAAGGACACAGATTCTCCTTGTTTTCTTATGTTTGTGAGAGATATCTTCCTTGACGCCTACTCCCTGCATGGGTGTTATCGTTTTATGTACCAAAGCTTAGGTGCTCGCTGGGTGGCATGAGGGGCACCATGAGGGAGCACTGAAGAAGATTTGCACGTGGCCAGGGCAGGGACACATGCCTCTGAGTGTCAGCAGGGTCCAGGACAGAGCAGGTGGTGTGCCCATGAGGAGCAATGCTGTGGGGTTTCACTGCAGCACAGCCACAGGCTGTGGCTGTGGTTGGCCCCAAGTAGCTGTAAGGAAAATATATTGCAGAGCTGCTCCAAAAAATACCACGACAGCCTAGATGTTACTCACTGTTATTGTGGATGCCAGATTGTGATGTGGCTTTGTGGGACATGCAGATGGAGTTAGCCCAAATGAAAGACCACCTTCAGAGAGAAAAACACAAAAATTGGGTTTTGGGGTTTGGTAGAAATTTGCATTACTGACAGCCTCTGATGAAACCTGTAGTGTGACTAAAAAGGAGAGGAAAAAGTATGCAATATTCACTGCCAAATCATCCTTATTAACATAGTAAAGCACCACTTCTGATTTTGCTTCTCGTAGTTCTGGTTCTGTGCCTCTCTCCAGAGAGGGAATGAAGAGAACTGAAGCAGTGTTGAGTTAAACACATCATATGGAAGGAAAGGAAAAACCAAGATAACTATAGGAGTAATACTTAGTACTAGCTGTTGTACAGAACACAGTAATTTAGAATTATTAAGAATATTATTAGAATTATTTGGAAGAATAAGAATAGAATAGTTACGGTGTTCACAGGAATTTGTCAGATTATATGAGATCCTTTTGCTTCAATCTGGATTGCTGTTACACCAGGATGAGGGATGAAGAGAATGGTCTCTGCCTCTTTCTGCCTGTAGGATTAAAAGAAGCCAATTCTCTTGTAGATCCATATCCTGAGAGGCTGTAGGGTATCAGTTTTCTCAAGTGGCCTGTAGGTTCCCACCATACCCTGAGCAATCAGTGAATCAGAATTCCCCTGAAAAACTGAGGGCAAAATTTGAGGAACAAGTCAGCCAGGGCCCATTTTAAAGGCTTTCACAGACCTGGTAATGTTGCACAGCTTACACTCATGGCTTACTAAGAAAGTCTCTCCTTTCTTCCCACCACTCCCCTTTCTGCTTCCCCCCAGGAGCTCTAATCCTGCTGTGGTTAACAGCTTGTCTTGGGGAAAACCCCTCGTTGATAAAACTGCAGCTCTCCACACGTCTGAATTTCCAGTGAACCAAATGGGATTTATTTTTTCAGCCTTTCAGTGTCAAATGAAGAGCCAAAGCCCATCCTACCAATGGAGCAGAAGTTTTGCAAACCTTGGGAACAGTTAAACTGAACTGCCAGGAGGGTGGTCTGGCTGGATATAAACTGCCCCTTTTTAGGTTACGCCTCTTTTTTGGGAGATTCTTATCACTTCTGATCTGTGCTTTGTCAGGTCTCACAGGCTGCGCAATACAGGCAGCAGTAACCCAGCATCTTAGACTGACAGTGATGTGTCTGTGATGGAAAAATGAACTGTGACCCCTGAGGAAAAGGATTATCCCCTAATCCTGCTAAGGCAGTGGAGGGGCTCTGTTAAACCAGCTGTGCTCCTTGGCAGAGCTGACTTTTCTGGAGGGTCTGCAGGATGCCTGCCCAGCATCTCTCCCATGGCACAGGGGCGCCTGGGGCTGGGTACAGACACTGCTGTGAGAACACAGACCACACGGCTGAGCTTCTGACCATGATGGCTGATTCTGCTTTTTAGTGGTTATAAAATCACGGTTCCAACTGTGGTGCGTAATCTCAGATGTGGGCAGGATTTATCATGGAAACAATTGGATTTTGGCTGCCTTGCTGAATAATAGCTCAAGTTGTGAGTAAGAAAGTTGGATCAGAAACCAACAGCTGGTCGGCTTACCACTGGAAAATGTAAACTAATACTGTCAATATAAGAAGAACGACATCACCAAGAATATTGAGTGCGGGCTTTGGTGGATTGACGCTGTGTTTGTTCCTACTGGGTCCCTCGTGGAGACGCTTAGGCGGCACTCTCCTGGCACCTACCCATGCACACAATCTCACCTTCGCAGGTGGTTGCGAACAGCCGCTCACACACAGTCTATGCACAAACCGGAGACAAAGAGGTGAGAGGGGTTCTCTGCATGCAGTTCTGAGGTGTTTAATGGCAACACACCCGAAGGGAACAGAGGCAAGAAGAACCCAAAACCGAAAGCCTGTGCCGGTTTTATCCCGAGAACTCCCAAAGGTGGGCAGAGCATCCAAAACCAATAGTCTGAGGGCTAGGGGGCAGAGGCAAGGTTGAGTGACATTACAGGGGCCAATGGGAAAAGGGATGGGAGGGGGAGAGGGCCAGTGGCCAGCAGAATCTAGACAAAGGGAGAACTTTCCAGCCTAGTGTTGTAGGGAGAGACCACTTTTAGGGCAACTTGGGGGGTGTAAAGGGGACTTAGCCACCGCAACACAAGACGTCATGACTTCTATGCACTGTTGAAGTAGATCTGAATTATTGACTCTGTCAACAGTTGAAATACCAAATGTAGATAATATTTCGCCACCACAAAAGGGAGAAAATAACTATTAGATTCTTTAGTATCTTTTCTTCTGATGTTCTTGGCTATGCGATTTGATATCTTCTGTCTCCTTTCTGTACCAAGACATCAAAACTTGGGTAGATTAAAATATTAATCATACTTTATTTTAATTCTGTTAAATTTAGAACTAATCTGCAATACTTCTGCATTTTTGACTTCGACAAGAATGAATTTTTGAGCCAGCCTGTCCAGCCACAGGCATGCAAATTACTCACTCACAGGAGGGTGAGATCCTAGGAGTGAGAGCATGCCAAAGCTTTTCTCCCATAAAGTATCTCAGATTTTACACAGAAACTCTCTGTATGCTAAACACTGGCCCTTCCCTCCTATTACTTGTCCTGCGTGCTGTAAATAAGAAGATGATTTTAAGTGAGGAATCTATGAAAGGCAGAGTTTAAGGAGAGATCTTTCATGCCCCTTGACAGGATCCTCAGGCAGCAGTTTGGTGCCACCTCTTGGAGAGACTTGTTTTCCACTTCCTCATTTCCTGGGCTTTCAGTCTGTTCCACGTCCATTTGTACCAGAGAGGATGGAGACCTGGAGTACCATAGTTAAAGATAATTAAACAGACTCCTTGTCTAACTTCTGGGTTCCTCTAGATAATGAAAAATGAAAGTTTTGTTAAATTTAAAAGATTTTCACTCTAAGGAAACTTAACATATTTTTAATTCAGACCTAGTAATTCTTTGGGAATTTCTGTCTTAAGATAGGAAAGTCATGGCAGGTGTTTCCCAGCTAGTTATCCTGCAGATAACTTTTTTGCTGGGTTTTTGTTTTTTGGTTTTTGTTTCCCCCAGACAGCAGTAACTGTAATGCATGGCAGATTTCAGGGCACAGTGTTCTCTTCATGATGAATTATTTATATAGCCTTCTAACTTTATAAGGCAGCATCTCTGTGTCAAGCAATGTAATACATCTGTGCATCATGCCCTGGGACAAAAACTGCCTTGAAAGCAGAAGGGAACCTTGGGTAGGTAGGACATCCTAATCTCTAAACTATAACTGCAGTAGAACAAAGAAATCTGCATTCCTGCTACAATAGCAGTGGAGGTTTTAATCATTGTAGTGACAAGAGTAAGATGGACGTCGGATTAAACAGTAAGGGGAGAAAATGCCTAATAAGAAGAAAAATTGATCCTGAGCAATGGGGACAGCCTACTATAGTAGAAGAATTAAACAGGTTAGATGAAATGTCAGGTGTAATCATGCACTGAGTATGATGTAATCCAAGGGGGTGACCCAAGCTCACTCTGTCTTCATGGTCTCATTACCCAGGGTCCTATTGTGGACCAGTGCTTTTACCACATCAACTGATTTCTTAATTTTGTGCAAGGTTTTATCTTTACCATCTGTTATTTGGTACTTTGGGTTCGGATATAGAAAAATGTCATGAGCAAGGACAATATGTTCTATAAAATGTGTGTACATTGTCTTTTGTGGCCCTTGCAGCAGAAAACCTTTTCAGCCTTCATAGTGAGATACCAGTTGCCATGTTATGTGGCAGGTACCACATCGCCCTTCACCTTGGTGAGCTGAAGGGATGGATCAGCTGGGAAAGGCCCATAGGCAGCACTCTTTTTACTGGAGATAAATATATATTAAGGTAGATCCTGGATATCTACTAAGTTTCCTATGCTGAGTATTGTTTTGCTGGAAATGCACAATGTTTTGCTGGAAATGCACAATGTTTTGCTGGAAATGCACGATGACAAAATCCTGTTGAAAGTGGTGGGTGTCACAGTACAAAAGAACATCTGGAAGGGTGGAAGATGAGAAAATCCTGCTTGAGGAGAGGTAGCAGCAGGTAGTTTCAGTGGTGTGGAGTGTGTGGGTGAATGCCAGCAAAGGATTTCCACACAGACTTTGAAAAGAGAAAATGATCAAAGGAACATAAAATTACTGACTTCAGTTCTAGTTCTACACAAAGAAATTTTCTGGTTTCAGTTTTTATTCTGCCCTGTTCTATCTTTACCTAATATTTGAATCTTTGGTAAGAGTATATAAACTAAATCCTTACTGGACGCGTGAACCTGGACTTCGACACCATGTCGGGTTTAATGGGATCCCTGTCTGCAAATCCAGCCCACAGTAACTGGTCACAAGTCACAGGATTTCTACCTCACCACAGGAACTGGCAGAAAACAAAAGGGAGGTGGAAATTAATGAAACAGCTCATCATGCAGATAGGCAGTTGAGAAAATAACCACGGTGCCACAGACGGAAGCACGCCTTTGCTGGGGCTCCGGAGGTTTGCATCTCCAGCTAGTAGGAACTTGCCAGCTTGAGTGGAGTTACCTTGATATTAAGGTAAAGAATGTTTCTACCAAATTAACTGATGGAACGAAAAACAACCTCCTGCCACACACATACCATTTCATACAATATTTTTCCACACTTGTGTTATGTTTTTGCCAATTGAAGTCTTTCCTTGGGGCTGCTGGACTAAGAGAGTTTGTCCTTTTATTTACCCAGAGATGCATCTTGATGGTAAAAATACAGACTTCTCTACACTGCCCTAACATTGCTGGGTTTTTTTAACCATTTTCCAGACAGACCATGTTTTAATTTCTGTAATGCATTACTGTTTGTCTTATATGCAGTGTTTTCATCTGATGGGTTGATAGTAGGCATGGCAGTGACTTTAGTGGTGTGAATGTTTGCCCACAGGAACTGCACTCTTAAATTAATTTAACAGTGGTCACTGAAATTACCTGCATGAAAAAATATAAACTGCTGAAACAAGAGGTAGTGACAGGAAAACCTGAGAGATGTGCTTTCTCTGAATATTTTCTTAAAATATCTGAAAACATTCAAATAACCACAAGAAAAAGTGTTGCAAAATTTCTACAGATACTTCCTTGCTCTTATGGGAAACTTGTTAATCTTAAAACCTGTGAAAAAGATGCATATTTGCTACGTTCAGCATAATTTCTTATTTCTATGTGTGGGAAGAAAGGTGAGGATTAAATAACTTTGCCGGAGGCAATTAAAACAGAGGAAAGAAACTACCACAAACCCCAAATAAGGACAAAAATCCCTAAGGTGATACTGAAGCCAGCCAGAGAGTTGGAGAAAGAAATCCTTATGAAGCATGAAATCTGCTTTTGTCCCTGTAGTTTACAGTGACACCAGCATCACAACACATAGTGTGGTGCACTGCTCAGGATACTGTGTGGCTCTTGCCTTGGTGCATGCTGAGAGACGATGGATGCCATTCCTGTGCTAGCCTTAGTTCTCTCTCTATCCTCCAGCCAGCATATTTTCTCACTCAGGAAAACAGACAGCTGACAAGAAGACTGTCCTCTAGATGGTCCCTGCCAGGAGGTAGCCACAGCAGGTGGGAGATAACAGCAGTGAGCTGGCTGGGGGCAGAGTATTGCTCAGGAGTAGACAAAGCTCTTGTTTCACCACAATTCTGAGCTGCCTCTGCTCTGCTCTGCCTTGCCCTGAATTCTTTAGCAACATTTGGGCTAGCCATTTGTTTGTCTTGAGAAATATGGGGGATTATTCTTTAAATTTTTTTGGTTGTTCTGATGCCTTGTAACTTCCCAGAAAGGGCTTTTATAGGTTTATTTGAATTTTGACTGCACTTGACTTGAACTGCAATCAATTATTGCATTAGCAATGAAACAAGCTCCAGTTAAAAAAAATTTTTAAAAAAAGAAAGAAAAATACCACCCAACCCTTGTAAGCTTTTATTAAACACTCATTGTCTGCATCCAATGTTCCCACATTGAGTGTGACCACGCTGGCAGGAAATCTGCCTGCAAGGCCAATCCAGCAGTGGCTGGGAAATAAATCCAGTGCCTGAAGGAGGAGAGAGGCAGAGCCCTGTTCACAGCAGAGGGACAAACTTCACACATTGTCTGTAAAGGGATGCCCTTTTGTGGGTTCTTTCTATTGAATGCCAAAAAAAATGTGGTAGCAGCACTGACTGGCATTTTCAGGGGAGCAGGGGATTTTTTTTTACTTACAGATCTACACAGTGCTGCAGCCAGTAAGAAATAGACAATTTCTTTGATTTTCTGGTGTCCTGTGTGTTCATTCTGCCTCATCCAGCAGCTCCAACATTATTTGCAGGGATGATACTAGTCCTGAATAAGTCACTCATGATGGCTCTAATATTTTTGCACTTATCTTTGCAACAGTGCTGTGGGGTACTGAAGAACCAGGCTCTGTAAAAGACCATCATCCCCTTTTTTATGTGGTTTTTTCCCATTCAGCTCTGAAACTCTGCTCTTGTGTTTCCTACCTTTTTCCAGCTTTGAACTCTGCTGTGCATCCAAAGGGATATGCCTTTAAACAGACTTTGAGAATGACCTTGCTTTCTGTGAGAATGGCCTTGTTTTCTGGGGAGAGTATGCTTATCTAGTTATGCTTTTAAATTAATTTCTGCACTGTGGTGGTTTTCCTGTTACCCGTTCAAGGTAAGCCTGGGATTTTCTCATCAATATGATTTGTTTCTGTCTTAGGCCAATGCAAGTCATACATTTGGAGATTGATCTGATAATTTTCTGAAGTCTAGAAGACTTTTTAATAGATGTACTGATTCAGCCCCGCTTGAATGAGCCGCAATAAATAAACATGATAGAATGGCCAGGTACATTGCTTATTTTTGTACATGGAACAGAAGTAGCCTTTTAAAAGGGTGCCACATTTCCGGTCTGTCTCCTGCATGTGAGCAGAGTGGGACCCTGTGGATGGGCCAGTGGCCTGTTCCCTCTGCTAGGGAATGCAAATTGGAGCTGCTTCTGTAGGCTTGAAAAGATTAGATGCTATTTCCATATTGCAAGTGAGAAAATGCAAACATGCATTAAAAGATTCAGTGTCAGGGCTTCGTAACAGAAGTTCTTGGTGGTTTGTCATCCTACATGCCCTTTAGATAAAGGGTAAGGGCTAAAAATTAATGTGACCTTTTCCTTCTCCCATCTAGATCTAGATCTGTGCCTATTTAGGGAGTGTGCATGTGCCTGGAATGAAATCAGCTTGCTTCTGGAAGAGCATGTTAAAACTGTGGTGCTAAAGAGGCTCTAAGAAATCTTAAACTCAGGCTTGAATCGAATCTGCACTTTCTCAGGATCCACGAATCTCGCAGCTTGACAGTGAAATGCTACAGCTTATGTAAATATGAAAAGTCTCATTGGCAGGTGTTGCAGCTCACAAGTGGATATATATAATCTCTACTCTTGTACAGACCTCATGAGTCAAACAGGACCCAAATCTTTAGAGCTGTGTTGGCTTAATTTTCATGTAGTTGTACAGGAGGTTCTTTATCGGTACTTGGTTTTTTTCACGAGGTGAACCATAGACTGCCTTGCCCTCAGCTGCCCTGCTAGACCACAGGATCAGAAGTACTTGCTCACAAAAGAGGTTGCTTATACTGATACTCTAAGCACCTCACAGTCTCTATGCATATATGCAAAGTGGAGGTCTACAACTACTAATTGTAACTGCACAGTAGTGACTAATAGTAGTAGCATGAGGAAAGCCTCATGGATGGTTAGTATGAAATGGGTTACAGTCCATCACTGTGATTACCTTGGAGCTTCCCTCTGACCTCCACAGCAGTGTGGTACCCTGTCCTTCCCCCACCAGACTGAGGAATTTAAGTCAATCTGGTTTCCTTCTGAAGTAGCACATGCCTGGGGCTGAACCCAGACCTCCAGTTGCTGATATATGCGCATGCACGCTTTGCTTCTGTTATGCTCTAATCAGATTGGCAACATCTCCTCAATTAGAAGTGATCAGCAGCAGCAGGCATGGGTAAGGAGGCTACATCTAGATGGCAGTGTTACTTCAGGAGAACATTCGAAGTGATCCCAGTTCTGCATGGACTGAGCCTGATTGACCTTGCTTAGCAGGAGGAGAACACGCCAAGAACTTATCTTGTACAACCCGTTAGTAAGCTTCAAGGTTTCTTGAACCTTAGAACAGTCATTTTATGTCTTCACAAACCTGTTCCACCTGTCTGCAGCTTGTCAATATTTATCCTGTGGCTTATTAAATTCCCAGGCCTCATAAAAGGCATTGATTTGTTTTGCTTAACCATTTCTCTGACTGTTTGTCTCCCAGTGTAAATCACTATGTGATATTAAATTACACCGGAGTTCAAACCCTAGGCTCACAGTGCTGCATTCATTATATATATATGTATATGTAGTATTTTCATGCTAATATCTTAATAGGCCTCTAAAGTCTGTGAACCAGTGTAAGTATTCCTTATTCTGAGAGCATATGAATCCCTGCCAAATATTGTCTGCCTTCTGCTTTATGTTTTTAAAGAGCAAGTCTCATATTAGCATCTGGAAAAGCCCCTGTGGTCACAGCTGTGCCATGCCATTGCTATTCTGCTCAAGCACTGCAGAGCCCTTTGAAGTATTTCAGTAATGTCCTATGTTATTCTAAACTTCTGCAAGCTTGATGTGTACCTAGATTCAGATATGCGGATCTGCCTTTGGGTTTTGAGCCCAGGATATGCCCGCTCATGCTTTTAGGATGTGTGTGTTGGCTTTGTTTTTGGTCCCATATTTCACCTTAAGCCAAAGCCATGCAGTCTTTGTTGTCTGGCTGTTGTTGTTCCACACCTATCTACTCCATGTCTTCCTTCAGGTGATGAGACGAGACAAGCCAATCTTCACACCAAACCATGAAATTCTGTTTTTGCAGTGCCTAGCCTTAGCATGAAATACCCAAAAAAGGTCAAATGAAGATACGTGTCTGGCAGAGTAAAAGTTATGAGAACAGGGGCGGCTGTTCAGATTTGCAAAGATCAGGTAGGGCAGGTTCAGAGACTCTGTGTGTGTGTGCTGTGAGGTGCATACATAATACAAGGTTGTCCTTGGCTGCAGCAAGTGTTTAATTGCTGTGTTGTGCTTCCCTAGAAGAGCTGCTCTTTGTAAAGGATTTTAAAACCAGCAGTCCCTGCTGTGCTGTCCCTTCTTGTCTGTGCTGTCAGGAGTTCCCCTCAAACTTGTTATAACTCACATTTTGTGACTTTTCAGGTCTAAATTCTACCACCTGCCCGATCCCTCACCCCCACAGCTTCTTCTGCCCAAACAGGATTGTTCTGATCAATCATTATTTACTGACTTTCATTCTTTTTTGTTGGTTGTTTTCACTTCCTTCTGGAAAATGGACTTCGGGTGCTTTTATCTCAGTAGAAAGTTTATCCATACCTACTCTACTGCTAGTATTTCAAAACCAGAAATCTTGCTCAGTTGCCTTTCTGAAAAGTCAAACCCTCAGTAAACTACTTTCATGAATGTCAGTTTTATGTAACCAGTGTTAACTACAAAAATACCTAAAGATATTTATGGAGATACAGCAAAAGCCTGTATTTCACTTAGCTCTTTGGCATTCTCTGAAACAACAAAGTTATTTATCAGATGCTGTATCTTTAGAAATATATATGAATGTGTGTGGTTTACTATGTCCTATGTCAAATTATAATATGTATTGATGTGTATATTATCTCTGAGTGAAGATAAAACTCTGTTAATCAGCAGTGTTTTTCTTTTCAAATCTTGCTAAGATCAGGAAATTAAGAGTGACTCCAATGTAAATAGCACTAAGAGTCAGCAGAGCTGTGTTCCCATGGGCCTCATTAGCTTCTTTAGCATGAGGACACAACCCTTTCCTCCTGATCCTTAAAGATAAAAATGTCATACCCCCAATATGACAACAAAAGAGTTGGGGGTTTTTCATGACTCTTTCTTCTTCCATTGACCCTATGAAGATTATGAAAATAAAACCTGCAAATGGAAACTCATATAATGAAAAGAATAACTAATATTCAGCAAATTCAATTTTTTTAAAGCACTTTTAAAGCAGAGTTCGAAATTTTATTTTAAGGTTTCTTTTCCTTTTCAAAGCATCTATTCTGAAATTATTTTGAATACACCCAGGAAGGCTTCCCCAATCTTTTAGAGTTTATTTTCCACATTGGTACTGCAGTTTGCTAGGAGCACCTGCCAACAATCAGTATAAAGGGCCCTAACTTTCTGAAAACAAACTAAAAGAAATGAAAGCAGAAATGGGAAATGGACCCTGAGTTCACCACAAGTACCACTATTATCCTGTGTCCAAAGCTGGAAAATATGGATTGTTTGTTTCACATAGTTTTGAATAAAAATAAGTATTTTACTGGCTATAATAATAGAACACAGTCATAGAAGCCTTTTTTAAACATGTCTTTTTCAGCATTCAGTCACAAGCTTTAGGTAAACCAGGAACTATCTCCATCTATGGGTTTCCTGTGACATGGGCGTTTGCCTTTGGGAGTTACTGCAGTGGATCTCCAGGCTGTACACACGATTCCATGTTCCCTGTGTAGCCCCAGGCACTCAGAAAACTCAGTCCATTGTGAGACCTACAGACAAAATTGTGAAATTCCCCAGGCGAAGGTGTATGTTTTTTATATATGTATACACGCTGACATGTTTCTTGTTATATATATGTACATACATGTATATGGCACATAGCACTGCTGCAGTGTGAATTATATATATATATTTAATTTTCATATATAGTTTAATGTATTAATATACTGATTACATGAATTGTTTTGTTGCTTTATTACTATACAAATATTTCTATAGTGTGTGTGTTTTTAGATATAGCAAAGCAGTGCTAATTGCTTCCACAACTGAGAGTGTCTAGGCTGAGCTTCTGTCAAAGGTTAATACATTGTGAGTTGGGAAGATGGGGAGGTGCTAATGTGGGGTTTGGGGTTTTTTTCTTTCTTCGCTTCAGCGGATGGCTGAGCAGTGCTGATTCGTGCTGCTGGATACAGTTATTAAACTTCTAAAGATCAACTCTTCAGTCAAACTAGATTTCTGTGTTTTCATCCCTGTAGCAAGAGTGAGATACCAATTCTCAATATGAAAAAAAATCAAGAGAGTATGGTCTGATAAAGAAGCCCAATTGGATTTTAATGATAAAATGAAAAAATTGTCCAAGTCTTCCAGATTAATGCAACAGATACCTTTTCATCTGCCTCAGCAGATAACACAAAAAATAACATTGATTTCTACATCGGGCTTTAAGTTTGTCCTGTTGGCAGACCATACCCCTGCTTTCATTGCTGCTGGAACAGACCTAGCTGCTGCTTCTCTTGTGTGTTAGGTAACAGGTACCAAGGAAAAGGTTGACAGAGTCACCTCTATCTCCAGGGCAATATCATTTGAACCAATTCAGCAGTCACCCTCTGTTTATACCCCACAGGAATGATCTTCAAGCGGTCTTGAGTGCTCACCCGCTTGCCTCTTGAGAGGACTGCTGCCCTTCTCCCAGTGCCTGTAATTACACGACCAGAAAAACACTTCTCATGTTTCAGCATATCCTAAAAAGTGAGCAGGAGGTTGAAGGGGAAGTGTGATATTCAGAACACTGGCTCAAATGAGAGCATGTGAGCAGAAACAAACCCAGCCATAGCTAACACAGCTCAGCTCCGCATTAGCTGCCTGTGGATGGTGTTGGGAAAACAAATCCTTACTCTGCCCAGAGGCTGGAAAGGATTTCTAACTCTTTTACTATTGTATTGTGGATGTTCACTTTGATTTGCGCCCCCGTTGAGCAATTTACCTCTGCTAATGACCTAATGAGATGAAAAGGATTTGTCTGAGCATGATTCATGATGCTGGATCAGGGACTCTGGTTCAGTACCACCAGCTGTGTGTACATCTTTCTGGGTGTTGCCAACAGAGGATCTGTCTCTGGAGACATTGGCAGACAAGTCCTGTAGTAATTTCTGTGACTACAAATCCTATGTTAGCCTACAGGACTGTAAGCATCCAAAGTCTGCAGATTTTCTTTCCTTCTGAAATGCAAATAAAGGCCAACCTGGCTGTCTCTGTCCTCTCTTTGATATCAGGGACTTTTTACTATTCTCACATTGGGCAAGGGAGCAGTTCACCAATTAAAATGTTTTAGTGCCTTCCTTTAGTCCAGTAGAAGACACCCCATTCTAAGTGTCCTGCTCCAAGTGTACAGGCTGTTCTAGGTTTGCCTTCCTTTGAGAGGTCTTTTACAGTGTGTTTGTTTGACAGCACATTGTGTGTGATTTGCAGTTTCCTCAGCCCTATTCATTCATCTTGTTTATAGCCCGTTTATTAAGGGTCATTTACCAAACAAATAGAAATTAATTTAGACTTGTTAAACTGTAGAGAACTGCCAGGATGAGACTATTACCTGAACTCTGAAGAAAGAAAAAGTCATCAGCAATGCATATTTGAAGGTCTTAACAATCCCAGGAACAGCTCCTTTTTTATGTACAGAACAGTGATTTTTTTGTATCCAGTGGCCCAGTCCTACCAGAGCAACTGGCATATGTTCTGTCCCATCCTTCTAATGGAATTAAATTTATGGGTAACACCTCTCCCAGCATGCTCCACTGTCCCTGAGTTTTGTGTGCATCTAGAAGCACAGACTTTCCTCAAGTCCAGCTCACTCCTGTGTGGGTTTCTCTGGAAGGGCAGCAGTTGTGTGATTGGCTGCACATCATTTTCTATTTATCATCAAAATGAAGAATACAAGCACAGCTTAAGCTTTATTCTTGTTATCTCATGAGACTGAAATTCTTGTGAGAAGCACCATGTTGACAGCATCTGAGGTGCTTTCTCAGCCATGTATGTGCTACGAGACCACTTTGATAGCAGAATAACAAGCTGAAGATGACCTCCTTGATAGACAGTCTCAGCAGACAGAAGTCCCAGCCCCTTTCTGCTGTACTGCACCTTTGGACAACTCCCCTGCTGAAGATGTACAGCTCAAGGTGTCTACCTACACTGAGGTAGAAATGGATTGCGGTTAGTCTCCACTAAATTCTTCCAGAGAGCTATTTTGTTTTGAGAAACACATCTGTTGGAAAGACATTCTAAAATTCTATATGGGAACAGCCTGGTTTTGCAGGAATCTGAAAGCTGATTCACCACTCGAGTTGCACAAGGAGCTCTGAGGGAATTTTGTAAGGCCCTGAGCAATATAAATCTGTGCTGATTCAGGATAAACCTTTTCTTGATGAACAAGCATAGAATCATAGAATGACCTGGGTTGGGAGGGACCTCAGAGATCACCTGGTTCCAACCACTCTGCCATGGGCAGGGATACCTTTCACTAGACCAGGTTGTTCAACTCTGAGTCATTGACCATGACCCTCTGAATGTGACTGTTCAACCACTTTCTTCTCCTCTAACAGTCCACTCCTCAAATCCATCTCTCTCCAGTGTGGAGAGAAAGGATGCTGAGGGTTACCATGTCAAAGACATTACAGAAATCCAGATTAATGACATCTGTAGCTCTTCCCTTGTCCGCTGATGTAGTTACTCCATCACAGAAGGCCACTGGGTTGGTCACGCAGGCCTTGTTCTTACTGAAGCCATGATGGCTGTCTTGAATCATGCTGCCATTTTTCATGTACTTCAGTATAGCTTCTAGGAAGATCTGTTCCATGATCTTCCCAGGCACAGAGGTGAGACTGACAGGTCAGTGGTTCCCAGGGGCCTCCTTTCTACACTTTTTTAAGATGGGTACGATGTTTCCCCTTTTCCAGTCACCTGGGACTTCACCTGACTGCCAGGACTTTTCAAATACCACAGAGAGTGGTTTGGCAACTACATCAGCCAATTCCCTCAGGACTCTGGGATGCATCTTGTCAGGTCCTATAGGCTTATGTACATTCCGGTTCCTCAGCTGGTCATTAACCTTGTCTTTACTTAAAATGGGATGCACTTTGCTCCCCCAGTCCCTATCCTTCTGTCCATCCACTCGAGAGGTATGGGAAAAGAGGTTGCCATTGAAGACTGAGGCAAAAAAATTGTTGAGTACCTCAGCCTTCTCCTCATCTGTTGTTACCAATTTCCCAGCGTTGTTTATCTGGGAGATACATAATATAGGGAGAAGAAATTCGAGCTCTGAGAAATGTTAGATAACACCCTAGTTGATCTATTTGTTTCTCCTAAATGTTGTTGAGAGCTTTCTTAGTGTTTAACAGCAGTCTTGAAAATTTGGAATATTAAAGGTAGCTTCATCAGGATATGATGATATATGTGATTAAAGTATAGATAGTATCTGTCACAATATTTGGAAATGTATGGGTACCTCTAGTTGCTAAATGACATATGATAAGCTATGTCATTAAGCCATCAGATTTGAGTAACAGGCATGTTTAAAAAAAAAGTTCAATAACAATTTTTTTCTATCAGTTTTTTAATGTAAGCACTCAACCTCCTTATAAATGTTTTTTTTTAAAACATCTTGCACCTTATACCAGTAATTCAAGGAAAGAGGTACCACTACTAAATTAGGTGTTATTGGATGCAGACACCTGAAAATGTCTCTTTGTTCAGTTTTAGGAAATGTAGAAGGAAACTCATCTATTCATGATGCTGTGTATACTTGATCTAATCTGGCTTGTAGGAAAAGGGAGAGAAATATTTTAGGCATTCATGAGTCAAACATTTCTTTGCCTGGAAAAACCAGATGAGGTGTCCATGTAAACAGAGCAGCTTTCTTCCTCAGCAAAAACCTGCAGAGCAAGCCAGCATATCCTTCTTCACGTCTGGGTATACTGGTGGTTGATAGTGTTTTTCTTGTTTCTGTAACACTCGGAAATAGGTATCTCTCCGTGAAACACCTGACAGGCATCTACCCCTTATTTACTTGAAAAAAATAAATTATGTCCTTGAATAAGAATTTTTTTTAAAATTAATCATGTTCCATAGCAGAGAAAAATGTCCTGAATCTCTCATTCCTTTTCACCAGTTAATCCACAGAATTACGGAGAGACTCATCAGGCATGAAAGTGTGAAGGGCAACATAAGTGTCAGACAGTAAGAGGGCAGATAAAACTAATGAAAATAAAAAAGGAGAAGGCTTCTGGTGGGGCAGAAATGAACCTGGAAAGGCAAGTGAGATTAATTTATTTGTGGCCTGGAATTTCTTTTTATGCTTTTCCTGCTTTTCTCCTTTCCTGTACATCTCCTAGGAAGTGAACCTTTTCCTGTGCCAAAGTATTTGCACCCTTTTTGACCGAGCATCAGATTAACACACTACTGTTACCCACCCTCATTTACTCTTCAGCAAATCACCACTGCTTATCAAAACACTCTTTTGTGTGTGCATTTCCTGCTTGTTTCTTCTTCAGCTTTGTAACTGTTATAAGGTTTCTCAATCAGTATTCATGACACAGATTTCAAATGGTGTAAGAAAAATAAGGGAGATGGATATGGAAAGCTAGCAGTATTTTACAATAGAAGAAGACTTAGATTCATAGTATCTTGCCTTGAGTAATGGAATTGCTTTTTTATTTTCTCGGAAGAAAAGCAATTGGAAGAGTAATTATTTATTATGATTTGTTTATTAATAAACAGTAATAAAATAAGTGCATGTTTATGCTATAATGATGAGGCAGCTGATACTTCACCCTTGGAGTATTTATTTTTGCTACTTTTTTTTCCTCTTCTGTCCTGGGACTTGTGATCCAAATAAGTCCAAACAGGATTTTCAGCTTTGCGATCCCTGGCAGCCTCTGTAAAACAAAAGCTGCTTGTGCTGGGAGGCGGCTCCATCCAGATGGACAGAGGTTCCCGTTATGGGAGTTCATCCAGCGGGTGGGATTTTTATTTTATTTTTAAGTAATATTGCATTGTTGATAGGGACACAACAGTGGCTTCATTCCAAACATTCTACTGGAGGAAGCATTTCTGATGGGGATAAAAGGTTAATGTCTTCCCTCCCTCTTGTCAGTACATTGTTGACTCTTCTTTCATTGTGGTGGATGGTAACAAAAACCAAAAGCATAACTTCTAGTGATCTGCTCCCCAATATGCCATGTTTAAGTGTTATTTGAGTCCAAGGACTGAGTAAAAAGAGCCATTCAAGTCTGTTGTAATCATGTCAAGACACAGGATTTCTGTCTTAAAGGGAGTGGGACATGGTTGCTGACTGATTTGTTTGTGCTTTGTAGAAGGGGGAGAATATAGTTGGAAGTTATGGAACAAACTAAATGTTTTGGATTTTTTTTAAGCTATGACTAAGAAACTTAAACATAGAGGATGGCTCATTACAGCTGGTGTTTAAGTCATCAAAAGAGTCAGAGGCAGTGTGAGGAAAGAATATTAATTGTGAAGAACAGTGAGGGTTACTATTTAATTTGGTCCATTTCAGTGTAACCGTAGGAGACATTGCTGCTCCCAATTACAGAAGAAAGGGCAGATCTCTGCTGCTGCAAAGGGAAAACTCATCATCATTTTAGTTACACTCATTGTACCACACTCAACTGCCCATTTTCCCTCTAATGGCAGGTCTAAAACAGGTTAATCTCAGAATTCTGCAGTGCCCTTTTGTAATAATGCCACCAAACCCGCATGTGTAACCCTCACATGCCACTTGCAACTGGGGGAGAAGGCTCTGCTTCATGTTGAAATGAGCCTTCTCAAAAAGGCATTGTGAGGAACTTGTTCAGAGGAGGCTGGGAAAAGTATCATCATTGGACAGACCATGGAATTGAAGCACAGTATGGCTGCATAATTTGCCACCCAGTGTAGTAGATGAGGCTGGTAACAGAGCTAAAAGTATAATTCATCCTAGACCAGAGCCTTGTTGCAAAAGAATCAGATCTGGTTCCCATTTGTTAGGAAGCACAGGATAAATATTTGGGGTGAAACAGGTCAGATTTCCATAAAATTTTGCTTGAGGTAAAATTTGAACAATGTGATTTGTGGTTTACTTTACCTTTTTTCCTTTCTTTATTTTTTTTGTTATTCATCCATGTGGCAACTTTAGAAGGTGTAGCAAGCATTGCTATGACAGGTTTAATAACAGGAAATTCTCCTGTTACATTTCTTTACATTCTGTATCAAAGTATACACTCCTTTCATTTGTTTTTTGAAATGTTTTTGCTCAAATTCAGTCAACATCTACCTGGATGGCCATGGCCAGCTGTGTTCCAGATGCTGATTATGCCTCATTAAGTGATGTGGCATTCCTGCTGCAGGTCTCATAGGGCAGCATGGCAGGCACAGGTGTTGCTCTTGTGGGAAATGGAATTCTAGATTTGCTAGAGATTAAGTTTAAAAAAAAAAAAAAAAGGCTGTTATCAAATCTGTGTCATTGTCCCGCACACCACAGTGCCTCCTGCCCAGTGGGTCATGGCAAGGAGGCTGTTTTTCAGTCATGTAGGGCCTGTGTGGTAGTTTTTCATCGGCAGAGAAGCAGCAGGAGTACGTGCAGAAGAGGAGCAGGAGCACGAGAGAAGGGGCCTATGAATTCAGCCAGGACAGGTAGACATTGGAAAGCCTGTACATTGCTCTGCTCTCTGGAGCTCAAGGGTGGGCAGAGAGCTGGAAGGCTGGTAAATGATAGTGGAGGAAGAGGAGGATGTTTATATTTCTTGGTTATTCAAGCCAGGGAATGCCTTTTAATTTGTATAAGGTGAAAACTGATGCTGATCCTGTTTGGGTCTTTGAGGTGTTGCTGAAACATGTAAGAAGCTCATGTGCAAGGCAGAGGCTTCAGAGGAGGACTGGTCCAGCCTTGAGGCACCCAACCGCTGTTTCTGAGCCCTGGGGGAGAACAACTGAGCTCCAGCAAACACGGGAGATAAATGTAGCTGATAAATAACAAATTGTCTTCATCCACAAAGGCTCGCTCTGTTCACATTGTTTATCGGTTGTTAGTCAGATATGCACGAACATGCCATTCACACCTCAGAGAGCGTGCACCAATAAACGTGGGACCACTTTTAATGGCATACCTAGAGGCACAAGGTGTGAGGTGCAGAGTATAATTTAGTAGAGTGTGGCTCCAGATGTTTTCATGAAGTATGACAAAAGAAATACGTGCCTTATAATAACCTTAATTTTCAGATAGAAAATGAGAGAAATGGGTACATTTGCTAGCATGCACCAACAAGACTACTGTTGTCTTTCTGCCCTGAGAAATAAATTTTTATTGTCCCTCTCCACCCTCCCTCAGGTGACTAGTTTGATCTTGCTTGCAATTTTAAGTTTGCTTCCAAGTTCTCAGACAGTCTCCTCTAGCTCATGCGTTAATAATTACACCTCCTCTTTAACTATATTTTTCATGTTGAGGAGTTGCAAAGCATTTCACAGCCCTGTGCCAATATCTGCTCTTTCACCAGGGAGACTGCAGGGTAACTTAAACCCGTGGAAGATCAAGTGAATGGAGGAGTTGGCTCTGCATGTAAAGAGGTCTCTTCACCTATAGCCAAAAGGGAGAGAGAGCATGGTGGGTGCTGTGCTCTGCCAAGTCAGCTTCCAGTCTCTGTTGGCAGAAGGAAGACAAAGGCTGTTTCTAATGGAAAGTGTTTAAATGCTGAGGACTGGGAGGACAAAAGCAGGAAAATGTGCCAGGACAGCTGCGTTAATACCTTTGTCTTGACAAAGGTATTGTACAGTTCTTCATTATAGCTGGCATTATTGTAATTTTATGTTATCAGTGTTTATCCCTCACAGATGTAAAAAACTGAAGAGTCAGGCTTATTTTTGGGATTGGACCTTTTGCCCTACTGATTTTGAACCTTAGGGATTCTATTTTCTCCCTCCCATTTTTTTTTTCTCTGTGTAGCTATGAGGCTAGAAACTGTTCCTTATAATTTCAATTTATGGCTGAATTTCTCACATAATCACTTGCTTCCTGGAGCTGAGGTTTTAAGAAAAACATTGTAAGTCCATGCACTCCTAAAAAACAACAACAACAACAAAGGCTGCAAAAAAAGACAATATTCTCATATGCAAAAGACTGGATTCCTTGTGGCTTTATTTCAAGAAGATTAGCACTGACATCAGTCCTGCCTTGGGGTAAGGTAAAGATGTCCCACTTCCACCTTCAGGGCTGGGGACATAAATGCTTTCCATGCTACTTTCATCTTCTGTGCAACAAGGCTTCTCTTACTTTCATTCTAGGACTGTTTGCCCATTAAGAGAGAGATTGTCTTATGACCCTGACACCTCCCAGCATCAGTGGAGTTGTTCCAGTGGATGTGATGAGAAGCTCCACATCTTTAATTAATGCAAACTGTATTTGTGACAAAGAAAGCTGATGTTTTCTCAGCTTTGACCTTTCTGTAGGAAAGAAATTACTCGATTTTCTCCACACTTTTCACTCTATGTTTTAATAACACAATCTGGGAAAGGAATTAGCACTAAGCAGTTAGTGCTGCTACATCTAGCAAAGCATTGCTCAGTTTCTCATTTTGGTGGTGATTAAGTTCACTTAACCAAGGCAGGCCTTGGGGCTATGAAGTATCTGAGAGGTTATCATGAGGCTATGCAGGTGGAACATTCAGGGTAGGGAGAGTGCATGTAACCAAGTAATGCAAGGATAAAGATGATCCAAGTATATAAATAGTTAAAATAATTAGAAATCTGAGAAGGCTGGATGCCATATTCCCTAATTAAAATCTCAGTTAGCCAGCAGACCTGGTCAGAGATAGGGTCCTGGTGTGCACTTCTTCACTATGCTCTGACTTTATTGGGAGTTAATTCTCTGTGGTCACTGTTCAAGCTCTAGATTTCTCCCAAGTGCCATAAAGCTTTGTTTATTTAATATAAATAAAAAAGTAAATTAATCCATTCTATTTGGATAAAAAGACAATCAAGATGCTAAAAATCCAGATTCTAATCAAGCTCAGGCCTGTGTGGTTTTTACTGGCATATTTCCTCCAGGAGCTTAATACCACACCCAGCACTAGACTTTTGTAAAGGACAAGAGAAGTCCCCTTTGCCCAGTTCCCACACACTCCACAGGCAGCATCCAGCCTTTTGATGGAGCAGGGTGGCTTCCATACCTGTGCACGAGATGCAAAGAGTGTAATCATTTGCTTGCAGGCTCGCTTGTGGGAATCAAACCAGTCCACATCAGAAAGGAAAAGCCTGGACACATAACAGAAAAATGATCCCAGGTAATAACAAGGCTGTACAATGTCTTGGCAGTGGGGGAAGGGTTCTTGTGTAACTCCATGCTCTGGAGTGGAAAGGTAAATATGTTTTATGGTGTTACATAATAGCTTAAGATGATTTGGGGCTGTACAGATTTGTCGTGCACCTGCCGATTGACAGCCCTGTCCCCAGGACAGTATTGCAAAACCTGCTTCAGACTGTACTACTCCTATTTTAAATACAGAAAAGCGAATCCTTATCCCAGTGAGCTCAGTCATATTATGAATTTCAGGTGGATCAGGACTCCTTTCCTTGCAGCTTTTTCTGAATATCCAGTAAGCAGTGCACCTCATCAGTGTGTGAAGAGCTGAAGGGTTTCTCTACAGCATTATTACAGCTTCTCTACCTTCATCTTACAGGTTTACATTACTACAACTGCCACACTGATACAAAGAACATGTCTTTGTAACACCCCTATCTACTGGACACTTTTATCATCACAATGAATTTAAGGAAAATAGAAAGATTCATGACTTGCTTAAAATCCAGAATGAACCCATCACAAAGTAGGCACCCTGTGAGTCTTGAGTCTCAGGCAGAATTGTAACCACTGACTCTTCTTCTGCAAGATCAGCCAACAAAGGATAAGTATTAGGAAAGACTTCCAAATGTAGAAATCATTAAATTAGAAAAGCAGTATCTCCTTTGTGGGAAAGGTAAAGTGTAGTTCCAGAAAGTCACCCTCTCCAAATAAATGCTGGGTTTTTGAGAAGTGCTTTGTGATCCTTAAGAGCTCCTCTTAGTAATCCTTCAGATAACTTGTGTTCTTTGATTGACCTGTCACATCAAGGGTTTTGCTTCTCTGAGGCATATTCTGAATCTGGTTCTTCTTAAGTTACAGATACCATGTAGATGAATCCTGGAGAACATAATGAAGCTTTTCAACACTAAACAAAACCAAACTTGTAGTTAAGGAGAGAGAGAGGGTTGTGCAGCATCTTCTCTGCATTTTGGCAGGTGTGGACCCTGCTGCTGTACCTGAATGCAGGTATTATCATTCAGTGTATGTGGAGGCTTAATGTTGCCTTAACATGGTCCCAACATACCTATTCCATATAAGATCTCCCTGATAGAGCATGAGTTTGTAACAGGTGAAGTGCAACACGGAGCTCAACTAAGCTGTGGAAGCCCTGAGCCTGAAGCAAAGCAAATACTTTAGTGGAAATCAGAAAAGGATTTGGTGTTTGCATGGATAATGACACAACTCATCATTTTACTCCTTATTTATAGAAAAGGCATAAAGCTCTCATTCTCATGGCATGAAGCAACTGCCAGCACTTTGAGATCAAAAAGGAACTGGTTTTGGGTTTTTTAAATGTGTGTGTTCTCACAAGAATATGAAAAGAGATTTTTTTTTGTCTTTTACCCAAATGGCAGTACCCTCTTTGTGCCAGGGGCCTATATTAGAAGGAAGACCCTCTCCAGCTTTGCAGTTTTCTGTGGTTTCTGTTACTTACTCTGAGTGGCAAAGGAAGTTACATGCCCCATTACTGAAAAGTCTGGTAAAGATCTTGGGGATTTTCATGTCCTCATATAATTGTTCAGTCTGGGAGACAGGTCCCTTCAGCCTCTGTCTTTTCTTTCATCTTATTGTCTGCACTGTTACTCATCCTGAACATTTAGTGGCCATTCACAAGCTGGCAGTGCTTCACCTGTGACTCACACCTCAGTCACTTGTCCAGAAATGAAGCTGTCCCAGGGGCTGTGGAAAGGGCAGACAACTCCGGGAGGATGAGTAAACACCCTCCACTGAACTTTCTCCCTTGTGACTGGTGTGATGTGTACTTAAGGTCTAGCTTTAGGGAAGTCACTCCAGTGACAAAAAACAGCTCATCGAAGTGCCTATGAATCAAAGCTGCTGAGGTCTGTGTTGTTTTATGTAACTTGAGTCTGAGCCCACAGAAATTTGCCAGTTTAACCTGAGATGATTTGCAGTCCTCCTTTGCGTGCTGCAATGGCGCTGAGACCTGACTGCAGTGATTGTCGTGTTGCAGAGTGCCACCGGCTCTCATGACTTGTAGGCAAATCCCTGTGCAGCCCAATGCAGCGAGACAGAGCAGGGAAACACTGCTGTCACTAAAATCCAGAGAGAGGTTTCGTGAAAGTATTCTGAGGAGTTTTATCACTTTAGAGTTGCTGAGGTCTGGCAAGGCATCTTTCTTTAAAATGAGTAGGGCCTCAACTCATTCATCATGGCATACATTGTGGCAGTTTCCTGCCCTGAGAATTTGAGCAATCATGTTTTCTATGTCTGTTCTTCTAAATACCTGCAAATGCTGTCTGGCTACAGGGTTAACCAACATCGTTTTTACACTGTAGCAACTAGAAAGTGCTGTCATAGAAATATGATTTCCTTTCAAGTTTGTATCTCCTTGTTTTCCTAATTGGAAAAAAAACCTGCATGCCCATGCTTGCTTTTTGAGTATGGGGAATGTTTGGCAGAATTTGAATGGAAATGTAGGGGCAAAGGTCAAGGTTATAGAAACTATTTAACTTAGTGCATTACTAAAGGGAAACAAGTGAAAATAATTATTAGACATAGCGAAGATAAGCAATTCTCAATAGATATACAGAGAATTAAAAGTGGGTCTCAATAATTTAGGGTTCTTCAGTCCAAAGTGAATTATTAAAGGTAAGAGCCTGGGCATAGTACGAGACTGGTACTCTTAGGAGTAGATGCTCTCACAGATTAATAATTGATTAAAGACTGAAAATTTCTCCACTTGGTTCTTTCCTTCACTGGAGAATTCTTCTGGGATATTGAACAGGCACTTAGATACATCAGATCCTCAAGGGGATTTAAATGTCTCTGTCTGAATGCAGCCCAAATACAAAGCAACAGGCAAGCCTCTCTCCGAAGAATTTAGGGTCTGCTTGCTTAGCACCTTATGTAGCACTATAGCAGTTCATAAATGAGACAGAGAGGGGTCTGGGTTAATAATGCTGAAATCTCTGAACAGACTTAATGTGTTTACAGGCAGAAAGTAATTTGGAACAAAGCTCAGCAACCAGCTTCTTGCCTAAAAAATGAGGCAGGACCTCTCTTTCCTTTGATTTGTATAATTGTCTAATAGTTGGAGCATTTACCTAAGAATGGAGCTATCTGCATCACTTCCTATCTCAGGGCAAAGGGATTTACTCCTGCATCCCATGCATCCTGACAGAGGGACCTAACCTCCATGTTGCATTTGGTTACTGTACAGCGAGGGATGTAAACAGGGAGCTGGAAGGAGAGGGAAATAGGCAAAGACCATAGGTGCAAAGCAGGGTGGTGCTTGCTGCCTGGAACTGTGCTCCTTTGATGTTTGACTATCTAAGATTAAGCAAGTTAAGCACATATACGTGTATGAGGAATGACAGCTCAGAATGAGCCCCCTAGGACTTCAAGTGCTGCCACTGCCAGGTTATCATCAGTCTCCCTTTTTGCTCAGTCTCCTTTGCCTCACAGCTCCTGCCAGCTACACAACAGCCTCATTTCATCCCACAACCTAAACAGGGATGGCTCAGTGGGTATGTAGATGAAAGTACATGCCTAGGAAGTGGGAGAGTATTTTGAATCCATAGCAGAAGGATCTGAATCTGGATCCCCTGTTAGGCACTCTAGCCACTGTGATCTTACAAGTAACATTGAGTGACTAGTTGTTGCTCAGATGGGTGCTTTCCAAGTCCGGCTTTGTGCTCTGGGTCAGGGATTGTATGGAGGAACCTGCATGCCAGAGAGATTACAATCTTGACCTAGCTTCAGAAGGTTTTAGCAACCAGCTCCCAGGACATACTGTGAGCTTCCTGGACCACCAGCGGTCTTCTCTGGCTCTGAACTGTCTCCATGTTAAATTTAATGGCACTGATTGGGGCAGGAACATAGCTGCATGGTGGGGGTAACTACACTGCCAGCTCTTCTGCCAGCCTTCACTTTCTCAGCTGCCCCATTTAATCCTACACAAATAAATCTTTCAACTTTGTATTTTTAAATGTCTTGGCAAATCCAATTTCTTCTGTAAAAGTGGTAAAAATGTTTATTTTTTTAATCCCTGTTTCATGGTGCCAAGATGTTGAATGAGCACGTAGATTCACGTCCTTCAATCTGCAAAAGAAAAATGCATTTTCTAGTGATGTAAACCTTTGCTTGGTTTCACAAGCCCATACATGTAAGCAGTGATTAATTCTCTCTGTCAAGGCTGCAGTTTTCACAAGTTATTATAGTTCTAGCATGACCAGCATAGAATTAACTTCCATAGCCTCTGGCTTTAATTCAGACATAAAAGGGATTAATATGAAGGAAAAATCTCTACCAGACACCACTACATTTAGCTTTCCCAGCTACAGCTGCATCTCTAAGAAGTAATTAATAATAAACCAGGCTGGAGCTGATGAGACCAGGTATCATAGAGAAAATTGTGCTGCTTTATGTGGAAGGATGTGTTGTCCAGTTCAGGCAGCTTTTTTAAATAAGATTCTCATGGGCTTTTGATTTCAGATCAATATTTCATATTACTTGCACTCTAATTTGCTGGAAAATTATCTCTTCCTTGTCTCTTTGCTCTCAGACAGTTTTCAGTGGGCTAATACAGCATTTTAGGAGGAATTTCTAGCAGTGTTGACTTGTAGAGTCTTGCATGTAGTTAGTTAGACTAAAAAAAATCAGTTGTACCTACAAAGGTGTCAGAAATTCAAATGGTGCAAATACTTCTGCTAACCAGCAAGCGCTTTCATTCTTCTTTTCACATGATGAATTCCAAAGTCCCCACAGTATTGTAAATAATTGTATGTATTCTGTATGCATTGTATTGAAGTATTTGTATTTGCTTTGGTAACAGATGCTTTTCCCAGCTGTTGCTCTCAAAACCCAAAGCAAGCCCTCTCTATCTACGTAAGGGACACCAACAATTTGTTTCTTTCTACAGGTAGGGGACAGGCATTAGGAGAACAAATAAGGCAGATACAGCCCTTGCTTAAAAGGTTGTCATAGGTTAGGAAGCATAGTCCCGGAAGGGACGTCCTTGCTGAGGGGTGCTTACAGTTTCCTCTGGGAACTGATAGAACCTATCAGCTGGCCAGTTTGAATATGGACAATTCTCTAAGCCACTTAAAGTTGTGACCACCTCTGTGATCCACATTTAAGAATAGGCAAACTCCCCCTCCAAGCTCTCTCTCGTTTCCGGCGCTGGGACAGGTGGCTGCAGGGCTCGAGCAGGGCCCAGTGGGCCCGGCCAGGCCCTGCTTGGGCCAGGCCGGGCCGGGCCACGGCCATCCTGGAGCCGATGGACCTGTTCCAGCCGTGGAACCCCCCCCACTGCCTTGCCGTGGGCAGCCGGAGCGGCTCGGCTCTCCCCCCTCTCCACTGCGATAAGAAAAATTCAACATTCCAGCTGCAAAGCTGCAAGGCCGAGGTGAGATTAACCCTTTTATTGCTGTGAAGAGCTGAAAACCTGAAGGAAGAGAGAGAGGAGATGCTTAAAGCTGAAATTCTTTTGTGAAGCTATGATATATCAGAGTATCCTGTTGTAATTTCATGAAGATATGGGGGGTGGAGTGTTCAGCTCGTAAGCAAAAGCACCTGCGCTGAGATAGGCAGATGCTGACGCAGCTGTAATTTCATGAGAAGTTTGGACAGGGAGAGATGGACCAGATGAGGACTTTTGCTCCAAACGGGAAAGGAGAAAACCTCAGTCCCTAGAGATGCTCCCAGAGATAGTCCTAACGATGAAGATGATGAAGACCCTTTGCTCCCAGGGAAGGAGAAGGGCCTCTGTTTTTTGTTTCTGAACAGCTCAACCTTAAAATTGTACCCCAAAAAACTTCAAGAGTGGACCCTCGAAAGCAGTTGCAGGAAAAGCTGCAAGTCGGGGGAAGGGACTCACATGGGAGCAGAGAGACTCCTCTTCCTAAATGGACTGAACAATATTTGGAAGTGGGCGGCTGTCTCGTTGTGATAATGTTTTCATAGCATGAGCAAGAAGAGACTTCTCTCTCTAAATGGACTGAACAAGGTTATTATGGCAGTGGTAAACAGACTGAACATCTTAAGGGTTGTCTTTTTACATTGTCAGTGGGAGAAGGGAGGAAGGTGGGGGGAGGAGGAGAGTTCTGAAGGTGGTATAATTTTTTTTTTCCTTTCCTCTTTTAGGTCTGTTAATAAACTTCTTTATATTCTTTCAAGTTTGGTGCCTGCTTTGCATTTCTCCTAATTCTTATCTCACAGCAGATAAACAGTAATGAGTATTTTGGACCAAACCACTACACTAAATTGGTGTTTCTGCCTGGTTACAAACCGAACCCGCGACAAAGGTGAAAACATTTGAGTGTTTACATAGCTTAAATATAGGGGTGACACCCACTGAATGATTTTAGAAGAATGCGTAAATCCTAATTACCCCCCAGGCCATAGAACTGCATAGTATATAGTACAGATAGCATTTGAACATCAAAGCAGTGTGAAAATAACTTTGCTTCGAACTGTTAGGAAGGATCTAAAGGATGTCCCTTATTTGTGCCTTCTTGCATCCATTCACATGCAATTTTTTCTCTTCAAATAGTTTGTTTTGTATTATAATATCAATGTAAGACTTTTGTGTAGTCACAGATTATATAGGATAATAGGAATGCATCCTGCATCAATAAATAAATAGACAGATAAAAAAATGAATAAAACCCAAGTGTTCTAACCCAGGCAGGAAATCATGGCGATGAAGCCTAATGATCAATAGCAGCCTTTCCCATTTTTCCTCCTCTCTTGCATGGGATAAATATCAGACTGTTTAATGACAGGATGCATCAAGTTGACTTCGTGCAAGACCTCCTTTGACATGAGAAACAATATGACAGACGTAGCCAGTGATAAATGGCTTCTGCCTTTGGATTTTGGTGCAGAAAGATGGAGGAGACATGAGGGAACTAATGCATTGCATCTTTTGAGGGTACAACAGAGTTCCATACAATCAGCCAGATCATCTCTTCTCTGTAAGTACGTCAAAGTTCAATTAGATATTTATTTTTCCTAAGAGACCTTTGGGTGGTGCAGTCAGTGTTAACGTGGAAGCAACTGACAATAAGAAAGGTCAGACTATGAAAGTTAAAATACAAGGATTTGTGGAGTACCTACAGAAGGTCAAATCCAATGAACTGAAGCACCTTGCAAAAAAAAAAAGGCAATTTAGAGAAAAAGATTTTTTTCTTCTTCAGTAAAGGATTTGTTTAATGTTTTATGGGAGGTAACAGCCAAGGGATTAGATAGAAGTTACTTAAACAACCCATTGCTTTTTGGAAGACTTAAAAACTCTAAATGTATATAATGTACAGGCTTCTACAGCCCTGCTTCAGTTGTACTGACTGGCTGGTTCTGCACCTGCAGTTCTGGAAATTAGCTACAGTTGAACTGCTTGGGTCTTTATATGTGTCAAGAGATAAAAAATCCTGTGTGGTGCCAGCTGGGAGAAAATTATTCTTGTCTTCCTTTGGCATGTGCAGACAAGAAATGAGAAAACTAAGTTTGTAAAATGAAAAACTGAAATTCATGTTTTCTCTTTCTTTGTAACATGTCGACTACTTGCAGGATGAGCATTAGTGATCTCATTGTGAGTTGTGGAAGGGGGGGAAAGGTGGTATTATCACAAGGGAAGCCTGCTTTCATACACCATCTCTTGTCAAACGTGGATTGAAAGCTGGAACACATGAATGGTATTCTTGCCCCAAAGGTGAATGTTCTGGAGGAAACACAGCAGCGTAAAGCTGATTCATAGTTCAAGCTGGCTAACCAGTTCCCAACATGCAGCTTTGTATATAAAAGCAATGTTTGAGGTCTGTGAGCAGCCTGAGCCATTTAGGAATTTCTGCACTGGCATCTCTGGGATGCAGGTGCAGGAGGAGAGAAGGGAGAGCCGGCTCACTGCCGCCCCGAGCCTCACTGTGTGGCTAGGATGTACAAGCTGCAGGTGTGTGCAAGGAAACCCTGAAGGAGAAGAGCAGAGAAGAGCTGTGCTCAGGAGCAGAGAGGTTTTGTACCCTCAGTAAACCAACCCCTCGGCTGTAAATGGCCTGGCTGTTTCTTTTTTGAGGGCTGGCCATTGCTGCTGAGCTAAGGTACGTGACAGCATTCTGTCTGTGCCCATATCCTGCAATCCTAACATCCCTGGGATTGAAATTTGTGTTTCTAAGACACTAAAGATAAGATTCACCCCTTTAATGGATTGATTTCCTACCCAATTGTGTTGCCACTAACCACAGCCTTTACTTTGAGGGCCCGGGTAACACCCAGGCAAAGTGGGCCATCCAGTGACCAACTATTGCTGAACCACAATATTTAGGAAAAAAAATTATGTCTGAGCAAATGGTTGTTTTCAGGACTTCCTCAGTTACTATAATGCGCATTCTGTTTGATCTACATACATTTGCAATCCTGATGCCCTCCTCACTGTACATAAACCTTTCTGAGAGGTTTATCCATCACGTACCTCTGAAGGTGACTGGCATGAGACCACACATGCAGCGTGAGTTAATTCTGTCCCGCCAGAATGAATTGCTCCAAATATCCAATGCCTGCCTCTTTACTGCAGGCTAATGCATAGACAATTGCAGAAAGGGGTTTCTTTTGGTGAAGTTATTCCTTTTCTGCATCCTTAAGTACTTCAACCGGTTTCTGATGAGACAGGATCTTCCTCTTGAGAGTGTTACACGATATTTGTGCATGCCAAAGAATTTTTTTATGAATGGGAATACATTCTCAGAGGTAACAAAGCAATATAATGATAGACTGGATTTCTGTGTTTCTTTTTAATTTCAGATCTGAGTGGCATGTATCCATTTTAATTAGCATAGAAAATTTTGCTTAGACAAACATATTCCATTGACTCTACGTGGCAAGTTGCTTTTGTAGCTTGATTACTGCAGTGCTCTTGGTCTCCACCAGTGATTTCTGGCAGCGCAATAAGACTACCTACTCCTGCTGTGACATTTCAGGATGAAGAGCAAGGACTCTGCAGAAAGCTGGGCTTTCTGTAGCTGTGGCCCTCAAAGTACTGGCTCACAGCAAACCAGTGAATGGTTGTCAGACCAGCTGTTATTACACTTGGTGACACTTTTGCTACTGAACTCAGTGAGCACGCACATAACCTAGGAGTGAGGTACAACTACTGGCATTCACTTAAATCTCATGTGTCGCAGTGCCATTTGTGAGTACCTTGTATCTATTTCCAGAATTTATTGTCTCACTAATCTACCAAGTTCCAATAGAAAATGTAAAGTGGCGTTGGTTGTTAAAATACATTCATTTACCATAAGCTGTATTGTGATTGCCAGTAAATTACTTGGCTTTTCTAGATAAATAAAAAATGGGTGTTAAAATTTTTATTGTTTGATTTTCAGTGAGTGACAGATAACAAAGTTTTATGTTCTAAAGATCTGCTGGATGAATCCTTTGAAAACTCCTGAAGTAATCAGTACATCTGATCTACAAGAGAGGTGGTATTTGTATTTCCAGTTTAATATGTGCCTTGGAGAGTGGAAGATGGCAAGGCAGCATTGGAACCACAGCTTGGTGGTGCTATGGAACACTCAGGTCCGTTGTCTTACTGGTGTCTCTTCCCACAGACTGACAGCCTGTAGTATTGTGCCTGAGCACATCCTCACAAACACGCAGGGAGGCAGGGAAGAACTGCCTGCTGTGTTCTCCAAAGGGGAAGCACAGTGTCTGGCTAGTTCAAGATCACACAGGGACTGAAGAGAGGACCAACAAATTGAGTGCAGGTCCTTTAAGCTGGAATCCTGTGCTGCTGAATAATGCCTCTATCAGACTTGCTCTCCATCATCTGATACAAAATCATTATATTTTATATCAGGTCATTCCTTTCCCCTTCATCTGTCAGGATGTTTGTCTTCTGGCTGCAACATTTCTGGTCAAGAGAAAGAGGGATAACGACTTGCATCTATATTGGCATAATACAAAACATTATAACAATCTCTGCACTTGGCCAAGAGCCTGATGTCATCACTGAACCAAGAGTCCTTTGGTTTTTTTGCTTTCATGGATTTCTGCCCTGCTCCTTGAAACCAGTTTAGCAGGACCTTTAGCCAGGCTCTGCTTCTCCAATGACAGCCTTCAAAGGATTGCCGTAAGGTACTTAATAGTGAGTGCCTTGCCTTAATAGCTTGTCTTTCTTTGCAGATAACTATTAAACTTAGTGACTCTAATAACTCAGTAATAGTTGCAGCAATAATATTAACACAATTATCCAGGGAAATGCATGTATTTCACTGCAAGCTCTTGCCCCTGCAAGTGTGATCACTGGCTTCAGCCTATAACCAGCTTAAACCTGGTGTGACTATTCATCAATGGTACACAGACCTCATGAAAATGTTTGCTATGTTGCTTCTTTCATAGAGCTAAGCATCCTTTGGCTCCTGTGTTGGTTGCTCATATCTTGTGCTCAGAACTCGGAGAAAGTTTGGCCGCACTGTTGCCACCGATGGCAGTGAGGCCAAGCTAATGGTGCTCAGGGAGCCCCTCACAGTCAGAGCAGGGCAGATAGCTGGGCATCATTAAAAAGGTAGGCATCATTGAAAGAGCAACAGGAGACAGCCACCGGACTGGATTCCCTTGTTACTGATCTCTTTGTAGCCAAATCTGCCCCACAGTAGCCCACGCTTTCTAACAAAAACAGATATGTGAGAGCTCTTTTTCTCTGCTAGACTTGTTTGGTCTATGGAGTTTGACTTCTGTCATCAGGAGGAACAGGTGGAATGGTGACACATTTTAGTCTCTACTCAGCACCATATAAAGGAGTAACTGTACGCATTCAAAGCAAAGCACCAAGCAGAGCACAGAGGGAGGAAGAGCAACACAAAATACTCTTATTTATCTATGTGCAATGACATTGCTATTTGAGATAAGCACGCATGCCTAAGACAAGACATGATCTCTTTCGGATCAAAAGAATTCATAGTGACAACTGATGCAACCCTTGGGGCTGTAGCTAAGCTTCTACATGCTGGAGCACCAGCAAAGGCATGGTTCAACGTGCACTACATAAAATAGGCATGTGAAATAAGTCAGACAATAACTTACCTCTGTAGCAATAAACTTGATCAAAATAGAAAAAGGCATTACAATAAACCAATCCAAAAGAAGGATGGAAGAGCTTCTCCACGGCATTAGCTCCAGGGAAAGGAAGAGTGCTCTCTAAATGAGTTACAGATGTGTGCAAGGCTGTTGCCCATTATCTGTTTTGAGTACCTTGTAATTGCAACCTAAAGAAAGTGCTGTATTTTCAAAGAAGCTGAGGCAGTGAGTCTCAGGGCATCCCCACAGCATCACTTGTGTTTCTAATCACCCACCCTAAAAAACCTGTAGTGTCAAGTATTCTTCATATGATCACCCTACCCATAGCTGAAGGGAAATTGCTATTATAAAATTGCCAAGGAGAAGAAGGAAGCATCTGTATCTGTGATTGCTGTGTCAGACTGGCAGAGTGCTATAACTGAAGTGGGCAAGTTAGCTTTGGGCTAGAGTGGAAGCAAGGAAATTAAACTAGACCGCAGAGGGATGCAGTGTCATGAGATCTGCTTGGTCTCTTTCTGATTTTCTTTTTGGCACTCTCTTCAAGCTGAAAAGTACTAGAGACTCTTTATTATTTGGCCACCTAAACCACAGATGGCTCCAGCTTTCTGATGCTCTCCAGAACTGGTTGGAATATGCATGAGGTAGAACAATTAAGTAAGCTGCTTCTCTTGCATTAAATGCCTTGCTTGAAAACTGAGTTTGGTTTGGGGCTCATGCCCATCTGCCTTCAGAGAAGAGGCACATGAAAGGGATGCAATATGACTCATGAAAGCTGCATGGACCAAGGTGAGGCCTATATTCCCAAGAATTATGATCCAGTGCTGTGGGGATGTGAGCTCTGTTGTAACTTTGAAATGAGAAGACTATAGGTGAGCATGAGGTTCTCTCATGTAAAATGTAAAAAGTGATCTATAAGAAAAACAAAAGTTCATCAAAACCTTTAGCAATCATTGTATTATCCATAGTTTCAGCTTTACTACACCCAGCTTTGTGCCACTGGAGGGAGAGAACACCACAGGCACTGGAGGGATACAGGAGAAAAGGGTGTCTCTTTTCAGGTTCAGATCTGTTCCCCATCTTCCAGGTGTCTGTTCTGTAGTTATTTTGCATTGTTTACTTTGATGCTCGGTGTACTTTGTCACTCAAGTAGGCCTCTGCAAAAGGCATTTGCCCTGGAGACTTGGAGGCAACGCCTCTGCAGTACTCCAAGCATCCTTAACCCCGGCAAAGCTAAGCAAATGGGAGTCACCAGACGACTTTGTCCCAGCTGTATGTTTATTTTGGCTGCAAGGGTCAGCAGCACAAAATTGAATTTGGCTGTGCAGCAAAGGAAAGTATGTGATGGTGCCAGTCTCTATGTAATCTCGTAACTCGTTTTTGATACCTATTCTGCCAGGGAAGTTGCCAGCAAAGCATACAGAAGATTTTATGGTATATCTATTTCTTCATAAGAAAGAAATTTGGTAAAGTGTCTACACTGCCTAGGTGGCAACAGTTTTTGTGTCTAACAGAAATTTACTTTTTTTGGTGTAATTGTCATTCAAAGCTGGTCAATTCACTTCACTGAATGTGTTTGATTTTACTAGCAATGAGTTGACTCCAGATTAGAAGGTTGGCCCCTCTTGGCTGGATACTCCAAAGTATATGTCCCTCTTTGTGTACAAGTCCATGATGGTGAAAAGAATTAAAGGCTGTAGTTTACAAGAGGGGAATATACTTATTGAAAGGGGAGAAAACAGAATTTAACCTTTCTATCAAGATTTGTCTGAATGTTGGAGAAAATATCACATACTACTCAGCAGTGATTTATTTGGTTATGTCTGGTCTAGAAAATTGAGAGGAAGAAAATGCTACCATGATGCTGAATGCATCTAAACTAACCACATGATCACCAAGGAAATGGAACAGTCTTCCAGAACAAAGAGACTTAAAGGCTCCTGAGTTAGTAGTGAGCTTCTGCTGTGGTATCTATATGAACTGGGGAGAATCAGTCAGTATGGTCCACTGGGAGGCTGCCATTGCACAAAAGTCTGCACTGAGCAATTTTACACATGGGCAAGTGATCCCCAGTGAATTGTGTTTTGAAAAAAATGTACTGTTTCAAGCAGGATTCTCACTATTCATTAAATAGGACTTGATACCAAGAAAACAGAAGATAAAAATCTCACAAGTTAAAATGTGTTTTCAGTTTATTCAAAATTAAGATGTTGAACCATTTATTTCAAAATTTCTCAGAAAAATTACCCAGAAAAGCAACAAAATATTTCCTTCTAACTCACATGCTGTTGAAGGAATTTATTTTCTTTTTATTTTTTAAACAAAGGGCAAGGCCCGAATGTAGGCATTAAAATGAAGATTCCATTTATTTGTATAGCTTTAGTTGGGGTTACCTTCTGAGCAGAGATTATATCCTACAAGTACTTGATAATCAGCAACTGGCAAAATCTGTTGCACATATTATTAGGTGTGGTGTCTACCATGAAGTAACCAAAATTATAAGGAGGTGTCAACAGCAAGCCTTTTTTTTTCCTTCCATGGAAATGTGTGCCCTTATTTTCCAATAGATGTGTATTGTTACTGCTCTTGGCAAGGGAGATGGTGCTGATATAAACAAAATTCATTTAGTCATCAACAGTACAAATAAGATGCTGACTAAACCTGTAGTCAGGCAGCAAAACTTTCTGTGCAGGTTTCCAGGATAGAAGTGGAGGTCACAGCACCAGGACTGGCAGCTAGGTAGGGTGGTTGAAGAAGTCTTTACCCTCTCCCTGCAGATCTTACTTGGACTGGAGTCCAAGCAAGGCTGCTGCTTATCCAAGTCTCCCTGCAGGAAGAGAGGCTTGATGATTTGCCAGCAGTTGAGTGCAGCAGATGTGTGTAAGAGTTTGCTGCTTTATTTATCTTGGAATGCAGAGACCCTAGAAATACCCAAACTTTCATGTGCCTCAGCCAGATTACAGTGTCGTTCCTCTGGGAAAATGTCTGAGCCTCTCAAGATTTGCTGTAGGCTTGGATTTACTATGTTTTCTTGGCAAGAGCAGTTGGAAAGGAGGAAAGTATGGCTAGATAATACCTAAGAAATGGTACGTACTTAAGACAAGGTTAAAAAAAGGCAAGGAAGGCAATACCTAAGACAAGGGCCTGTCTCACCACATTGTTCTTGTCCAAAAAGCCATTTTGTTCTGACTTTTTAAGAAACTTGAGCTGTTTTTTAGAAACTTGAGGTGTTTTTCAGTAGGCTGCTATATCCAAAATTATTCCACAGGAGCATATTCCTAATTATACTTCCCAGAGTGTAATCCATGTCAATAGGAGAAGCTGGAAGTTGAAAGTCTGCCAAATGACTGACCAACGGTTTATTAAGCAAAAGGAGACATAAAGGATTGTTTTCCTGTAATTCCATTACTTATTCAGTCATCAAAGTGGGATTCTATTTTCACTCGAAATGTGAAGATTTGCTGATGTTTCCAAAGCACAGGGTTTCAACAGGAGCACTTAAAAATATTTGTAATGTAAATTTGTAAGAATCATAAGCATATTTATGACAGGTCAGCAATGCTGCCAGCTTTGTGCCCTATTTTCTATTTTAGTTCCTTCACCAGAAATAACCATTCCATTGCGAAAGAAGACTTGAAGTGACTCCAAATGTAATACACTTTCTTCAAAATCTGTGCTTACATAGCTATATAAGCCAGGAATATCTGGTGGAGCTTAGCTATCTTACCAAATATGCAACATCTGTGACATTTGCAGCAGCACTGGACGAAGTTAGAAAGACTGTGGTAATAAGGCAACCTTGCGTCATTTCTCTTTCTTGTAGGATAGGTATCGAAATATTTAATTAAATTTGAAGATATCTAAGCAGCCCTGGGTGTAGGAAATCACATGTTCTCAGGCCCAAGTGGTGCCATTTTCCTGTAATCAAAGTTGCTTAAGATTCTGTGTCTGTTGTGTGTGTTCATGATTGTGAGTCAAGAGGACACAGCATTTAAGCTGTTCTTTTTCCTTAGCAATAGTGGATTGAGTATCTGCCCCCCTCTTAGATGTACATGTGGGCTAGGAGAGAATGTTCTTTCCTTCAGCTCTTCTGAAAATGTGAGTCAAGCAGAAATAGTCAAGAGTAAGGTGAGAGAGGCAGAAAAAAAACAAAGATGTAGACAGCAGACCTCAAAGAATTCAAGTTACAAGTAAGTAGACATCTTTTCTTTCTCTGGGAGATGATCCACATATCTGCATTCTTCTGAGTGCTTGACACAGTATGCCACACTCAGTATTACCAAGAGGTGACTTATAAAGACTGTCATGAAAAAATTAAGCTTGACACAGTTCTACTAATTGAGTACTGTTCCTAAATACTTCTGACTGCCTACTAATGAATGAAGAAACTGAAAAAAAATCATTCAGGTGTCAAAGCAAGATAGTGTCCCTTGCTAATGGAAGTTACTCATGCAGACCATGAGGACTAGGATGAGAAAACAGCTAATAGTCCTGAAGCAGAGCAGTGCTGTGCAGAAAAGGCTGCCATGGACATTTTGGTGAGATTATAAGCCAAATGGGGCCTTGAACAAGTAGGGATGGAAGCTTCACATCTGTCCATCCCCTAGTCTTCAAGGCTTATTTACTTGTGACAAGCCAAGGCTACTCCTCTGAGAGTGGTGGTGTCAGAGATGTATGATCTGACAGGTTCAATCCTTCCTCTTTGGTAATGTGGTGAGTGTCAGCATGGCTTTCTGCCTGTGAGCAGGGCTGTGTCAATGTCCAGGACTCCTTGGTCTT